>NC_059374.1:32105798-32459965 GCF_019703515.2 Myxocyprinus asiaticus | reverse complement strand
GGCTGGGCTGTATGACCCTCAGTATCTTGCGATGGTAGAAATGTGTCAACCAGCAGACATTCTGATAACCCCTTTATATCAGGGTTTATACATGAGCATTTAAAAAAAATCTGACACCAAGCCAAAACTTGGTGTCTACCCTTCTCAGATGGGCAATTCAATTGTAGACAGCTTTGTTAAGTATACAAGTATAAGTTTATAAGTATAAAAGTATTGATTTCATTTGAAACACACTGTAACTGTAGGTTTTTTACAGTTGTTTACAGCTTAGCACAACTTGGCACATTAATATTCAACTGATGACAATTGCAGCTGTAAAACTCTGGATGGATCAGCTATTTTACAACTGCTTTAATCAATACAAGACAATCATACTTAATAGTGTTAAATATGATAACTTCTTCTGTTTTTATCTCATGTTACATTAAGTAAAACTTTTGTAAGGATGCCAGATTTATAATTAATTTGTTACAAATAATCTTTTGGTTTGCATCCATCAAGTTCTGACAAATAAATAAATAAATTCAAATGAGATTTAAGTCCTTTCATTTGTAAAGTTTTTAAGTCAATACATTACCGAAAAATAGCCATCACTACATTATATAACATGTACAACTTTGGGGATGAATTTCAAAAGCAAAAAATAAATAAATAGCTATATTGTGCTATATTACCATTATATAAAATTACTCGTACTGTGATATAAGGTTTTGGTCATATCACCAGTGGTATGCCAGTGTTGGAGAAACAAAACTTGAACAAGGGATGATGGTTCTTGAGAAGCATACAAATAAAAAAGGAGAACAAGAGATATTACAGGTCTAGAATTCAAAACACAAACATGCAGTGATCCTTACCTTTGTGTGACTCTCCCCGTCATCTCCCTTTGCATTGATGAAGGGCACTGGAAAGGAAACCAAACAGAAAATGTCAGGCAGTTACAAACAAAGCCCAACAATGAGAGCACTGTCATCGAGCCATTTAAAATGCTGACAGAATTGAATATGAACTGAAAAGGATATGAACTGGTCTAAAAGCCTATGGTCTCATATAGCCAGACTTTTGACTAGATAGCATAAGGTCTGGTACACACTGCAGCTGATTATGGCGACCGACCAACCACCCAACGCAAAACGTCGGCAAAATAGTCTCAATCGTTTGTGCTGTAAAAATTTTCGTTTGTGCTGCTTCGGTTTTTTAGATATTAAAATAATATTTATAGGTCATTCCGAGGTCACTCAGCCCCCCACATGCTCCAAATTCACCCCAAATAGTCTCGTTTGTTTGAGCTCCGTTTGTGCTGGTTTGTGCTGTAAAAATTGTCGTTTGTGCTGCTTCGGTTTTTTAGATATTAAAATAATATTTATAGGTCATTCTGAGGTCACTCAGCCCCCCCCACATGCTCCAAATTCACCCCAAATAGTCTTGTTTGTTTGTGCTGGTTTGTGCTGGTAAAAGTTTAGTATGTGCTGCTTCGGATTTTTTAATATTAGACATTGAATTATAGGCGATGACGTCACCAGCCCCCCCACATGCTCTAAATTCACCCAAAATAGGCTCAATCGTTTGTGCTCCGTTGTGCTGGTTTGTGCCGGTAAAAGTTTGTTTGTGCTGCTTCGGTTTTTTTTAAATATTAGACATTGAATTACAGGCGAATTATAAATGCTGATATTTATTGAATACAATACTGACAGAATAAAATAGATCACTTTATGGTCACAAAAATCAAATATAGGTTAGTAGCAGTCTCGGTCATTCTGATTACTATATATTAGGCTACTATATTATATATTTCTAAAATAGGTCTATCTTGTTTTGTGTGTAGTCAGTATGATTTATGAGCAGTGAGCATTTTATTTCGGGTTTGTCATTTCAGTCTCTTACCAAAATGTTGGATGAAGATGTTTTAATACAACAACAACAACTCCTTCTTATCAATGTTTTTGTAGTCGCTATGGTGTTTATTAAAAACTTTATTGGTGTTCGGACAGCAGCAGCTCAATATTCATCTGGTGTCTGTCGGACTCTTTTTCTGTCACTCACTTCCGCTCAGCTCTGGGCACGAGAACAAAAGCGCAAATTTCCTCAATGTGAACACACTTTTAGAGTCGAATTGCCGAAGACTTTCAGTCAAGACTAATCATCACATCATTTGTTCAAAAAACAATTATCTTTACTTCATTCACTGGTCTTTCCTGATTGAACTTTTTATTTATTTACATGGAGTAACATCTGCTACACTTCACTGCCACCACTAGGCGCAAGTGACACTTCTGTTCAAGATGCTTGTGCAAATTAGTGTAGAGTTAGTAGAGAAAAAGTCGATATAAATCAAACTACAGAAGTTGTTACTAAATCAAATTTCTGGCCAATGTATGTACAATGTTTTAACACTGTCAGTTACAATATTATTTGTTAACTTTAAGAATAATGGTACAACATTCAAGAGAGCTAAGATTGTCAATGTTTATTGAACAGAAATCTCATTGCTAATACTAATATATGCTAATTACAGTTGCACATGTGACCCATGTTAGTTTTTTGAATACATTGTGCATCTAGGGGTCAACATTACCATATTGGTCCTAACATAAGATATATTATCCTTATATATTATATTATATTATCCTTATATTCGGACCAATACAGTAATACATGAAAACAAGTTTATACTGAACATGACATTTTTTTGAGTCAGGATTATTTAAGTGGGTAATTATGTTTTGCTTATGCCAGATGCCCAAGAAACCAGCAGTCAACAGAGATTCCATTTTCACTGTCCTGTGTTCATCAAAAGAGGCCATAGTCCAAAATGGCAACATAGCTACTCTTAATCAGAGCATCTGGACAGAGCTTAGTAAGCAGCTAGAAAACAAGATCACTGCAAAGGCTCTATACACTTTTGTTAAATTAAATAGACACAACATCTGGACTGCTTTAGTGTTTACTCATGAATGTGATCATGAAACAAATGGCAGTAGTGATGACACTAATTTTGAGCCAGGGTCCCTTTCACCCAGACCAAAAGATTGCTGGACTTCTGATCTTGAAGTTCCATTTCAGAAATGGATTGAATTCATGCCTGAAACGGTTAAATACAACAAGTTCTCTAAAATACAAAAGGGAATACACAATTTTAAGCCTGGCATCTGGACAAATGTAATAAATCATCACGTTTTTAAGTTTAAGTTTTTTAAAGGTCCATTATTTGTGTTAATGGATGTTCGATAGTACACAGCAATTAATATATATATATATATATATATATAGTACTAGTCAAAAGTTTGAAAACATTAAGATTTTTTAATGTTTCTGAAAGAAGTCTCTTCTGCTCACCAAGGCTGCATTTACTTGATCAAAAATACAGTAAAACAGTAATATTGTGAAATATTATTCCAATGTAAAACAGTTGTTTTCTATCTGAATATATAGTAAACTGTAATTTATTCCTGTGATCAAAGCTGAATTTCCAGCATCATTACTTCAGTGTCACACGATCCTTCAGAAATCATTCTAATATGCTGATTTGCTGCTCAAGAAACATTCATTATTATTATCAGTTGAAAACAGTTGTGCTGCTTTTTTTCTTCTTTTTTTTAGTGGAAACCATGATACACAACCATTCAAAGGTTTGGGGTAAGTAATTTATATCTATATCTATATATCTCTCTATATATATCTATATCTATATAGATAGATAGATAGATAGATATAGATATAAAATAATACATAGTATATTATGTATTATTTTATTTTATTATAATACATAGACAATTCAGTGTCTAATATATAAAAAACCGAAGCAGCACAAATGAAACTTTTACCGGCACAAACCAGCACAAACGAAGCACAAACAAACGAGACTATTTGGGGTGAATATGGAGCATGTGGGGGGGGGCTGAGTGACCTCAGAATGACCTATAAATATTATTTTAATATCTAAAAAACCGAAGCAGCACAAACGAAAATTTTTACAGCACAAACCAGCACAAATGGAGCACAAACGATTGAGACTATTTTGCCGACGTTTTGCGTTGGGTGGGGGCCAACTTCACGCAGGTGACCGACCATAGTTTATTTTGTTGAAGTTGTGTAAAATCAGCCAGTCAGATTAGAGATTGCCAGATCAAGAAAGGGCTTTCCAGTTTTGTGTGCAATATGTATCAGACAGTCAGCGAATGGACTGCAGCTGAGACTAAAAAGCCTATACTTTTATGTAAACATTAGGTGCTGCTCCTTTAAAATAATGAAGAGGGAGTTAAAAGCTGTCTGAATAGAGCATAATTTTTTACCCCTTTAATCTGTGCCAACTGTTAGGGACTTCTGTCTGCATCACGTGTTTTGCAAAGTTTTTCATTAGAGCATGAAGAGCTTCGCTCAAATTACATTGCCATTGATCCAGAGGAGAGAGTTGCTTTGCAAAGAGCCTCTAAATCGATACCAAGCATCAAAACAGCAGTTGCAGGGATGACTTTTCATGGCAGTGAAATCGTTGGGAGCAAGCTTTGACTTCTGAGAATAAGGCAAGGTTCTGGCCATTAAGCTGTCTTTGGCTCAGTTCGTAATTGCTTCTTTTAGTTGTCCGCTCCTCTGGTAACATGATCAAAGTCAGGCTATGACTATGTGCTTTAAAACTCCAGATTAACTCATATAAAAGGTTAAAAGGCATCTGGTTTACTTCACAAGTCCTTGCACAAACTGCTAAATATTCTTTGATTTCTTTCATTCATCTTTAATGCAGCTTCGGAAGACACCTTTGCGCCAGTAGTTGGTGAGAATTTTATATTGCTTCTTTATCACTGGCCCTCTATGCTTGTAACTAAATTATTTATGGAGTCCAGTTTTCTGCAGATGTCCAAAAGAACATGCAAGGCCTCCAGTGAAAGTTCAGCATTATGAAATTGAGCTCAGAAACTTTAATATAAACTTTAAAATGTTGTCAACATCTTAAAGTAATAAGCAAAACTATCTTTAGTTCCTTTCCCTAATGGTATGCTTGATAAATTAAACATGTATAACTGAATGACAGCGAGATGCGAACCTCTGTGGCTCCATTGCAAATGTCTGCCTGCTGCCTAAGTACAAAAACATCTTTAAATGCATTAACATGGACAGTGAAGGCAGCTACACTCTAACACTTGTTAAAAAAACAAAACAAGGCTGGTAAACATAACCATAAAGGCAACTGGAAGGAAATCTGGACTTGCAACATTAAAATTCAAAGCTAGCTCACAAATGAAGAAACATCGCACAATTTTACAAATTAGGAGAATTGAAAGGTCATGTGTAAATGTAACATGATTATTGGTGCTCATTAGATGCAAACAGTGCGAGTGATTCTGAGGTCCTAATTAGTCATTTGGGTCCTAAAATAACGCTATTGAAAATAATTGACATAAATACAAATTTATAGTGGTGCATTTGCACATTTTGTATGTGGTTGATCTATTAGTGTTAGACCCCCATATTGACCTCAAAATAACAGAAATGTCCATTAAAAAACCCATATCAACTAACTACAAGATCTATCCAATCAACCATTTACTGTATCGATCCATCCCAGAATACTTCTCAAGCCGTTACTTTTTTATTTTCTCACAAAATGCATGCCATTAATAATAAATTATCCATGGGTGAATGGCTTCACTCTGCCCTGAACATAATTGCTATTCTTTTTTTTTTCTTCACGGTGGTGGAATCATAAAAAGGCCATGGAATTTTCAGCATAAAAGTGGGTAGGATAAACTGAGGCCAGGCGATATATAGGTTTGCTGTCTCTGTGAGATAATTCTACCAAGAGTTCAACCAATTGTTTTTGATTGTTAATGACTCTTTGGCTCTAACTGTCATCATGCTAGCTCCATTAATGTGTACTTCTTTCTCAGCAGCAAGAACTAGATCAAAATTTCACCTCAAATCTAATATTTTGTATTAGTCAGAGTGCCATGACTGCAAAAGAAAAGTAATCCAGAAGACACATAATACGACACCTTCCTGAGTGCACCATTAAAACGACTGTAAAATGTAAGAAATATAAGTTTTCATACAAAGAGCTGTGTGCATTAACCAGACAGTGAAAACAGCACTCAGTTGCTTTCATCCCCACTATTCTGATGCTTCACAGCATCATCTTAAAAATGAGGAGGAACCATTATCAGAAACATGACACATGAATTCTAAATAAATCATTCTGAAAAAATAAATTAGTGAGAAAACTAAGAAGTGAGAAAATGGGTTTCAACAGAGAAAAAAATCTGTTCTTTCAGCATCACGACAGGCTGCATTCTCACTTAGCCTGTCAGGGTGGATTAAATATGCAACATTTGGCTTAAAAACCTTGGCTTCCCAGGAATGCATCCAAGTTCACTCCTCATTTTCTGACATATGTCGCTAACATTCAATCTTTTCATGGCGATCCCCTGAGGAGGGGTGGGTGAGAAAGACATGTGAGGGCCATTTGCCATGTCTGTGAGCACTACTTGCATGTAGCCGCAAGGGCTGATGTGACTACATCACTATGCAGCAAACTCCTTTATTGGCAGTGTTGCTTTTGACAACTGCTGGATATTTTCATCATAAAATTCCTGAGAGAAAATAATTTTTGTCTGAACTGACATCTATGCAAATTTTTTTTGATGTCTCAGAGATAAATGCAGAGAATAGAGGCTCCTTTACATGAAGAAGAACAAAGAGAAATGGGGAAATTAGAAGCTCTGGATGAAAGTTCTTCTAGTGTTTTAAGCGTTAGTGTTTTAGCTTTTAATCAAATTTCAGAAATCAATTATTTGAAAAGTACATTTGTAAAACTAATATGTCGTGAAAGACAGGATGGATGCAATTGATGTGAATGCATACTTCGTTTTGGAAGCTGAAATGACGTTTAAACTTCTTTTGATTATATAAAACCCTGTCATTGTGTCAGAAGATGCATTCATTTGCCTTGTTCTTTCGTCCAGGCCTCCAGACATTTCCATTTTCCCATCCAACCACTGTTTGCCTGAATCACACAGAATTGTTACTGCCACCTTATTTAAAATTGGACTATTGTCCTCAGAATTGCCTTTTTTTTTTCAAAGGAGGAAATGAGATTCCAAGTTTCAATGCGAGCAGTCACTTTGGTTTGGTTCCGGCAGCCAAACATATTGTTCATGCATGCGTGCCGATTTGTGCCTGAAAGTCTTTTCAAAGCCATGTCTTCACAACATTTTCTCTTCACGCTCTTTGACAGTGAGTAACAAACCGCATAAATCATTAAAACATTTATTTAATGGATAATTTTAACCTTATCATTTTATTTTTATCCTTGAGGCCCACTTTCAGTGTTAGTCCAGTTTAGTTTTCACCAAAAACATACTCAGTTTTCGTGACCATTTTTCACCTTTCTCTGACCTTTAGAAATAAATGTTTTTTTTTTAATGCTTTGTCTTTAAGACTTCTAAGTAAGACTTCCACACCATCTTACATGTGAAACGAGTAACTATGCTTACTCACAGGCTGCGGGTTTGCTGTCACATCCAATATAGTTTGTGCTGTCCCATCCTTCAACAACAGCCTCTTTGCACAGCCGTCATCGCATTGTGACAATCTGCGCTGATACGTGCAAAAAACGGTTAAGATTAGACTTATATAATCAACTAAAAATTAAATTCAGTCACTCTTTCTGAAAACTTCTGAGGGATATGCAGAACGGCAGGTGCTATACACAGACACAAAGCTTGGCAGAATTTTCCTCTTTTTACTCTAATTATTCTTCTGTTGTTAAATGATATCCTCACTGTGACAAGGACCACATTTTTTAAACAAAATAGGTGTCATTGTTGTGTAATTGTGGGTAATCTTGTGCTACTGTGTTCTGATAAATGGTCTTTTTGGAGTAGGGAGTAATTTTAGAGCTCTTTCGCTCCATGCCAGCGTCAAGCGCCACTTTGCCCTATACATGACAAGTGTTGCAGAACGTGCCAAACAAGAAAGCAGGAGGTGTGCAAAGTAAACACTGAAAACATAAATTTCTTGGTGACCTAAAATCAGCTAAAAGAACTAAAGTCTATGGATGCTCGGAAACAATATGGTAAACATTTATAAATACAAAGCGATTATGAAGCATTCAATATCTCTTTATAAAGTTTGACAGTTTAAAAATATGTCTTGTTCCTTTGTACTCTGAAAGGCATAATTAGTGAGGTAAAAGCGTGTGTGAAAATCACTATGGTGTAAAGTTAGACCCAAGGATTGCCCAGGGGCCTCTAAACCCAAAGGGCCCCAAGCTCTAAATCAATTATTTATTTATTTTGAGATATCTATTATAAATCCACATAAATGTCAGCCTTATGTGAAATAACATTTGTTCAGCTGAATGCGTGCTGGACAACAGCAGCAGTGTCAGCAAGCACAGACACTCGAGTGCGCGCTCAGGGAATCTGCGTCTCACAGGTACGGTGCGTTTATTTGATGGACTACAGAGAACAGCATCTAATTTACAAAACGCTTCCAAAGATAAGGTTTTTACCCCTGGCTGTGTACAAACTGATGGTTTAAATTCATATAAGTGACAGAATGGAGGACTTTAAAATGTTTAAGTCTTGTATGCATTTAATGTTTAATGATAAAGCGAAAGATGCCTTAATACCCTAAATATGTGCACGGTAACCTTGTAATATTTGGTTAACCGCGAGAGTTCACGAACGGTTATTCTGTTATTTGTCGGAGTCAGACTCGGAAATAAGAACATTTATTGCCATGGATGCATCAAACACAATCTCAGATTAGCAGGGAATAAAGTGCACAGTGAGCTATGAGCCGAAATAGCACAATACATAGGTCTTCAAATGATAAAATCACATTAAAGTTGAACAAAAATAATCTACGTCACTGCCTGCAATACAGAAGGCCTATTCTTAATAAATGGAAAATGCGTAATTCTGCCCGGGTAGGTTCACTTTCCTTGAGGCAACGAACACTGCAGTTTATAGGACTTATTCAGGATGCTTTGATTTTTAAGTGATTCAGCATTTAACTTGAGTAATTATTGTCTGCACACCAGAGCGAAAGGGGGAAAAAACATTGGCTCACTGTTTAACAAGCACTGAAACTTTGCCAGGTGAAAAAATCTGGAATAATGTGTAACAGTCACATTAAGTCCTCTTTGCAACATTCAACAGAATGTTGATTTGTGACACCAGCGCTGAAAATATTTGATGCAGTGCAACAAATGTTGAAACAGAACACAGGTGTCTCAAAATGCGTTTATAAATATTAAAGTTCTTTTAAACTTATGCAATGTCTAAAAAAATGCAACAGTCCTGTGTTGTGGCACGGCACAACGATCAAAGACGTCCGTCCAGTGCGTGCTTACATAGAAAAATGATTGTGAACATTCCGTAACTCGCCCTATAGCTTACTTTGAAAAACTGACCCAAACCTGGCCAAAACCTGTTGGTTTTTTCGGGTACCTTCAGACTCAGATCGGGTTGAAGAACTCTATATACGTGCAGAATAAACAAATAGTGATTTTGATATTTGAATACAGTGCACATCCCTATTAATAACGCATGATTTTGAATTCAAAATTCATAATGAATGAAAAATTCGGTTCATAATTGAAAAGTACATATAATTGGCCATGTCAGACATTGCTACAAACTTTTCTTCCATCTATTTGAAAAATCCAACCAAATCTGCCAAGCGTCCTGTAGTGCATAAAGGCAAACGTAGTCACGTCATGGGGGGCCCCCACGGTGTATCAGCCCATGGGCCTCTCAGGTCTTAATCTGTCCTTGGTTAGACCTGTCATTGCAAAGACAGACTTTGTGTTTAAGTATTATTATCGGCTGACGCTTCAAAAGGTCAACAGCAACAGGGTCAAATCTGAAATTGTTTAAACATTGAGCACCATGTTACTTTCCTCCATAGAGTTCAATGGGCAATGCTGACACATCATGAGTCACTTAAGCTTCAGCATTCTGAATGTTACAAAGTAGGCCTACATTTTATTTTAAAACATCAAGGAAAAATCAATTTGGTATGACCCCTTTAATATAAATTTTCAAATTAATTACTGTACATTTATCAAAAGTTATCAAAGGTATTTTACTCAATATACTTTGCAAATTGGTAATGAATCTATAACTGTTAAACAAAGGAGGGAATGCATAAAGGGAGCGACAATTTTCACATGTGAAGCAAACAAAAGCACACTGTTACTCCTTACACCTTAAATAAATAAATCACTACTATTCACTGATATTTCTCAGAGAAGCCCTAAAAGCTTTTCTGAAAGAATTACATTAATGGCATGTATTGCTTAACAAAGACATTCATATTACTGCCACTTAACTAATGTTCCTGTTATTAAATGATAATAATACTGTTCACTATCTCTGGATTCAGTCAGTGTTTATTAAATCCCTTATGCTCAGTACCAGGCCCTGCTGTGATGATTATTAGGGCCAGAAACAGTAGGGGCACTACACAAAAATTCTGTCTAAAAACATGAGTAAACCTGAGAGCCCCTTTAAACTATTGCTGATATTTAACCCAAATTATTTTCTTATAGCATTTCATTCAAAGTGAGTGGATCCTTTTAAAACAGGCAAAATATCATTGATGTATGAAGCTAATATGACCTGAAAGGATCATAACATATTTCTCCTCATCTTTCACATCACTTCGCAATCTCATTTTGAAAGTGGAGGGATGGCATGAAGTAAAAAGCTTTTTTGATGACCTGTCAGTAAGAAAAATGGAAAACGTTCAAAAGAAGCAGCTGTCAAAAAAGGTTTTGCGGAGAATGTCAGACCTAATAATCGCATCAAAGGCATGCTGTTAAATGTATAGGATGCATCTTCTGTTCTCTTAATAAACAAATATTGATTGCTCAAAAGATCTGGTTGAAAGAACAGTTTGATGACATCATGAGCAGGCTAGAATTTTATTATAAGTGATGTTAAGCTAAGCCAAACATCACTATTACTAGCCTATTGTTCATATAAGAGTCAGGGATTTAAACAAGTCCTAGTACTTTTCTAAGCGATGGGACTTGATGGGCACTGTAAAATTGCATGTATTGTCTTTTTAAATATGTAATATCTTTTTTACTGTATATGTTAAGGTAAACTACCTGTTGACCAATTACTTTTTTTTTTTTTACTGTAGAATTTTTACATTCTTTTTTATGGAAATTTTTTATGGTGAACCATCTAGCAATGCCCTGGATGCTACCCAAAACACCAGCAAGCACATAGCAACATGCTAAACCACTCAGAATAGGGCTTTTCAAACTTTTTTATGTCAAGAACCCCAAAATATGATGCTGCATTGTGAGAGACACCCTTCCTAAAGTGTAAATGCAGCTATATATTTTCATGTATAAAGACCCATTAATACTGTGTGTGAAAAATAGTAAGAGTAATATTATGCGGTTGTTGGCAAAATTAAATATTTGGCTTTATAATATCATTGTAAAGCCAGAAGAAATTATTACAATTTTATCTAGAAAATATTTACTTTGTCTTAAGTAAGCATTTTTTTTATGTATAAACCTGTAGAAAAAAATAATAATTTAATTTTCAATTTGACTGAAATTTATTTGTAGACTTTAAAAAAGCAGAAAGAAACATGTCGAATTTTGGTAAAAAAAAAAACAAAACAAAAAAAACTTTTTTATTTTTGACCCTTTTTTCTTTGAAATTTTCCACAGCACCCGAATGCAGCCCCCAAGGAGTTCCCGGACCCCAGTTTGAAAGCCCCTGACCTAGCACAACCAAGTTTCGTAGCAGCGAGTTTTACAAGGGCAAGCACCAGTCACATTTTCAGAAATTTCTGAAAATATACAAATCTAGTTTAAAATGAAAAGAAACCATACTCTGCATAACAATGTCTACACACAGATTATGAATCATGTGCAGCACCGTCTGTCAAAAAATAAATAAAACCGTGCATGAATATAAGAGTATTAAAGTGGATTAAACAGGTGGAAAAATCCCATTTATTTACATAGAAGCAGGAACCCGAGCCATATCTAAGGAGAGGAATATTAGACATGAAGGTGGCCTCTTTTGTCTTGGCCAGAAAGCAACCCTCTAGCAACCACCCAGAACACTTGAATCACCCAGAACAATGAATCGTTCAATGCCAAAATTTGCAGCACTGTCTGCCAAAAAAACCCATAAAACTTAGTGTTCAATTCTTCTGAGTATTTAAGTGAAACACTGTCCTTAAAGAGCAGGTTAGCAAGTTGGGAGAGAGAACACGCAAGAATTAGCATTCCTTTGCTCATCATAAATGCCTTGGTTGTCTTCACCTCCCATGGCTTTCAATCCCAAGCCAAATCCTAAGACTGCCTCTCACTGATAAGCAGAACAGAGCTTTAAGAATTCACAAAGCCAAGGTGATTTCATGCCATTCCTGACTTCCTGCTAAACTTAAGATATGCATTTGACAGTCACTTTTTCAGACATAGTTGTGTGGTGTGTTTATCTTTTAAACTGTCAGATGTAAACAACACTTTTCTCTTTTAAAACTGCTTGTTTAAAACTTCTCACGCCAGCATCGGAGTAACTTCTTAGGGAACAGAAAAGCATCTATGTTCAAGGCTTGAAGGGAAGGCTTAACAACACGTCTGCTGGTTATTTGGCCTTTTTCGGTGCTACCAAAACATTTTGGATGCACATTTTAAATGCCCCCATTAAATGTGACTTGCTGCACAACTGCATTGCCCTATGATCATTCTTTTGCCTGCAGGTACAGAAAAAAAGATATGTTCTCTCTTAAAGTGTCTCATTCTGCTCATCATGAATAATACAGTAGGGTAAAGCTGACATCTTGACATATACTGTACATATCATCAAAAGCACAGGAATTTCCTTACAGGGAAAAAAGTGATGAAAAGGTGTCTTCTCGGAAAGTAGGTTACTACCTCCAGTTATTAGGCAACACATGTCTCATTCTTGTGCAGTAAGGTATATTTTCTGTCCAACCCTGGTGCAAAGAGCCATTATTTCTTGATTTTGATTAGAAGATAACTGTCAGCATTTATATGAATCCATATTATTTTCTGTATTTGGAACTTAGTATTCCCAGCAAATTGGCTACACAGTCTGTTTTTGGAATAAAATGTCTAAAGGAATAATCATGGTTCAATAGAAGTTAAGCTCAATCAACAGCATTTGTGGCATAATGCTGAATACCACAAAAATTATTTTATGACTTGTCCCTCCTTTTCATTAAAAAAGCAAAAATGAAGGTTACTGTGAGGCACTTACAATGGTAGTGAATGGGGACAATTTTTGGAGGGTCTAAATACAGAAATGTGAAGCTTATAATTTTATAAAAGCACTTACATTAATTCTTCTGTTAAAACTTGTGTATTATTTGAGCTGCAAAGTTGTTTAAATCTTAATTTTTTACAGTCATTTTAGAGTTTTAGTGTTTATGGTGTTCATGGCAGCAAAGTTGTAAAATTGGATATACTGTAACTTTGCACAGAAAAGCTTAGTGATATTATTACACCAAAATCATGTTAAGGTGCATATTCAGGGTTGGGGAGTAACAGAATACATGTAAAGGGTTACATATTTAAAATACAAAATATAAGTAACTGTATTCCACTACAGAATTTAAATCATTAGTAATTAGAATACAGTTACATTCAGAAAGTATTTTGATTACTGAAGAGATTACTTTGCATTTTATTGTCATTTTTTTCATTTAATATTTAGTCTTTTTTTGGGCCGTTTACACAACAACGTTTTCGACTAAAAACGGAAAACTTTTTATGCGTTTTGGCTGTTCGTTTACATGACAACGGCGTTTTGGGGCCTGAAAACGCAAACTTTTGAAAACAGGTTTCAAACTGCAAGTTTTTAAAAATGATGCCTTTATCGTCTCCGTGTAAACATACAAAAACTTTTGAATTTGTGAAAACGAAGACGTCATGCGCATGCATATTACGTGTTATATAAAGAATGATGGATTGATAGGCATCAATTTGAGATGTATAATTATCAATATGAATACTGGTGTCTGTGCAAATAACAATAATCAACAATTTATTCATTTGGAGTGTTCTGTATGGAGTGTGAACATTGTACAGTAGGCAGAACCTGCAATTTGAAAATCTTGAAATGAATGTATGGATTCAGACGGGGAAAATGTATTTGTATTTTAAATGTTATTTATTTATTTAATTTTATTTGATGTACCTTTACCCTGCAATTCATTCACCCACCGCTTATGTATATAGCCTATAGACAGAGATGTGATGCCATGTACAGTATTCAATGATATGCTTAGAATATGAAAACATGAGGCAGTGAAAATGCATGTTCGATCCAGTGTACACAAGACCTCTCTCTCCGTCAGAAGATATCCATATAGAGTTCTGTCTGATATCCAAAACCAGTCAACATCAACAGCTTGTTATGTTAACTTACTCTCCTACCAGCCCAAGAGTCAGCAGGGGGAATACAGAAGGCAGGAGATGAAGTGAGCAGAGTTTATTGAATAATCTTGAGAGTTCAGTCTATAGGCATGCGCGCGAGTACTTCAAAACAATGTGTGAGATATTAAAAACTACAATGGCGGACTACAGGACTGTGTTTGTGTTGCTCAAGATTTTGAGTTTATTGATGCTTCTCCAGCAGTAATTGTAGTAAAAAAGCACACTCATCATCCGTCCAGACAAAATTGCTCGATGCTTTCGCCATCTTCATTGTTTGTATTCACCGCTCTGTGGAAGAACGCTTATGTGCGCAGGCGTGTAGTGTTTCTTTACAAAGTGACATCACCAACTACTGGCCTGGCATGCATAATATAGCGTTTTTTGTCATTTTCGCGGATCCGTGTGAACGGGGATCGTTTTGACAACGTTGTCGTCTGTATGCAAAACTTTTCAAAAACGCAAAGGAAAAACTTTTCCGTTTTTAGTACATCTTTGTCCTGTACACGTACCCTCAGATGGAAAACATTTATACATATAAATGATGTGATCCAAAGTGCATTTGAACAGCGGTGAAACACATTCTTATGAAGTGTTACATTCATACGAGCAGACAGAGAAGTAAGTTTGAAGTAAGTTTGGAGCAGAAGAAATAGAAATAAACCTTGTGTAAATTGTCAGCTTTACACTAAGCTAAAATGTTATTTCTAGCCATTTTACATGCACGTTACCAGGCACGATGATATTTTTTTATCAAGAAAATTCACGTTGGATCATAATTTCTTTTTTCTAGTAAGACCTTTGATATTAAGGCAAAAATCGTATTCTTGATAATAATGTTTGTATTGTTTTCCTGTAAAAATATCGAAAAATCCTTAAAACAAGATCAGTTTGATTTATCTTGTTTTAGAAACAACACTGCATAAGATATTTAGGGTTTTCAGATAATTTATTTTTAACGTGTATTTTGTCTTACTGTACTGGCAGAGTTTTTATAGTCAAAAGAAGTGAAAAAATCTACCAGTGCTGAAGAAGTAATCCAAAGTATTTAGAATACATTACTGACCTTGAGTAATCGAATGGAATATGTTACAAATTACATTTTACATCATGTATTCTGTAATCTGTAGTGGAATACATCTCAAAAGTAACCCTCCCAACCCTGCGCATATTGTTTACATCTTGTGGCTATACTTTTGAAATAGTGAGTATTTTAACATTTACGTTGTAAGTCCCTCACCGTAGTATGTTCAACGTGCTCTTTCCAATACAAATGGATGAGGTGCTGAACCTGACAACCTGAACACAACACAGAACACAGCTTAACCCAGCCTTATATTCCACTGCATCAGAAACACACAATTCATGGATTCAGGTGGTTGTTTGCTTGCTTCGACCCCACTATCCATAGTCCAAAAATGCATCTATTATACTGCCAGTATTTTACTTTAATCAATACTGTTCTATATATGCATTTGAGCTCCCATTAAAACATGTTTAATGTTACTAATTTGCTTTGCTGGAAAAGAGGAGGATGGCATCATTTAAAGGGATAGTTCACCCAAAAATGAAAATTCTATCATCATTTACATGTTGTTCCCAATCTGTACGACTTTCTTGTTCTTGAACAAAAAAGGAGATGTCAGGCAGAATGTTAGGGGCTGACAGTTTCACTCACCATTTACTATTGTTGCATCTTTTCCCTATGCAATGATGTCTGTCCTTAACATTCTGCCAAACATCTCATTTTGTGTTCTAAGGAAGAAAGAAAGTCATATGGACTTGGAACAACATGTGGGTAAGTAAATTACAAAATAATTTTCATTAATTAATGGTGATGACCAGATCCTCAGCTTGTGTCTAAAAGAACAAGAAGCTCAACTGTACTGAGACCCAGCCAATCACACCTATGATGGCCAAAGATGCAGTCTAGTTAGGCAGCTCAATATGTTTGACAAAGCCAAAATCACCTGGTGCCCAAAAATGCTGTCTAGGTAGGCAGCTCAACTAGGTTTGAGACAACAAAAATCACCTATGGTACCCAAAAACACTGTCTAGGTAGGCAGCTCAACTAGGTTGAGACAGCCAATCATACCTGTGATGCCCAAAAAATGCTGACCAATTAGGCAGCTCAACTAGGTTTTCAAATAGCCAATCATTCCTATGATGCCCACAAATGCTGTCAAAGTTGGCAGCTCAACTATGTTGAGACAGCCAGTCATTCTTATGATGCCCAAAAATGCTGTCAAAGTTGGCAGCTCAACTAGATTTTGCAATAGCCAATCATTCCTATGATGCCCAAAAATGCTGTCTAGGTAGGCAGCTCAACTAGGTTTGGAAATAGCCAATCATTCCTATAATGCCCAAAAATGCTGTCTAGTTAGGCAGCTCAACTAGGTTTTGCAATAGCCAATCATTCCAATGATGCCCAAAAAATACTGTCCAAGTAGGCAGCTCAACTAAGGTTTGAAATAGCCCCAAAATGCTGTCTAGATAGGCAGCTCAACTAGGTTTTGAAATAGCCAATCATTCCTATGATGCCCAAAAATGCTGTTTAGGTAGGCAGCTCAGCTAGGTTTTGAAATAGCCAATAATTCCTATGATGCCCAAAAAAAACCTGTCTAGATAGGCAGCTCAACTAGGTTTTGCAATAGCCAATCATTCATATGATGCCCCAAAAAATGCTGTCTATGTAGGCAGCTCAGCTAGGTTTTGCAATAGCCAATCATTCATATGATGCCCCAAAAAATGCTGTCTATGTAGGCAGCTCAACTAGGTTTTGAAATAGCCAATCATTCCTATGATGCCCAAAAATGCTGTTTAGGTAGGCAGCTCAGCTAGGTTTTGAAATAGCCAATAATTCCTATGATGCCCAAAAAAAACCTGTCTAGATAGGCAGCTCAACTAGGTTTTGAAATAGCCAACCATTCCTATGATGTACAAAAATGCTGTCAAAGTTGGCAGCTCAACTAGGTTTTGAAATAGCCAATCATACGTATGATTCCCCAAAATGCTGCCTAGGTAGGTAACTCAACTAGGTTTTGAGACACAACCAATCACACCCCTGATGCCCAAAAATACTGTCTATGTAGGCACCTCACTCTCGAGACACGGCCAATCCGGCATCATTCTGTAGGTTAATCGGATTTGATATGATTTTTCTGGTTTGTGCATTCAGTAAAACTGTAACACAGCCTTTGTTTTTAATTTCAGTATTTATACGTGGCAGTAACTTTTTACTTTTTTTTCCACTGAAGCCAATGGACATACATTCATTCTGCTAGACAACTAAGTTTTAAAACATTCTCATTTTTTTTTTTTTTTTTTTTTTTTAACTGATTCATGCAATTATCATGTTCGGCTGTAATTATTAATTTAAGATACATTTTAAACAGTCCTCATAACTTATGTTACATGAAGTGCAGCAAAATTGCTAAACTGAAATTAAGTGTCATTTGTACAGTTTAATGATTAAAAAAGGTCAATACCCTGCAAACAACTGTTCTCCAAATGTTTATACTTAAAAAGTTATTGAAACGTTTACTCTTCCAAAAAACAAAAACAAAAAAACAACAAAAAAAAACTGTCTCTCTCCATAAAAGACACCAACATGAACAAAAATAAACTTGAGATTAACGAACTGTAAAACTTCCTATAGATACTGGAGTAGAGAAATACTTACCAAGCGACCAAAGCAAGAAACATTTGGCAACACTGCATCCGTAACGAGAGTTTATGGGAAGCATAGTAAGAAGAAGCGCAGATAACACAGAATGTCAGGTCGCTGTAATTGTGCTGCTGCCTGTGAGCGGAGTGTTTGCACTGAATCCTGTCTCCAACACTCACTGCTGTATGCTCCGTGCCGGGGACGGATTGTTACAGAGCTTTGTTTTGTGGGGACATTTCCTGTTGAACACGCGTCTCAGCTGCGCCCTCTAGTTGTCACTTCACTAACTACCACATATGGGGCTGTTCATATCAAAGACATTTTTGCGTCCGTCCGCGCTGTTTATCAATCGTTTTCTAATGTAAACGTGTGCTAGACGGACCATCTTGACCGTTGCCCTGCGTCTCACCCTTTTCAGACGCTGTGTCAAGTTAAAAAGATTCTCAACTATTAAAACGCGTCTCGAGACACGTGCGTTCTGCTTCTCAGCCCAAGACGCGTTCGGTGTGAACGGCCCCTTACTGTCCCTAGTAACAAGTGCAAGTGTTACAATGTTTACTTTAACACAGCAGTGGTTATAAATTACATGTATGAATCGTTTAAACTACTCTGACTTTTCCTTTGTGTGTTTATATCAGGTTCCATGCTTTCACTCTATCTATCTATTTTCTATTACGAAAAATAATAAATAACATTTATAACATGTTTTATAACCTTTCTGTATTGATTTGAGAAAGCTGGCTGATGTATGTGAATGCTGGTCAAGTAAAAATACTCTTTTAATGCGAAAGACTGTCACAACTATCTCACAAGCGGACCACCATGAAGTCGTTTTTCGCGCGTAAAAATATCCGTTGCGACGGTGAATTAATGAATTATTATGTGGACTTAATTTTTTTGTACCGCCGAACCAATAATAAACTCATCCTCTCGCCTTCAAAAAAATTATTTGACAAGATATCATCCTCAGATTTGTCTTATTTATCGCTGTAACGGTGCCGTTCTCCTTTGTGGTCACCAGAGCAACTCTACTGACGCTAGTAGGCTGTTCGGAAAGCTCTGGAAATCATAACGCAATCAGCCGACTCACAGCGGGCGGGCTGGACCGAGCTGGGCCGCTGCTGCTGACTGCCGCAGCGCGAAGGATGGGCTGGAAGTTTCTGGAAAGTTCGCTCAAAATAGATATATATGGCTCGCGCGTAGTAAGCTTGCGCACGCTCTGGATTACCTAAACTGCATGGACTGATATACACACGGACGGATTATTTAAAAAAATAATAATATTTAGGAAGGATTTGTTTATCTGAGCTTTGTCTGAAGCCAGCTTCCGGGATGGCTGTCGTGGGCTTTGATGTGGGATTTCAGAATTGCTATATTGCTGTGGTCAAGAGCGGAGGCATCGAGACCATATCCAATGAATTCACAGACAGATGCACGCCGTAAGTGGATGCTGTGCTTGGTGATTGCAAATTAATAAAGCTTGCATGGCATGTCATTTCAATGTATTGGACGCATGTTGACAGGTTGTTTGTCAGTGTAGCATTTTATTTCATGACTTTCTCCACATGTGGTATCCACCCATCCTTAAAGGTTAACAAAAAAGCATTAGTCACACTTTAAAATTTGTATGTCTACTTGATATGCAATAGATGTTTATTTGTTGTGTTTAAAAAAGAAAGAAAAACGTCAGCAACCCACATGGCATGGTTCCACTTATAATCAGGGATGCAAACTACTCACCTTTCAGCTACAGTCACCTTATTTAAAGTTAATTTGCCTAAATGTTCCTTAAAAAAATCACTTGAAAGTGTAACTTTAAACTCAAACACTTTAAAAGCTTTACATGCAACACAGAAAGCTTGAGAAACATCAAACAAACAAACTAAAAATATACAGGATATCTAGAATACCTGCTATGACTTTTTCACCTCTCATGAGTTTGCATCCCTGTATGGACTTTTTAATTGGCCTATTTGTACTTTAAAATTAAAATTCTGTCATGATTTACTCACCCTCATGCTGTTCTAAACTTTCATGACTTTATTTCTTCCATGGGAAACGAAAGGAGGCAGAATGACAGCCTCAGTCACCATTTACTTTCATTGTATAGAACATTTCCAGTAAAAGTCAATGGTGACTGAGACTTGCATACTGCATAACATTTTTTTTTTTTTTTTTTTTTGTACCACAAAAAGAAAGTCATAAGATTTAACATTTTAGATGAACTATCCCTTTAAGTTATGGTGTCTCCTACCATTCCTCAGCCCTACAATGACCTGAATATATAAATGAGTGTGCATCTCTACGTTTAGTGCTATTTGCGTTCCTCGGAGCTTATATTTAATGTCTGAACATTTTCTTTTAGAGCAGTTGTATCGTTTGGTTCAAAGAACAGGGCCATCGGTAATGCTGCAAGAAACCAGGTAGGCCTATGAAAATACATGCAAAGACTGATCTTTAATGGGATGACTATGCAAGTATGCATCATTGATCTTTTTTCACTTGTAGATGATAACCAATCCTGGAAGCACTGTCTCTCATTTTAAGAGACTGCATGGCAGATTGTTTCATGATCGTGTTGTGCAAGCCGAGAGGGACAGTTTACCATATGATCTGGTACCACTAAGTGATGGGAAGGTTGGAGTCAAGGTAAACAGCTTGTTGCAGATAATACTGATATGGAGAGTCGGAGCCAGAATAATTTACCCGAGGGGGCATTTGAAATTTCGAAGGGGGCACAGATTTGTCACTTTACCCTAAGAAGTAACACTGCTGGAAATGAATTTCCTCTCTCCATGCTTGCACTTTTTTGTTACATCATTTATTTAAATCCTTATCCTAGTTAAACTCCTTTTCTTAAATCCATTTCCTTCTTTTAGCCTTTGAGCCTCTGAGCTATGACTGAATTATATGGCAGACAACATTTTTCTAATTATGAAGAGAGCAGTCAATTGATAGTCACCTTTCACCTGAAACCACAAATAGTTTAGGAATTAATTTGCTTTATTTTATTTATTTTACAATTGAGTTGAATATTCAGGCTGTCAAAATTGGTTCAAATACAACATTGACAGAGGGGACACAGTGGTCTGGCTGAGGGGGCACTGCATATTAGGGGCACTGTTATAATAATGCATATTTAAGCATATTATTTTTACATTTAATAAAGTATATTTTATCCCCATCATTATTGAATCCTCGTTTTATGTTTTTAGTTTACGGTGTTATTGTGTGCATTTCATAGACATAATATTATAGTAACTGAGGCTGGACAATATAGTATAAAAATAATAAAGTGTTTTATTGAACTCGTTTCAGCCATAACACGAGTTTAACCTCTTAAATTGAAAATTGTAGTACAATAAAAAAACTAATAGTAGATAAAACACTTGAATAATCATATTAAGATATACTGGTGGTGGCTGAGGAGAGTCCCTGTTCTCTATTTAAATGTGCTTTGAGTGTAGTGTCAGAAAAGCGATTTAAGTGTAAAATTAATTCAAATATGTACATGAGAGTGTTGTTTATCTTCATCAAAGCAAGTCATATTTTAGTTTCAAATGTTTAATCATATAACATAATGTCAACAGGAAAATAGCACATTTTGACTCGAGCTCCAGTCATGATCACACATAGGCAATGTTCAGGAAAGCTCAAATTGGGAGACTCATCCACCAGAAGAGCAGTGCCAGAACACGACTGACATAATGTATTCTTCCGCAAATGGCTTGCTATTTTAAGTTTTAACCACAGATGTCGCTGGAGAGCACAAAGTTACGTAGTGTAGCTTTACATTGACGTAAGGGCTAACTTAGATTGTTAAAAGGATGGTTCCCCCAAAAATGAAATTATTTACTCATTTTCGTACCACCCCAGATGTGTTTGACTTTCTTAATTCTGCTGAACACACAAAGATTTTTAGAATATATCAGCTCTGTTGGTCCTTACAATGCAAGTGAATGGTGGCCAGAAATCTGAAGGTCCAAAAATCACAAAGGCAGCATGAAAGTAATCTATACAACTCCAGTGGTTTAATATGTCTTCTGAAGCGATGCAATCACTTTGGGTGAGAAACAGATAAATATTTCAGTACCTTTTTTACTATATCTCCACTTTCACTTTCAGAATGTGACTTAAATATTGATCTGTTTCTCACCCACGCCAATCATATCACTTCTGAAGACAAAGATTTAACCACTGGAGTCTTATGGATTACTTCTATGCAGCCTTTATGTGATTTTGGAGTTTGAAAGGTGTGGTCACCATTCACTTGCGTTGTATGGACCTACAGAGCTGAAATATTCTTCTAAAAATCTTTGTTTGTGCTCAGCAGAAGAAAGTCATACACATCTGAGATGGCATGAGGGTGAGTAAATGATGAGAGAATTTTCATTTTTGGGTGAACTATCCCTTTAATATGCCAAATGGGCACGGTTATTGGCTGATGTTGATAATCTCAAAATACTTTAGCTAAATATTGGCCATTCACCGATCATGTTCACCGATATATCCATCGACCACTACCTAGGACAGGTTGTGTACATTTATCGTAGGGATTCTTTGAACTGCAAAAAGTTTAACTCTTAATGTCATAAATAGGTCATGTACCTCAACAAGGAGCACCAGTTCACCATTGAGCAGATCACGGCTATGCTGTTGACCAAAATGAAAGACATTGCTGAAACCAATCTACAAAAGAATGTGGTGGAGTGTGTCATCTCTGTAAGTTTTCTGGAATATTATACAGCAACATTGAACGCAGAAACTTATTAGAGCCTTGAATAACCCAACAAATAATTTCTTAACTTGTTTGATATTTAATGGATACCAGGGGCATGCACCAGAAATAGAAGCTTTTATTTCATTTGAAATTTGCTGCCTTTTCTCTCAAAAATTATTTATAGGGATAAAAATGTTTTTAAGTATAGCTCTGTCATGATATTTTAGAGAAAGGTTCTCCTCTGACAGTAGTAAATTTGAATCAGGCTTTTTTTTTTTTCATGGACACCACACATGTGCAAGCCACCAATCCGATGGTTTGTTTGTTTGTGTTATTTCTTTGGCCATACAAATTATTCTGTCACGCATAGATCCCCTCATTCTTCACTGATTCAGAAAGGAGGTCTGTACTGGATGCAACCAAGATTGCTGGCCTGAACTGCCTGAAACTAATGAATGACAATACCGCAGGTAACTTCTGAATACATATAACCTACAACAACAGTACCTATTCGACATCCAGCAATGCTGACAGTTCTGTATTATTCACCATCCCAGTGGCATTAAACTATGGCATATACAAGCAAGATCTCCCAGGCACCGATGAGAAACCAAAGATAGTGGTGTTTGTGGACATGGGCCACTCAGCTCTCCAGGTCTCTGTTTGTGCGTTCAACAAAGGTAAACTGAAGGTAAGCCTTCTCAAAGTAAGTCGGATGCATCTGTAGGTCCCAAAGTTTGCATTTCCAGGCACATCAGTGCACGCTCTGTACTTTGCAGGTGCTGTCTACTGCCTTTGATCCTTATTTGGGAGGAAGAGACTTTGATAAGAGGCTGGTAGAATACTTCTGTGCAGAATTTAAGTCCAAGTACAAGTTAGATGTAAAGTCCAAGGTGCGAGCTTTACTGAGGCTGACACAGGAGTGTGAGAAACTCAAGAAATTGATGAGCAGCAACTCAACAGACATTCCCCTCAACATTGAGTGCTTTATGGATGATAAGGACGTCTCTGGGAAAATGAACAGGTATACATGCCTCAAGATACAAACATGTTGCCTCAATCAAAACAATTTGTTGATGAAATATTTGGAGTTTCTTGAAGAACGTGCTTGCTTTTAAAGGAATAGTTCTCCCAAAATTAAACATTTTGTCATTATTTACTCACCTTTATGTTGTTCCAAACCAGTATGCTGTTGTTGTTGTTTTTGTTTTGTTTTTTTAGGAACACAAAATGAGAAGTTTTGAAAAATCTTCATACAGCTCTATTATAAGAATAAAAGTATACAGGTTTGGAATGATATGATAATAGTAAATAATGAGACAATTTACATTATTGGTTGAACGTCCTTTAAAAGTCATAAAGAAACTATTATGTTACAAATAACCAATGATTGATAAAGTATTTAAGCTCCATAGTGTTGAGTGGTCTTGTCAGTATCAGTGATATCACATCAAACCAGGCAGGTACTGTATTCTGACAGATAAAAGGTAGTTTGATTAAATTTTCCTGAACCTATATTGTTAGGTACAACACATATGATTATTTACAGCCATTTGCGTGTCAATGAAGGCACATTGCAGTTCCAGATGCATTTAAACTAATTTGATGCCATAAACAACATAGATGATCAACAAGGGAGGAAATCATAAGGAAATGCCTTCCTTTTCAATACAGGGCCAAATTTGAGGAGCTGTGTGCAGACCTGATTGAGAGAGTGACAGCTCCTTTGGTGGCAGCTCTAGAACAAGCTCAAGTGAAGCTACAAGACATCAGTGCAGTAGAGATTGTAGGGGGAGCTACACGAATACCTGCTGTGAAGGCCCAGATCAGCAAGTTCTTCAAAAGGGATGTGAGCACTACATTAAATGCAGATGAGGCAGTGGCCAGAGGCTGTGCATTACAGGTAAGTGGGTTTTATTCTACATAATAAGTAATATAACATGGATCATTTAAAGCTGAAGGGTGTAATTTTTTTCTACGTTAAAATACTTGCAGAGTACAGCTATAAGTAAGCCATTTGTAGGCTGATTAACACTGTGGCTCTATCAAAACATTGCTCCGTTTTTTTGAGCATCTCGACCAGGCCGACACAGCAACATTGACTCAACAAATGATGTGAGTTTGGGGCTGGTCTATCTGTTTGTCTAACCAATCAGGTATGCAAACTCCTCACCTTTCTCCTACCGGGGCAGATCGCTTGAGTGATTACAGCTACGACCATTCGTATGCTTGGCTACAGCAGCACGTGCAAAGTGATTCTGCATCAGACAGAAATGGAGCGTGAAGAGCTTGGAACAAGTGGCACTCTTGAAACTTTTAAAAACAAACTGAAGAGGAATGTTGTCTGTTTACTTTGGCATCGGCGTATGAGTCTACCTTGTTCATCAAGGAGAGAAAGGGGCGGAACATTGTTTTCAATGTTTATTGTGGACATCTCCTGCTTTCTTACATGGCAGACTTGTAAAATCACCCTTCGTGACACTTTCTGCAGCACTTGTCATGTGAGGGGCAAAACAGGCACTTGACGCTGGCGTTGAGTGAGTGTTGACGCGCTTGACGAAAGGACATTATTGAAACTCATAATAATTGTTATCAAGCTATTATTGCTGTCTTTTCTGATAAAATTCATGCTAAACAGTTTAAATACTGTAGAAAAGGATAGATCTACTTTGTTCTTATAATGCTTAAACATTATAACGTCTCTTAGTAGATTTCATCATGAACAACTGAAAATGATTCAATGACTCACTAATACATTAGATGCTCATGTAGCCTCTTAGTGGCATCTCTAGAAGTGGTCACTGAACTAATCAGTAAATGGACCTAAACAATTTTGTTAAACAGAACCAAGCCACACCAAAGTACCCTTTATTTTTGCAGCTAATTCTGCACAATTATGCAGTTAATTTGCAATACTCGAATCATTAAAAGAGCTGGAATTGGTGTTTTTATCTTAAAAAAAAATATCCCCGGAAAATATTGTGATTGTCTCACCTTTTTCGCCCCTCATGAGTTTGCATCCCTGCCAGTGGAAGACATGGGAAGTGTTCAGGAAACCTTTATGAAAATAATCGGTTATTTGTCCCATTTCTATTTAGTGAATCTAATGGTGCAGGAATTACACACTTCAGCTTTTAGAAGTAGAAAAGAAAACAGTATACTGTGTGTGTGTGTGTATGTATGTATATATATATATACATACACACACACACACACAGTATATAGACATATTGCAGACAAATCTATACAAAAATCAAATATGTATTCCATGCAAAAATAATCACAGTCTAATGATCTAATATTTTGTTCCATAGTGTGCCATGCTCTCTCCTGCATTCAGAGTGCGAGACTTCTCCATCACAGACACTATCCCATTTCCCATCTCTCTTTGCTGGTCCAGTGAAGCAGATGAAGGCAAATCGTAAGTCTGTCAGCTAGCCACAGTATATTCTTACTATATCAGAGCCAGGCATGGGCAAATGTGCTGCTATGTTTTTAGGATGTGTTAATTAGAATATCAAAACACATCTGCTTGCATAGGCTGTGATATGTGGCTCACACACTGATGTGCCTCTGGTTATTTGTTCTTTCCGTCCAGTTGTCACGAGATATTTGGCAGGAACCATCCCTGTCCATCGGCCAAAATGATCACATTTTACAGGAGCAAGCCTTTTGTTCTGGAGGCTTCTTATTCAGATCCAGCATCACTGCCCTTTACCGAGGCAAAGATCGGTGAGAATCAAGGAGTTTTCCTCAAGGCAATAGAGCAATATTTTTTGCATTACAGCATACAATTGAAACTTAACCCTTTAGGCACGGACCTGCCGAGGGGCCCCTGAGGAAAAATAAAGAATCAAAATATTAACAACTACAGTCTTGACCAACACAAAATAGGTATCATTTGAAAGCTTAGAAACTCTACTTTCCAGTGCACACAGGCATTAAGACCAAAACTGAACAAGTTGAAATTTACAGACAAATCATGAGTGTTCTGTTTTGATAATTTATTTAAAAATAATGCACTGTACATATTATTGTAATCAGTAATAACATCAAACTGATCAAATAGCCATGTGTCATATGTTGTTGGAAAGCTCTCAAAGAGCAGAATACAACCAGCCCATTTATTTTACTTACAGACAAAAATATAGCGAGTAATAGCTAAGAATATTTCTTAGACAGTTATGTTGGTGTTGCTAATATGGCGCGTTTTCGGTTATAACTTAACGAAAAATAAACGGGACATTAAATGTCACATACCATTATTTAGAGGAGGTGGTTATCTTTCAAACGAGCCCACACACAATGTAATGGATTACATACATAGATTAGATAATCCACACAAAGCACAATGTTACATATGGCCACCAGGAGATGGTGCCATGCAAATGACACAGACTTAATGTGTCATTTGACTCATTGAGTCATTCTGTGAAATCTCATTACTAAAATCATTGTTTTGTTTGCATGTGTAATTAGTTCTTATGCACAATTATTATGTTTTATTTGTTTGTTTTGGACACATGGAGACGTTTTTGGACCCTAGGATAAATTATTTTTGTAATGCTATAACTTTAGATTGTTTTGTTCTATCAACAAAACTTTCTGGAGCCACCTTATTTACACCCAGAGATATATAATGTCAAATAAGAAAAATAGTAAATTTTTGGCTCAGTTGTTATTTTTTGTTGTTTTTTTTTCTTAGGCTGAGAGTCTCAGAATGTATCATAATAACATTAGAAAATGTGAAAAGTTTTCTTTACAATGATACTAAACACTTGACCCTTTTTTTTAAAAATTGAATAAGCCTTTAATTTTGGGTATGCCACTTAAACAGGAAATCTTTAAAAACACCTTCATTGCTTAAAGGGTTGAATCATATTTGTGCATGTGTATGATTTAACTAAAAATCCTGATGTTGTTAATGATATCTCTACAGGTGAATATAAATTGCAGAACATTCAACCTCAAGAGAATGGAGACAAGGCAAAGGTGAAAGTTAAGGTTCAAGTAAATGCCAGTGGTATAGTCAGTGTCACCTCAGCCACTATGGTCCTGAGGGTCAGCTCTGACGATTCTGAAACCACAGAAATAAATGAAGATATTTACTATCATGATGGCTCTGATGAAATTGACATACAGGTAGGTACCCCTCTGAGCTGTCTCTGTATGGCAAGTCATAACTGTAAGTGTTCTAATAACTAAAGCAAATTATAGTGAAATTAAAGGGTTCACATGTCTTTTTTTTTGTTTGTTTGTTTTTTGTTTTCGTATTTTACTATATCATGACCGTTTCCCACTTTCTCTTTGTCTTTCTAGAATTAAATGGGCAGCAAGTATAGAACAAGTTGTTTTTGCAGCTTAGTTTCAATAAATGCTCTTTTTGGACTGGGAAGGAAGTTTTGAATTCTAAAAGTTACAGTTACAGTACAGTTTTCATAGTACATTAAGGTCTTGTATTTTAAAAGATCAAAGTTATTCTGATTCCTCATATGACCCCTTTAAATCCTTGTTGTCATATATTTATTACTGAATATATTTTCAGTTATTGGCAGGGGATGTTGTCTAATAATATTTGGATTTTATCTTGGAAAATGTGGCTGTTTAAGCTTTTAGCGACAAAATAAAAAAAGAACGGTAGGGTGGTAAGGTGTGTATGGAAAATTCTCTCTGTTAAGCTTTAATTGATAAATAATATTTATTTTGGATTAATGGGTTTCAATGAGGGTGACTGTGGGCTATTGGCATCTTGTTGTAATGCTGAAATGGTATTGCGTAGAATGTGTAGAAATGTAATCGTCAGCTCCCTGGAACTGTGATTGTAGGACAAGACACAAGAGACAAATGCTCATAACCAGCTCTCGGTAGACAAAGAAAACCTGCCAACAGCACAGTGTCCACCCATGGAAAAAGAGCAGAATCATAAAGACGCACTGAGTGTAAGTGAGCTACATCTCTCACTTACCGCTCACTTATAGCTTGTAAATTCAGCATATGGATAAAAAAGTGCCATCTGCATGTACTGCAAATTATCTTAAAGGGATAATTCACTATAAGTAATTCTATCATCATTTCAGGGATTCATACTACTCACTTTTCAGCTAAAGTCACCTTTTCTGAAACTATTTTGCCAAAAAAAAAGTTTGTGAAATTTTCTAGATTTTCCTTATCAAAATCACTTGAGAGGGTTACTTTAAACTTAAACACTTAAAAAAAATAATAATAAAAAATCTTTAAAATATATATATTTTTTAAATTCAACAAACAAATCAACAGAAATTATACATTTTTAACACCTGTTATGACTTTCACCTCTCATGAGTTTGTATCCCTGCATTTACTCACCCTAATGTTGTTCCAAACCTGTATGACTTTCTTTTGTTGAACACAAAAGGAAATGTTTGGCAGAATGACTGAAACCTAACACAATGCCTAACATATCCTTTTATGTTCCATGAAAGAAAGTAAGTCTTATATGTTTGGAACAACAAGTACATAATGATAAGATGATATAATTTTCATTTTTTGGTGAACTATCCCTTTTAGTATGTGCATGTTATGTCAGTTTAACATTATGCTAATGGATGTCATCTATACTTCACAGATGAATGGAGAAGTAACCAATCAACCCCCTGATGCAAAAAAAGCCAAGATGAAGGTCAAGCATATTGGACTTCCCATTGAGGAAACAATTACCCAACAGTTGCCAAAGGATTGCCTTAGCACTTACATAGAACAAGAGGTACTGCTGATTTTAATATTCATTGTCAGTTCCAGAGGGTCCACATGCAACAGGTGTTTTTAGTGTTGAATATTTCGATGAATGTCAAATGATTGTTCAAATGCTGTAGCAGTAATAGATATTTTGTTAGCATAAGAAAATAATATTGGTATCTTGACATTGCATGAAGCTAGAAACATACATTCTGATAATTTTTTTAATTTTTTTATATCAAATCTATTGAAATATCTACTGGTCCTTCTCACTAGCTGGCACTTTTTAAATTGTTCTTTTTCTTCCTTTTACACAGAGCAAAATGATACAGCAAGACTGCCAAGAAAAAGAGCGAAACAATGCTAAAAATGCAGTGGAGGAGAATGTATACCACTACAGACACAAGCTGGAGGGCCCTTATCAGTCGTTTTTAAGTGCTCAAGTAATGTATCATCCTTGTAGCTTTGCTTAACTGCCAATGGCGACTGAATTGAGAAATTTTACCGGCCATGACGTATTTTGCATTATTTTAAATAAAAAAATATATATATATTTTTGTCCCTATGAAAATGGGGTTATTTAGCTGTTGTTTCATAGTCTAGAAAGATAAATGAGTCTCCATCAATGGGTAAAACTGCCTGTCACAAAAAAGTGAATACCACTCTGGATTTTTGTTTGATGGTTTAATGGATGAAGATGTTTACACGTCTTCACATACAGTATTGGATCATTTTTTTTCCTACATAAACCTTTAATGATACATTTCAAACTGAGGAATAAGTTGCAACAAATGTTTTCTTTAGACAGTTTGTATCATGCTCACGATACTTACAGAAAATTATCGGCCTTACAATCCGACTGTAATGTTGCAATCTGAAAGTAATGTTGCATTTCCCAAGTTTCCAGCAACTGGTGAGTAACTCTGTTGTATTTACACACCAGATCCAATTTGTACTCAAATGTAATGCTTGGTGAGAGCTAATTTTGGACCTCTATAATCATAGTGACATATATAATCTGATACATTCATGGGAACTGTTATGCCTAGTTTTAGAGGCAGATTATTAACCGATTTGCAGTAATTTATTCATTGTTGATTTTAAATACTGCATATTTTCATGTTTTAGAATCTCTAAAGGTAATATTCCATTCATAAATGGAACAAAAATGTTTAAATCAAATGGTGGTTCGTAAAATCTGTTGGCTGATGAATCCAGCATAAAATATTGCAAAATATTGCAAATGTGTTTTTTTTTTTTTTTTTTTTTTTTTTTTTCTGCAGGACCATCACTCATTCTTTGAGCTTTTAAATGGCACAGAGAACTGGCTGTATGATGAGGGAGCAGACCAAGATAAGCAGACTTACCTTAACAAGTTGGCAGAAATTCAAGTGAGTTGTTTATCCTTTTTAAGAGCACACAAACACATTTGATCATAGATTCAACCCGTGGAAAAATGTACTCTACATCCTAACCAGTTGTTTGCTCATTTTGCTCTGTTCGATTTAAGTCCGGCCACAGTCAGTGTTTTAATTTACTTGCATGTTTTTGACAGCTTGCAGCATTTGGGATGACAGGTGCTTAGTTTAAAGGCTGGGAGACTAATTTGTGTGTCTCTCTGTTGCACTTTTGGAAGAGTGGTAATTTGCTGCTGTGTACTGCAAATCTAGCAGAAGCATTCTTGCTTACAAACCCTCATTGTCTTATTCCACAGAAACTGGGTTTACCTGTGCAAGACAGATACCAGGAGTCCATAAGGAGACCACAAATGTTTGAGGAGCTGTCAGCCAAAATACAGAGCTACATGACTGTTATGGAGGAGTATAAGAATGGAGTAAGAATATGTTTCATCACTATGTACCCCAGAGCAATACACTATACACTAATTATAGTCTATGTGTTTAATGTACTGTTATGTGTGACAGTAAGGTTTAACCTGCTAATGTAAGGAAGTTTGTAAGTGAAGTATGTTAATATTTCACAAACTCTGTCCCTCAGAGTGACAGTTACTGCCATATTGATGCCATGGACATGGACAAGGTGAGAGTGTGTATTGAAGATACTCAGGTGTGGATGACAAACATGCAGAATTCTCAGGATAAACTGACGCCTGATCGGGAACCTGCCATACACAGCACTCAGATCCAGGAGAAGTTACAGGTGAGGAAAGAATTCCAGAATCATGAACATGTTTCATTGGGAAACAGATCTAACAGAATTCCTACACATAATCAATATTGATTTTGTTTATGTCCAAGCAGCCACAGGAGGGTGGTGTTATTCCTGTCTTTTCTCAGTCAATCAAAAGAGCTTTTTATATCCTTAATGTATGATGCTACATTATTTATTTATATATATTTTACTTAATGGAGCATTTAAGTTAAATTCAATCAACAGCATTTGTAGCATAATGTTGATTAGAATAAAAATGAATTTCGACTTGTCCCCCTTTTTCTTAAAAAAAATAAAAATAAATGACAGTGAGTAAATGTTAAAATACTCACTGTTTCGTAAGTATAGCCACAAAACATAAACAATATGCATGTTAACATGATTTTAGTGTGATAAAATCGCTTAATAACCTTTTCTGTGTAAAGTTATATTGAATTTTACAACTTCGTTGCCATGAAGATGTAACACCATAAACCCTAAAATCCGTAAACAATGATTTAAACAACTTTACAGCTCAAATAATGCACAAGTTTTATCAGAATAATTAATGTAAGTGCTGTTATAAAATTATAAGCTTAAAATATCTGCATTGAAACCCTCCAAAATTTGGCCCCATTCACTTCCATTGTAAGTGCCTCACTGTTACCTCGATTTCTGGTTATTTTAAAGAAGAGGAGGGACGAGTCAAAATAATTTTTTGTGGTAATCAATGTCATGCCACAAATGCTGTCTATTGGGCTTAACTTGTATTGAATCTGAATATGCCTTAAAGTGAAAAAGTTTAATCAGGCATTCCTCAGTTTAATGCTGTAGTTCTAAATATATTTCAGCATCTGCAAAACTGTAGTTTTAATGATTAATTATATGATTAAATATATAAGAATTCAGAAAAGAGGGCTTAGAACGTAAATGTATTGATAATCCAAATACTGTATATTTGCATTCGGATTTGCATTTCAGGATATTTGAAATTTGTATGGAAGACTTTCAAAAATAGGACTTTTATAATTCTGCAGGCACTAAACAATGTTTGTGAGGAAATAGTATCCAAACCCAAGCCTAGAGTCGACTCTCCTATGGATGAAAAAAATATTCAACCAGAGCACCCACACAACATGAAAAGTCCAGAAGATGTGACAATGGAATACACAAATTTGATTCAAAATGAATCAAAAAGAAGCCATGTCAATATTGAGTAGCTTATTGCACAGGAAACTGAATATTGGTTGATTACATATATAGTAAATCACTGTTAGCACATGATTCTTTAAGGTTCATGTAAACACAATAATTGAAGCTTTTTTTATTATTATTATTATATGTAATGTTAAGAGGTACATTTGAACCTTATTTCTTATGTTAAGAGTAATATTCATCTGATTTCTCTGTACTTTTCGGTTATTATTCTGTGTTTGCAGTAATTATATACCTTGACATTTTGAAAGCATCCTTTTTCTTCAGTTTCAGTCTGGCAGCAAAGCTATTGAAATCCCTTTGGAGGCAGTTCCAATGCTGGTAACAAAGTTGAAAGCTGTAGTTTGATAAAACTAAAAGCTTCAGTGGTTATTTCTACATAAGAAGTTAACAGTAATGCAGTTGTAATAGCACAACATATTGAGTGAATAGCAAATTGCACTGAATTGTCATCAATTGAACTGTCACTAGCACACTGACTGAAAGAAAGTTTATACCAAAACTACCCAGACTGAAACTAGGGCACTACACAAAGCTGAAGTTTGCAATTTCAGAAATTGATGTACCAGGGCTGCTGTTATATGCTTGACTGTTTCTCTATATTTTTGCTGTGTACTCAATAGAGATTGTCTTGTAAAATGCAATATTAATTTATTTATGGCACATACTGACAGTGATATCTGTGCAGCTAGAAACGCATTGGCAATCATTGTGAAATTTGTTGATAAAGTGCATTGAGAATAGTGCAGTGCCTGGTGTTTGTTCCTTTGTGTTCTGCTTAAAACTTTTGTTGTAAGTCTGAAAACACAATAAAAGCAAATAAAAACTAAAACTTTTGAACTTTTTTCACAAGTGTCAGAAGGAAAGGTTAGAGAGGATGTTAGCCTCAGACACCATTCACTTTCATTTTTTATTTTTTTTATTTCTTCCATACAATGAAAGTGAATGGGGAATGAAGCCAACACTCTTGCTATCATCTTTTGTGTTCCATGGAAGAAAGAAAGTCTTACAGGTGAGTGTGGTGAGGGTGAGTAAATGGAAGAATTTTCACTTTTGTGTGAACTATCCCTTTAACAGTTAGAATGCGTGACTTCAAATCATGAGGGAATATCCTGAGGACAAAAACATTCAGACCACCACTACATTGATATCACTATCTTGTCATTTATTTAGTCAGGTGAATTTGATTTTGGAACAATCTTCATCTTCTCCTTACTGTAGGCATTGACATAGAAGTGACTAGTCATCCACACTGTTGGATTTGAATGTATCCATCTTTTGGAGGGAAAGATTTGGTCTTTTACATGTTGGTGGGGGAACAATAATATCGTAGTCATTCACAGAGTGGTAGTCTTTGAGATTTGTACTCTTAACATGTTCGAATATTGAATGGTGTTGCCTGCAATTCAGAAGAGTAGAGAAAATCCAATTTGTTACTGCTAAATTAGAACACTTGGGGTGCATTTAGATGTGAATTCATCCTCTTTTACTGGGTTGTTTACTTAAAATACAAACTAGCCAACCTCCTGCCAGGCACAGATGGATACCAGTTGTTTGTTTCATCATCGATATCTTTGTCATTGAGGATGGATGAAGTGTCACTCTCATAACTGAGTACATCAAGCTGCAATTAGAGCATATTAGGACTGCTTAAGAAAAAAAAAATCCCAGTATACATACTGTATATAATCTCTTTTTTAAATTTTTTTTTTTTTTTTTATCTATCACTGAGATTTTAATATGAACACCCTTAAAGGGATAGTTCCCTTCAAAAATGAAAATCTAATAATTTACTCACCCTCATGCCATCCCAGATGTGTATGACTTTGTAGGTCTGTAGGTCCTTAATGCGAATGGTACCAAAATTCTGAAGCTCCAAAAACATAAAGACAGCATAAAAGTAATCCATACAATTCCAGTGGTTAAATCCATATCTTCAGAAGCGATATGATGTGTGTGGGTGAGAAACAGATAAATATTTAAGTCATTTTTACCATAAATTCTCCTCCTTGCCTAGTAGTTGGCGATATGCACGAAGAATGCAAATCGCCAAAAACAAAAGAAGAAAGTGAAAATGGAGATTGTAAAAAATGACTGTTTCTGCTGATCTGTTTCTCAGCCACACCTATCATGTCACTTCTGAAGATATGGACTTTACCACTCAAGTCTTTTGGATAACCTTTATGCTGTCTTTATGTCCTTTTGGAGCTCTAGTACCCATTCACTTGCATTGTGAGGACCTACAGAGCTAAATATGATCTATTATCTAATATATTATTATATATTATTAATAGTATAAATCTTTGCTTGTGTTTAGCAGAAGAAAGAAAGTCATACACATCTGGGATGGCATATGGGTGAGTAAATGATGAGAGTTTTGGGTGAACTATCCCTTTAAGCACCCATTATAAACCCCAGACAGAATTTAGGGACTGTTTAGCACTTTCTGCGCTTATTTTAGTTGAAAGTCTGGAACGGATTTAAACATGGTAAAACATTTTCAGTAGAGCACTGCACTCTAATTGGCAGTTGAAAGCATTTTTAAAATAAAACTAAATATCTAATAAATATGCAAGGGGCAGGGGATATGTTATAACTGTGAATGATAGACATTCCAATCTTGCAGAATTCTGCACACACTGATTCCGTGTGTGCCTTCTAGTGTGCAAAATAGAGCTGAGAGATTTTTAAAATGGTTAATCCAAAAATATCTTACCTCACTGTTTATATTTTTCATTTTCTCAGAGTTGAGGACATCTGACACCTTGATTTCTTTCTCTAGTATTGGATGGGAGGGCATGCTTAAGGGATCTATGAGAATCTCATAGGCAACAGCTGGATGTTTCCAGGAAGATGGAGTGTGAATGCTCCAAATCTCTGCTTGCCCAAATGTACCTGTGGAGTTCAGTGTATGTTAGATTGTCACTTCGCGTCAAGCAGCTATTTAATCTTAGTTTAAAACCTGGATTGTCATCTAGCTGGTTCACACAATGTTTTATCCTTCAAGTAATTAATCAAATCAGTTGCTTCTGAGTGAGATACTTCTCACTCAGAAGTCAGCTCAATAATTGAAATTAAGTGAACAAAAGATCTCCATCTTCATGAAAAATCAGATGTACCTATAAAGTCACCATGGACATTCCACAATCGTACTGAGCAGTCCATTGAGGAGGTAAGCAGCAATTGATCATTCTCAATTATCTTCAAGCTTGAAAAGAAGTCATTATATTAATGAGATATTGTTAAAAATTCAGTCCTGTACACCTACTTATTCATGCGATATTCTAATCAGCCAATCGTGTGCCAACAGTGCAATGTCCCTTAATTTGTCTTGCATTAAATGTTTTTTTTAAAAGTTCCGTAAGGCCAAGTAAGTGATGCATAAAATCATGCTGATACGGGTCAGGGGCTTCAGTTAATGTTCACATCAACCATCAGAATGGAGAAAAAGTTTGATCTCAGTGATTTAGACCGTGGCATGATTGTTGGTGACAGATGGGCTGGTTTGAGTATTTCTGTAACTGCTAAATCTCCTGGGATTTTCACACACAACAAAGTTTACTCCGAATGGTGCCAAAAACAAAAAAACATCCAGTGAGTGGCAGTTCTGTGGACGGAAACGCCTTGTTGATGAGAAAGGTAGACCATCCACATCAAAGTTCGGGGAGGTGCGCATTCTGAGCTGCTCACTACAATTGTACAAAGTGGTTATCTAAATTACCGTGGACATTCTGTCAGCTCAATCCAGCCCGTCTGGCACCAAAAATCGTGCCACAGTCAAAATCACAGAGATCCAATTTTTTTCCCTATCCTGATGGTTGATGTGAACATTAACTGAAGCTCCTGACCCGTATCTGCATGATTTTATGCATTGCACTGCTGCCACATGATTGGCTGATTAAATAATCGTATGAAAATGTAGGTGTACATATATTCCTAATAAAGTGCTTAATGAGTGTATATATATTTAGTTAATTATGAGTGTACGGCTTATTGAACCTACCTAGTGATACTGCTTATGTGTGCACGCCAGAAGTTCACCTCTAGAAATAAGTAAACGAGAATTGAGTTTAAAATATTATTTTATTGTTTAACTTGCATTTTTAAAAGAAGTTCGGCAAACAAACTAAACAATAATAAAAAATGAAAAAAAATTCCTTACTTTCAGGAGGGTTTTGTTCAGGCTGCAGGGCGTATTGCTTGATATTGTAAACATCGATGTAGCCAACATGATCAGCTGTAAAAAGCAGGCTGTCATCCTGCGTTAAAGCCAGTTTCATAATCTGCTGCTTCAAGTGAGACTTAAATAACAGAAAGTGTGAATTAGAACCCTTGGCTTATTCTGTTGAATGATTTCATCAGCACTAAATCTGTAATCATACTTGAGAAAAGGTCAGTTATAATACTTACAGCCTGAAAAGACGTTATGAATTTCCCCCCATTCAGAACACTCCAGAAGTGAACAAAACCTGTGATAGAGATTAAATATCTTGAGTGAGCTTAGAAGTTCTGCATATTGTATATGAACTGATCTTTTTTAATCACGTAAAGACACAAGTTTACCTTGAGACCCTGAAGATACAAGCCAAGCAGAAGAAGACAATTCTGTAACGATTGCCCGAGTGTTTAAGAAGATAAGGCTCAGGACACTTGTGTTCCAAACTATCATATGCGATTAAAAAACAACAAATACTTCAGGCCCCCTTGGCATATTGCAACAACTCAAAATAAATGAGCAAAAACACATATTCAGAATAAAAGGAAAGAAAAGGTTTTTTGAAATAAATTTTCTATATTGTTCTTTAAATATTAAAATGTTATTTGTCACATTATAGGTCCCTCTTGGTTCTTCAAAGCACTAGAACATACAGTAATGTGCAAAAGTTTTAGGCACTTGTGAAAAATGTTGCATATTGAGGATTTCTTAAAAAAAATAATGCAATAAATAGTTTTCATTGATCAATTAATGTCACACAAAATCCATTAAACATAAAAAAAAGCTAAATCAATATTTGGTTTGACCACCTTTGCATTCAAAATAGCACCAATTCACCTACGTACACCTGGACACAGTTTTTCTTGTTTTTTGGCAGATAGGATGTTCCAAGCTTCTTGGACAATATGCCACAGTTCTATCTATTTAGTCTCAATTACTTCTGTCTCTTCATGTAATCCCAGACTGACTCGATGTTCAGTGGTGGGCACTGTGGGGGCCATGCCATCTGTTACTGGGCTCCCGGTTCTTCTTTTTCATTCTAATCTATTTGCAAAAGGAATGTTTGTCTAAAAATTATATTTCCCATTGACACACCAAAACTGAAGATATAAATAACCATTTTAAGACAAATGTTTTTGTGAAACATATTATGTGCCTAAGACTTTTGCACAGTACTGTAGATGGTTTTCTAAGGAACTATAAGAAATAAACATTTCCAAGGTTCTCCTACTGTATATCAGGTATCAGGCTTAAAAAAACTTTTTGATTCTAATTTGAAACCTTTATTTTAAGAAAGCACTCTAATTCCACTTTAAATATGTATGTGCTTTATAATGATGCTGTAAACCAGAATGTGCATAGGAATGTTAGCATACCATGAGTGCTGGTACTCTGAGGCTGAGGGGTCTGGAAGCGACATTGTATGCATCCAGATACTACATTCCATACGATGATTTCCCCATCGTAGCTGCCAGTGGCCAGGAGATTTGGTGCACATTGAGCAATGCACAGGATATCTTCTTTGTGCCCATTCCTCTATGAAAGACGTGAGTCAACACATTACTTCAACGTGCCCCAGCATATTTATTTTTCAACAGCTAATAATGAAGAGGATACACACTACAGTGGCATAAAAAGTATGCGGACACTTTGGAATTAGCTGGTTTTCTGCATTAATTGCTCATAAAATGTGATCTCATCTTCATTAAAGTCACAAGTATAGACAAAGCACAATGTGCTTAAGCTAACAACACACAAACCTGGCATCCAATAAATTAAACTAGATTGGAGGTGTGGGTTAGAGCTATTTTAACTTATAAAAACCACTCAAATATTTTGAGTGTGCTATTCACAAGAAGCATCTGCTGACGTGGAACATGCCTTGCAAAAAAAGAGATTTTGTAAGACCTACAATCAAGAATTGTTGCTTTGCATAAAGCTGGAAAAGGTTACAAAGTTATATTGAAGAGCTTAGATATTCATCTGTCCACAGATAGACACATTTTCTATAAATGGAGATTATTTAGTACTGTGGCTACTCTCCCTAGAAGTGGCTTTCCAGCCAAGATGACTTAAAGGGCACACTGCAGAATGCTCAGTGAGGTAAAAAAGAACTCTAGAGTGACAGCTAATGACTTAAAGGAATCATTAAAAAAACATGAAAACATCATCCCAATGGTGAAGTACGTTGGAGGGGGCATCATGATTTGGGGCTGCTTCAGGGCCTGGACCATTTACCATCATCGATGGAAAAATGAATTCCCAAGTTTATCAAGCTATACTACAGGATAATGTCAGGGTTGCTTTACGCCATCTGAAGGTCAGTAGAAGTTGAGTGATGTAGCAGGACAATGACTCTAAACATTGAAGTAAATCCACTACAGAATGGCTTTTGGAGTAGCCCAGTCAGAGCCCAGACCTTAACCTGATAGAGATACTGAGGAATGACCTCAAGGGAGCTGTTTACAGTGTGTGTGTGTGTGTGTGTGTGTGTGTGTGCGTGTGCGTGTTTGTGTTCGGGGATGCCAACCACATCTTCCTGCCATGAAGGTTTTGGTCTCTGGTTGTACTGAGTCTCCTCTGGAGAGTCCTGTCAAAAACAACAAAAAGTATTTATACTAGGGCTGTCAATTGATTAACCTTTTTTAATCTAATTATTTACACGATGTGCTGATTAATTAATCAAATAAATCGCATATATCAATATTTATGAGAAAGGCCCCAAAATGAAAATAATTTTGCAAATATAATTATAAATATTGTATATAATACATATTATAATTCAGATAATTTTGGTTGCGATATAAGTACGGGTGAGAAACAGAACAATATTCAAGTCCTTTTTTAATATAAATTATAATAATTTATAGTAAAAAGGACTACATTTTGATCTTTTTCTCACCCACACCTATCATATCGCAAGATATGGATTTAACCACTGGAGTCATATGGATTACTTTTTTGCTGACGTTATATGCTTTTTGATCTTCAACATTTTGGCCACCATTCACTTACATTTAATGGTCCTACGGAGCTGAGATATTTTTCAAAAAATCTTTGTTTGTGTTTAGCAAAACATAGAAAGTCATACACATCTGGGATGGCATGAGTATGAGTAAATGATGAAATAATTTTCATTTTGGGTGAGATTTCCCTTTAAATGTACAGTGGTGGCCAAAATTATTGGCACCCTTGGTAAATATGAGCAAAGAAGGCTGTGAAAAAAAATCTGCATTGTTTATCCTTTTGATCTTTCATTCAAAAAATTCACAAAAATCTAACCTTTAATTGAAGTAAAACAATTGAAAGAGGGGAAATATCTCATTATTAAATATTTTTCTCCAAAACACATTGGCCACAATTATTGGCACCCCTAGAAATTCTAATAAGTCAAATATATCTGAAGTATATTCCCATTCATATTTTAAATTTTTTAGTGCACCTGGGTGACTAGGAACATGACATTTTTCAGCCATGACTTCCTGTTTCACAGGGGTATAAATATGAGGTAACACACAGGCCAAATTCCCTTAATCATCAGTCACAGTGTGTTAGACTAAAGAATATAGTTCTGATGTGCGGCAAAAGGTTGCTGAGCTTCACAAAATGGGAAGTGGCTATAAGAAAATAGCCAAAGCATTGAAAAGGCCCATTTCCACCATCAGGGCAATAATTAACAAGTTCCAATCAACTGGAGATCTTAAGAATCGGCCTGGAAAAGGACGTGTGTCTATATTGTCTCCATGCACAGTGAGGAGGATGGTTCAAGTGGCCAAAGAATCTCCAAGGGTCACAGCTGGAGAATTGGGTCTTGGGGTCAGAAAGTCTCAAATAAAATAAAAGACATCACCTACATCACCACAAGTTGTTTGGGAGGGTTTCAAGAAACAAAAGCCTCTGCTCTCATCCAACAACAAACTCAAGCATCTTCAGTTTGCCAGACACTACTGGAACTTCAAATGTGACTGGGTTCCATGGTCAGATGAAACAAAAAAAGAGCTTTTTGGCAGCAAACACCAGAGATGGGTTTGGCACACACAGAGATGAAGTACCCAATGCCCATGGTTAAATGTGGTGCTGGATCTATAATGTTATGGGGCTGTTTTTCTGCCAGAGGTCCTGGACATCTTGTTCGGATACATGGCATCACAGACTCTATCAAATACCAACATATAAAAAATCTAAACCTGGCTGCCTCTTCCAGCAGGACAATGATCCACAACAAACATCAAAATCAACACAAAAATTGTTCAATGACCACAAAATCAAGGTTCTGCCATGGCCATCCCAGTCCCCTGACCTGGAAAACCCATAGAAAATTTGTGGGGTGAACTGAAGAGGAGAGTCCACCAACATGGACCTCTGAATTTGAAGGATCTGTAGAGATTCTGCATGGAGGAATGGTCTCAGATCCTTTGCCAGGTGTTCTCCAACCTCATTAAGCATTACAAGAGAAGAATCACAGCTGTTATCTTGGCAAAGAGAGGTTGCAAAAAGTATTGAATAAAAGGGTGCCAATAATTATGGCCAATGCATTTTGGAGAGAATTATGTATTTAATAATGAGATATTTCCTCTGTTTTAATTGTTTTACTTCAATTAAAGGTTAGATGTTTGTGATTTTTTTGAATGAAAGATCAAAAGGATAAACAATGCAGATTTATTTCACAGCCTTCTTTGCTCATATTTACCAAGGGTGCCAATATTTTTGGCTACAACTGTAGTTTGAAGAATGCTTCTCGAGATCCCTGCATTCAGTTGTGCTCGGTCCAGCTGTCTTTGAGTGCAAAAGCACGTCTGTGGAAGGCCTGTTGCTCTCATTGATTTAATGAATGGGAAGTACAGTTTACTTTCAAACACTATTATACAGGGTCAAAAATTTACATTTACCACACCAATAAAAAAAAACAAAAAAGCAAAAAAACGTCAAGACTGATCGTGATTTCTGGAATCTGGAGTAACAATAACAAACTTGGCTTCCTATGGTAAATTTTTAAGGAAATCTAAATTTTTAGGAGACTTGCAAGCTTCTTTTATAAGAAGTCATTGAGCATTTTTTTTTAACATATCACTTGTATCTCTTTAATTTGATTCATTCAGTCAAGAGTTTTGACAGGGAGTTTTTTAAAAGTCTTAAATGTAACATTTTACAGAGTAGGATAGAGTGAAGATAGTGGGATCTGTACTATCTTTAAAGTCCCTCTCCAGTCACTGGTTTAACCCCTAAAAACAGATCTTTGTTAATCAAAATTACATATTTAAAAGTTTTTTTCCATGACAATAATCCCTTCATGCCTTAAAATGGCTTAGGTATAACTCTACACCATTGCCTCATTTAGTATGCATGGATCTATGAATATGCAAATTAGTCCCCACCTCCATCTCCACTGGGGAGCTCACTGTACCCCCAGGATAAACTGATGGAACCGTGTTGGGCTTCAATATAAGTTTAGTGGCAAAACCCATCTGTTTTTGAGTAAAATTTTCAAAACAGTTCTCTGGAAAATGACTTCTGCAAACCTGAGTTTTCTCTAGAAGTTTTGCTGGGACATTACGATTTTTCCAAATAAACTGCACCCATTTATCTCGGATTTTTGGATCCTTTGGTAATACATGAAGGCTCACAATTTGTCCTTTTGCAACTTTGCATCCGAAAACATAACATGTCTTGCAAAATACCGATACAGTTGTGCTCAAAAGTTTGCATACCCTTGGAGAATTGGTAATATATGTACCATTTTTAAAGAAAACATGAGTGAGCAGGCAAAACACATTACTTTTATTTCTTATGGGATTCATATTCAACTGAAGGATATAACAGAATGGCACAATCATAAAACAAAACATGGCAACAATAAAAAAAAAAATGAAATGACCCCTGTTCAAAAGTCTGCATACCCTTAGTTCTTAATAATGTGTATTGCCCCCTTTAGCATCAATGACAGCGTGCAGTCTTTTGTAATAGTTGTCTATGAGGCTCCAAATTCTTGCAGGTGGTATAGCTGCCCATTCGTCTTGGCAAAATGCCTCCAGGTCATGCAAAGTCTTTGGTCATCTTGCATGAACCACACGTTTGAGATCTCCCCAGAGTGGCTCGATGATATTAAGGTCAGGAGACTGTGATGGCCACTCCAGAACCTTCACCTTTTTCTACTGTAACCACTGGAGTGTCAACTTGGCCTTGTGCTTAGGGTCACTGTCGTGCTGGAAAGTCCAAGAGCGTCTCATGTGCAACTTTCGTACAGAAGAATGCAAATTGTCTGCCAGTATTTCCTGATAACATGCTGCATTCATCTTGCCATCAATTTTCACAAGATTCCCTATGCCTTTAGAGCTCACACACTCCCAAAACATCAGTGAGCCACCACCATGCTTCACAGTGGGGATGTTATTCTTTTCATTATAGGCCTTGTTGACCCCTCTCCAAACATAGCGCTTATGGTTGTGACCATAAAGCTCTATTTTGGTCTCGTCACTCCAAATTACAATGTGCCAGAAGCTGTGAGGCGTGTCAAGGTGTTGTCGGGCATATTGTAACTGGGCTTTTTTGTGTCATTGGCGCAGTAAAGGCTTCTTTCTGGAAACTCGACCATTCAGCTCATTTTTGTTCATTCAAGTATCGTCGTATTGTGCTCCTTGAAACAACCACACCATCTTTTCCCAGAGCAGCCTGTATTTCTCCTGAGGTTACCTGTGGGTTTTTCTTTGTATCCCAAACAATTCTTCTGGCAGTTGTGGCTGAAATCTTTCTTGGTCTACCTGACCTTGGCTTGGTATCAAAAGATCCCAGAATTTTCCACTTCTTAATAAGTGATTGAACAGTTCTGACTGGCATTTTCAAGGATTTGGATATCTTTTTATATCCTTTTCCATCTTTATAAAGTTCCATTACCTTGTTACGTAGGTCTTTTGACAGTTTTTTTCTGCTCCCCATGGCTCAGTATCTAGCTTGCTCAGTGCATCCAAGTGAGAGCTAACAAACTCATTGACTATTTATACACAGACACTAATTGCAATTTAAAAAGCCACAGGTGTGGGAAATTAACCTTTAATTGCCATTTAAACCTGTGTGTGTCACCTTGTGTGTCTGTAACAAGGCCAAATATTCAAGGGTATATAAACTTTTGATCAGGGCCATTTGGATGATTTCTGTTATCATTATGATTTAAAAAGGAGCCAAACAACTATGTGATAATTAATGGCTTCATATGATCACTATCCTTAAATAAAAGAGTTTTTTTTGCATGATTAGTCATATTTTCAAAATCAATGCCAAAATTTCACAATTTCTGCCAGCGTATGCAAACTTTTGAGCACAACTATACGTAGCTACACCTGGCTTCTCCTGATACTCCTTGCTTCGCCCTAGTGTATGCTATTGATATGGAAAGCCCGACCCCGCAAGTTGACGGGATTGGTTCCTCAGGTTTGTGATGTATGAAACCCTGGCTGTCTGAATCTGTGTTTTTGAGACTGTCTTTGGAACTGCAGTTCCAAGGCGAAAATGCTCAGCCATAGCATTGACTGCTGATTTCACTCATGGTATGTCTTCTAGTATATAAAAAACACCATATGTACATGTAAACAAGGTTAAAAACTTGATTTTCAGTGGAGGGGGTCTTTAATAATAAATGTTCCTCTACCACTGAAAGAATAAATAAATCAAGATAGACTGAACTCAACACAGAACTGCCAAGAGATGTATTCTCCAATGGTGTCATAATCATGCACTGAAAGCATCTTTTTCCATAAACCTCAGAATATCTTGTCTAAAGGGAACTAAAGCCCTTTTTTAACTTTTGGAATAATGGACTGTCACAAGGGATGAAGAATAAACCACATGCAAATACTTCAGCACTCAAGCACTATAGTGGAGGGAGGATCACAGAACTAAATGAAATATGGAAATGGACTGAACAACAATAAAAGTCGAGACTACCAGGGGGAGAAACAGGTCACAGCAGTCAACCATTTTATGAGAGCCATCTGGGAAATTATGTAGATATAAAATAAGGAAGCAGGTTCGTTCCCTTTTTCTCCTTTATACTCACCAAGTAAATGTCAATCCTGCGGCCCCAACCAACAGAAATCAAAAATCTGCCAAAATAAATAAAAAAGCGACTCAGCCAAAAATGAGAGGATAAATATCCTTGGAGATTATGCCACTCACAGTGAGCGGAGACTTACGCGTTCCTGTGAAGTGTAAGATAAGTGCAGTCACAAATCTCGGCACGTCTTCCGTCTGGGGAAAAACATAAACCAGCTCAGGGTTTCACAACAGCTTTAGAAGATGTGTGAGATAATATCTTTGAATCTGTCAAAATCAAAGCAAATACACATTAAGAACTTATAAAATACAATACACTGACCTCTACTTAGTATCTTCACGCATTGGCCATTGTTAAAGTTCCACATCTTAAGGCAGCCATCTCTTCCACCAGTCATAAGCCTGTCAAATATAAAAAAAGAATACAATAAAGCAAAAATAAAAACAAAAATAAAACAATTATTTTGCGATTTCACAACAACCTCCTTCCGGATGTGTCGAACGCCATGCAGGTAATAGCAGACTCTCCGTGAGCACATCCAAACTCAAACACTTGAGCTCCAGTGTCTATGTCCCAGACTTTTATAACCTGAATTCAAATAAATCCATATGTTAAAGCTCTTCTTTGGAGGGACTGTTCCTTTAATAAAGAACAGAGCTTCTTATGAGCTGAAATGTCAAGTTTAGGAGCTGGAATCCCATTTAAAATCTGATAAACCAAAAATTAAGAATCATTTAGGTGCAAGTTTATATCAAAGCTATAGTTTTCGATCTGTTCCTTATACAGTACATCTTATGGCTTTACGCATTCATGAGTACTTGGAAGAAGTTTATTCACAGTGGTTCGCACTCATGTGAGAACTTATGTTGTTTTTAGCACTAAACAACATAATTTCTTGAGTACTCGTGTTCTGGTACTATAAATATCCACTTTCATTTTGAAAGTTAAAGTGAAAGTGGAGATTTATAGTAAAAAATGACTTTAATATTGATCTGTTTCTCACCCACAGTTACCATATTGCTTTTGAAGATATGGATTTAATGACTGGAGTCTTATGAATTACTTTTATGCTGCTTTTATCTTCTTTTTTGACCTTCAGATTTCTGGACGCCATTTGCTGGACCAACAGAGTTAAGATATTTTTCTAAAAATCTTCATTTTTGTTTTGCATAAGAAAGAAAGTCATACACATCTGGGATGGCATAAGGGTGAGTGAAAGATTTGAGAATTTATTTTTGGGTGAACTATCCCTTTAAGCTTGAAAGTTAGGCCCACTGACATGCACAGAACAGGGGTGCCCTTTTGGTCAAGGGGAATTTTAAGCAGAGGTGCCTTTAAGAGCGCGCGCTACAGCACAATCCCCCACAGTATTCATTAAAACATCTCCTTTTGTGTTCTGCATAGTAAAGAAAGTCTGGAATGACATTAGGGGGTGTAAATTATCCTTTAAGGACACAGTGATGATAAAAGATCTCTGGCCAGTTTGTTGGTTGCCTGTACCTGGTTCACCTGGTGGATTTCAAAGACAGATAAGTACCAGTCCAGTATAAAAGATCAGGTATAAAATGGTCCACCAATGAGCATGAGGAACACTCATGCATTTATATCCTCAATGTGTTCCACGTTCTCTTTAATGCCACTCACCGAGCCCAGCGAGCAGCTCACCACCTGTCTAAACTCCACACTGTATCCGCAGCACAACACAGGCTCTTTATGGGACACAATATGATTGCCCTTAGGCTGTGTTCTAAAACAGAGGGAATACAGAGGAATTTCAATGAAAGAAAAAGACACAAAACTGATGACAACCAATACTAAATGGACATAAAAATTATTCTAAAATAAATTACAGATAACCTTCTTTTAATCAAGAAAAAACAATAGAGAAGACTTTGAGATATAAGAACTTTGAACAAAGAACACATACTTTGTCTGAAGGGATAGTAAGGCAAGGGAATCTGTGGCAATGTAGAGCCCCTTCACAGCAGAATAATAGAGGCATGCTGATAATTCTCCTTGGATTTGACTTGCTTTTGGATGGGCAGTAAACAGACAAGTCTGGTCCTGAATATGCCATATCTAGAAAAAATTTCAATATATAACAAAACATGCATTTTCATATTTATGTAGTACTGACCCATAACTCTGATCAATGGATAGGCAATGCAGTTAATTTAGCATTTCGTTTTACAAAATATGATGTGACCAGAATTTTTAAGATTGTCTTTTTCATAAGGAAAAATTTGATTTTTTTTAATTTAATAAATCAATATTTTAATTAATAAAAATACCTTTGTAAACAATGCATACATTTTGCATTACTTGCATAATTTTCACATCAGTGTTACTTTAAACAGTCATTTACAACAAATTACTAATTGCTCCTCTAAAATAATAATCAGATTACTGACTTTACTGATTACTTCATCAAAAAAGTAACTTTTAGGTAATAATGAATTAATTATTACTTTTAAGTTACTTTCTAAAACAATTCACAGAAAAGCTTTTTTTATTCTGCTTAAAAAATTCTAAATAATTTCAGTATTTCCTCATTATTTATTGACTGTCAGTTAGTGGGGCACACATCCTTCAACTGTCACAAAACCCAAACAGATGTACATATTAACGTAATTCATGTTTTAAATGTATTCAGCATATTTATATTATTTTAGGAATGTGTAAGCAAAGTAATTAAAGGGATATTTCACCCAAAAATTAAAATTCTCTCATCATTTACTCACCCTCATGCCATACCAGATGTGTATAACTTTCTTTCTTCTGCTGAACACAAACAAAGAATTTTAAAAGAATATCTCTGCTTTCAGGTCCATACAATGCAAGTGAATGGTGGACAGAACTTTGAAGGTCCAAAATGCATACAAAGGCAGCATAAAAGTAACCCATACGATATGATAGGTGTGGGTGAGAACAGTTCAATATTTAAGTCATTTATTTTACTATAAATTCTCCTCCCTGCCCAGTAGGTAGCGATATGCACGAAGAATACGAATCACCAAAAACAGAAGAAGAATATGAATGTCGGGATTGATCATAAAAAAAGGACTTAAATATTGATCTGTTTCTCACCCACACTTATCATATCACTTTTATAGATGTGGATTTATATAGACCTACAAACTTCTGGCCAAAATTCACTTGCATTGTATGGACCTACAGAGCTTAGATATTTTTCTAAAAATCTTTGTTTGTGTTCAGCAGAGGAAAGAAAGTCATACACATCTGGTATGGCATGAAAGTGAGTAAGAAATTTGAGAATTTTAAATTTTGGGTGAACTATTCCTTTAATGTCTGTAACTGAAACTTGGTAAATGTAATCTGATTATAAGAATTTTAAAATGTAATTGTCTACACTTTGTACAAAAAATTTATTAGATTACAGTAATTAATTACTTTGTAATTAGATTACACCTACAACTGTCAACACTGCCCTTAAATCCAAAAAAGCAGTAACTACGCCAACAATTTTTTAATTGTGCAGTCAAATGCGGATTATCAAATAGTGTCATTCTGTTTTCTCTGAATTTGAAAAAAATTGTGCACAGGGCAGATCATAGACGCGATTTAGGTCAAATTTATATTAATATTGACAAAATTAGTTATATTAGCTACATTAGTTAATTAGTCTAGTTTCAGTGATTTAGTTTTGCAGGGCAGGTCAGTAACATTAAATATTGATTGGTGTTGATCAGTGTCTGGATCTAGAGTGGTGAAATCTTCTTGTTTGGGTTAATTGCCTCACCTTAGCAGTGTTGTCGGTGGAGACTGAGAAAATGTGTCCATCTTCTGAGGCTATACAAAGGTAGGAAATAGAGGCATTGTGACCTTTCAAAATCCCTCTTGGCCACCTGTCATTTTCAGAGTGTAAAAAATTACTAGCCTGGCAAATTGTAATACTTCAGTACTGTATCACAAGCAGGGTTAGGAGGGTTACTTTTGAAATGTATTCCACTACAGATTACAGAATACATGCTGTAAAATGTAATTTGTAACGTATTTCATTAGATTACTCAAGGTCAGTAACATATTCTAAATACTTTGGATTACTTCTTCAGCACTGGTAGATTTTTTTCACTTGTTTTGACTATAAAAACTCTGCCAGTACAGTAAGACAAAATACACGTTAAAAATACATTCTCTGAAAAACCTAAATATCTTATGCAGTGTTGTTTCTAAAACAAGATAAATCAAACTGATCTTGTTTTAAGGATTTTTAGATATTTTTACAGGAAAACAATACAAAAATTATTATCAAAAATATGATTTTTGCCCTAATATCAAAGGTCTTACTTGAAAAAATGAAATTATGATCCAATGTGAATTTTCTTGATAAAAAAATATGATCGTGCCTGGTAACGTGCATGTAAAATGGCTAGAAATAGCATTTTAGCTTAGCGTAAAGCTGACAATTTACACAAGGTTTATTTCTGTTTCTTCTGCTCCAAACTTACTTCAAACTTACTTCTCTGTCTGCTCGTATGAATGTAACACTTCATAAGAAAGTGTTTCACCGCTGTTCAAATAAACTTTGGATCGCATCATTTATATGTATAAATGTTTTCCATCTGAAAGGACTAAATATTAAATGAAACAAATGACAATAAAATGCAAAGTAATCTCTTCAGTAATCAAAATACTTTTTGAATGTAATTGTATTCTAAATACCAATGATTTAAATTGTAACTGTAGTGGAATACAGTTACTTATATTTTGTATTTTAAATACGTAATCCCGTTACATGTATTTCATTACTCCCCAACCCTAATCACAAGGTTTCATCTGTGTGCATTTCATATTTGTTATGATTACCAACTGGTTTTGCTTCAGGGCCCAGATTTTATATGAAGTGGCAACCTAACACAGTACCAAAATTGTTAATCATCAACATTACATGAATTTCAGGCCCAACAATAAGCAAAATTATTAATATGGCATAAACTGAATAGGAATATTGATTATTTTGGTTTTTGTCTCTGGAATGTCTTATGGTTTCATGCTTTCCAAACAAAAAAAAATTGTAGTCGGCACCAACCATGTTTTTCTTGCATGGTTTTGGTGATGGGTTTCGAGGATCAGAGCATGTCACGCAACCTGTCCATCCTATGTATGCTTATATGGTTGTTGCATTTTATTGTTTGCATTCAGCATTGTTTTCCATGTTGTCTGCAAACCTACCAGAACAGACCCATTTTTGTGTCACAATCCATCAGTTGAGAACCACTGTCAAACATAGCAAAGTCTTTGTCTAGATTGTCCAGATTGTTTAGATAGAAACCAGTCGTCTAAGACAGAGGTTTTCAAAATATGATGATTGCCTTGTGAGGGACCCCCTTCCTAAAAAATAAAGGCAGCTAAATATTTTCATGAATAAAGACCAATTTATGTTGTGCGTTAAAATGAGTAAGCGTAATATTATAATGACAAAAATGTGGTAAAATTAATAGTCTTTATTTTGCCACAGTACTAAAGCAAAAAAAAAAAAACAAACAAAAAAAACATTGGGCTTGATTCGATAAGTCTAAGTGGTCGTAAAAATAAAAAAAGGGACACCTTTGGTATTTGCGGTCAAAACTGACCGACCGAAGTTGTGAGAGGATAACAAACTCACAATACCGAACACTCACAATGCAGATCACACACACACACACTTAAACCAGCCAGATGGGCTGGTTTGAGTATTTCTGTAACTACTGATCTCCTGGGATTTTCACACAAAACAGTCTCTAGAATTTACTCAGAATGGTGCCAAAAACAAATAAAAAAAACATCCAGTGAGCAGCAGTTCTGTGGACGGAAATGCCTTGTTGATGAGAGAGGTCAACGGAGAATGGCCAGACTGGTTTGAACTGACAAAGTCTACAGTAACTCGGATAACCGCTCTGTACAATTGTTGTGAGAAGAATATAATCTCAGAATGCTATTTTGAGATGTGGGTTGGCGCTGTTTTGGCAGCACGAGGGGGACCTACACAATATTAGGCAGGTGGTTTTAATGTTGTGGCTGATCGGTGTATATATCCAAATGCATATTTTGTGATAAAATATAAAATTAGGATACAATAAGCCATCAGACTACACAGTAGGTGGCTACAGCAATCTACTGGCTGTTACTGGCATGACATGTTTTTCAAGTCAAGTTATTTATATTTTGTTCACCAAATGGCAGCAATCTGCCTCCAATTCACACATTCTCATATTTTCTTAATGTTTCAACTTATAGAAGTATACGTTCTGAATTTTTTTTTTTTTTTTTTCAAATATGTGCTTATTTGTATTTGCAAATGAATGGTAAAAGTTTGAAATGTACATGTAAATAAGATCAAAATAGCATAAAATCCCAAAAGAAATCCATAATGTTATTGTTCTTACTTCAGGGAAGAAGAAATGTTGTCATTATCATCATCATCATCATCATCATCATCATCAAAAAAAAAAAAAAAAAAAGGGTTACTCATCTGACCCTTCCGGTCAAAAATTACTGCAAATACCAAAGGGAGGTGCCATTTTTTAATACCATAGGAGGGTTAAGACATTTTTTATTTTAATTTTCAATTTGATCGACCATTATTTGTATTTTGCAGCATAATGTTGAATTTTGGTAAACTTTTTAAGTTTTTAAAATAATTGTTTGAAAACCCCTGGTCTAAGTATCTTAAAAATAATAGGAATCAAAAGATCCCACTTTATAAAGAATGTATCATCCAGATGTAAGCCATACCCAGGTACGTGAGGATTCCACATGCGCAACAGCCTGTCCATCCCCCCGGTGACCAAAATGTTATGACTCTTGCAGAAATCAAAGGTCATTACTCCTTTACAAACGGTGAAGACTGTTTGGTCACCGGCTGCCCTCTGCAGAGGAGTGCTTGTGTTGGGTACAACTTGCTTAGACTTTCCCTCTCCACTCAACACTGACAACCTTCTCATTTGCGCTTCGATGTTGGTTGATGGAAGAATGCACCCTAATTATAAACACATTTTCAAACTTTCATACACAAGCACAATCACATACACACTCAAAGAGATCACAGTAGACAGATGGCTCAAAGCCCTTTTCCCCTTTTTTCCTGAGTCACAGCATGTTATTCAAATGAGTTTAACTGGAGTTCACTTCATTGAGAGTTTTGACAGATTTCTCCTCGGGCATTAAACATGCAAGATGCTATTTTTTTTTCTGTCATGATAAACAGGCCTCGCTCAGAATACAGAACACACTTTTTTCACACTGTTGAATGAATCTCACAAAGAACATTTAAAGGTCATTTATAATCCCCAAAATCAAAAGAAAAAAAAGCCTTCTAAAAATCAAAAGGATCATTAAGATTTTACGCATGGCTGCCATTATTTTACATTATTTGTGACATTATTTTCATGATGATTAATGTTATGAAAATAAGGCTTTATGCGAAAATATAATTTCCTGTTTTTTCTTTTGACTTTGAGGTGAATTTTGACCCAGACATGTTCTCGACAGGCTCTGTGAGATTCACCCTATTAAATAACAACAACAGAAAATGAAGATAATGATCACATCAACTCACATTTTGTATAAAGGGAAAAAAGTAATTTTTCATTGTTACCGATTACAAGGGCGGAGTCTTCATGGTTTGATGTGGATACAATGGCACGTATGCTTTGAAAATATTTCACCTGAAATGATAATAAAATATTGTTACAGTTTAGACCCTTGTTATTTTCTCTTGCTCAAAACCAACTAGAATTACAAAAGATATAACCCTAACCTAACAATTTATATATATATATGTGCATAAACTTAACCTTTGACACCCAGTCTTGGTGGACTTTCCATCTGATATATGTTATTTTTGGAACTGCATGGTCAATGCTGATGTTTGGCACATTCTCAACCTTCGGCAAGTTTTCCCACAATCTATGGCATAAATGCAAGAATTTAGAAACCATGAATAAATAATCCCAGGCAATCCACAGGCTCATATCCAAAATATATTTAGGTCTATGTGGTTTTGCTTACATTGTAATTAAAATGAAATATATAAAGGCTTGCACTGATAAATAAGACCACAAAGTAAAAATGATTAAATGTCTCATTGTTCTGCAAAAGAAAAACTTTAAGCTATAAATATTACACTTGCAGCCAAAAGTTTGGTATAATGAACAGATTTAGCTGTTTCAGAAGAAAATTGGTACTTTTATTCACTAAAGTGGCATTCAGCTAATCACAATGTATAGTCAGGACACAATTTGAAAAAAAATTTCAGAACTTCTTAAACTACTTCAAAGAGTTCTCATCAAAAAATCCTCCACGTGCAACAATGACAGCTTTGCAGATTCTTGGCATTCTAGCTGTCAGTTTGTCCAGATTCTCAGGTGACATTTCACCCCACGCTTCCTGTAGCACTTGCCATAGATGTGGCTGTCTTGTCAGGCACTTCTCACACACCTTACAGTCTAGCTGATCCCACAAAAGCTCAATGGGGTTAAGATCCATAACAGTCTTTTCCAATTAACTGTTGTCCAATGTCTTTGTTTCTTTGCCCACTCTAACCTTTTCTTTTTGTTTTTCTGTTTCAAAAGTGGCTTTTTCTTTGCAATTCTTCCCATAAGGCCTGCACCCCTGAGTCTTCTCTTTACTGTTGTACATGAAACTGGTGTTGAGCGGGTAGAATTCAATGAAGCTGTCAGCTGAGGACATGTGAGGCATCTATTTCTCAAACTAGAGACTCTGATGTACTTATCCTCTTGTTTAATTGTATCTGGATATTCTACATCTCTTTCTGTCCTTGTTAGAGCCAGTTGTCCTTTGTCTTTGAAGACTTTAGTGTTCACCTTTGTATGAAATATTCAGTTTTTTGGCAATTTAAAGCATTGTATAGCCTTCATTCCTCAAAACAATTATTGACTGATGGGTTTCTTTCTTTTTGCATTTTTTACCTAATATTGACATTAAGACATGCAAGTCTATTGCATACTGTGGCAACTCACAAACAAACACAAAGACAATGTTAAGCTTCATTTAACGAACCAAATAGATTTAAACTGTGTTTGATATAATAGCAAGTGATTTTCTAGTACCAAATTATGAATTTAGCATGATTACTCAAGGATAAGGTGTTGGAGTGATGGCTGCTGGAAATGGGGCCTGTCTAGATTTGATCAAAAATGACTTTTTTCAAATAGTGATGGTGCTGTAGTTTTTACATCAGTAATGTCCTGACTATACTTTGTGATCAGCTGAATGCTACTTTGGTGAATTAAAGTACCAATTTCCTTCTGAAACAGCAAAATCTGTACATTATTCCAAACTTTTGGCCGCCAGTGTATATATAAGCATATTATTATAACATGCTTATTATGACAGATCAGTTGTCTTTCAGCAAATCTCTCCAGTGACCTGTGTCAAGGTTTACTTATTCATTTATTCATTAATTTATGAAAATGAAGAGCCTGCATTCATGACTTGCATGTTTTTACAAAAATCTGCACATGAAAAATGAGGATTATAAAAAAAACTGTTTACCTCAGTGTGTCCCAGACCGATTTCATTAATATGATATTCACACAGCCCTAGAATGCCAAAAGCTTTGTGATTAATATAAAAATTATAATGATGTGAAATTCATACATTCTGAACTGAATCTGTTTCGCATTGTGAATACACATACCTGAGTATCCCCATATAAAATGATACATTCATGTGTGCCAGTAGAACTGTCAAGGCAATATTTTATTTTTAATTAAAAGAAAAGCAAACATTGAAATATGATCAAATTGTTCTGATTGTAAATATTGAAGTACTAAAATAAAAAATGCACGATGCAACATAAGTCTCTGTTGTTTCAAATTGTCACTGTTTCTTTAAATGTTGGATCAGCTATGGGTCTGGATTATGCTTACCAGCAATCCAGGTTTAAAGGCACAGTTTCAAGTGAACTCAGTTGACAGCAAGGTGCCAAAGAGGGAAGCTCGTAAAACTGGATCTCTCTGGCTCTGTAAAGTGTGGGAAGAGATGCTGTTAGGACTAATTGAGGTAAAGGCTGAGATCAGATGTAGCTGATGTGTTAAAAAGTTTTCTCTCAGAACAAAATTACAAGCTGTAGGTTAAAGGAATAGTTCACCCAAAAATGAAAAGTCTCTCATGATTTATTCACTCTCATGCCATCCCAGATGTCTATGACTTCTTCTGCAGAACACAAATGAAGATTTTTTAGAAGAATATCTCAGCTCTGTAGGTCCTTTCAATGCAAGTCAGAAATCTGAAGGTCCAAAAAGCAGATAATAGCAGCATAAAAGTAATCCATAAGACTCCAGTGGTTAAATCCATATCTTCAGAAGCGATATGATAAGTGTGAGTAAGAAACAGATCAATATTTAAATCCTTTTTTACTATAAATCTCCACTTTCACATCAGATATGAAAGTGAATGTGGAGATTTACAGAAAAAAGGACTTAAATATTGATCTGTTTCTTACCTACACTTATCATATCGATTTTGAAGGTATGGATTTAACAACTGGATTCATATGGATTACTTTTCTGCTGCTTTAATCTGCTATTTGGAACTTCAGATTTCTAGTCATCATTCACTTGCACTGAAAGGAGCTACAGAGCTGAGATATTCTTCTAAAAATCTTAATTTGTGTTCAGCAGAAGAAAGTCATACACATCTGAGATAGTATGAGAGTGAATAAATCATGAGAGACTTTTCATTTTTGGGTGAACAATCCCTTTAAAGTTGCAAGGCACTTAAAGGAACAGTTCACCCAAAAATGAAAATCCTGTCATCCTTTAAAATTACTTTTTCTGCTTAAAGGAGAAAATGTATTTGCATGTAAAATTTGTTTTACATGCAATTACAATAACTGAGGACTGAAAAAAGGACACAGCACCATAAAGGTTGTCCATTAGAATCGTGTGCAATAGTCCAAGTCTTTTCGAGCGACATGATAGCTTTGTGTGAAAAACAGACCCTAATTTATTAATAACTTAATTTATGTACTTTTTGAAGCTTAAAAGCTTCAGGTCCCCATTCGTTGTAGTCACATGAAAAACAACAACTAGCACAGTCTTCAGAATTTCTTCACATTGTCATGGAAAGTAGCATGCCATGGGCAAAAATCTTGCTGAGAAGATTAAGTATACTAGAGATTAAAGACAAAAACAACAAAAAACATTGTGTCATAAAAGCTGTTTACCCGGTTCCAATAATCAGTATATTATACTCTGGCATTAGCACAGAATCAGTTGCCCGTTTTGATTTTCGACCAACTGGTCTCTCTGCCTGGATATAGAACAAGAGACATTATGAAAATCTTATATGGGATGCATATAGAGTGGCCCCCAAAAGTATCTGAACACTTTTTGGACACTTATGTCACACTTAAAATATCATACAAAGTAGATGAAATGCAAACAAATAATGCACATTTTTCCTCAGAAATAGCCATTTTTGGTATTACTTTTAACCAACTGTTCCCAAAGTAAGTTTCAGTGGAATTATAACATTTGTTCCCCTAAAGTTTACAGGTGTCCTAGCAAAAACAGGTAGTTCACCACATTACGGTCATGTTCAACAAAGTTTAACAACTAGAAATGTCCAAATACTTGTTGTTTTAAAATGTTTTAATACGTGAAACCTAAGAAACAAAAAAATGCAGGATCTAATTTCATGAGATGTAATCAATGAAAATTAATCCAGCTAGAATATCTAAAAACACCAGGTAACCCACAAACACATTCTTGGTCTTCTTCAGTTGAAGCTTGGTGGTCCAGAAGCTGACGACCCCATCTTCTCTGAGAGTGACAATGGTGCCATCGGGAATGAGATGGATTTTCAGGATGGGCTCACCACGGGTAAGAGCCTTAATGTTAGCAGGCAATGCGAAGGCCGCCATCTTACTGCGACGCACAGTTTCTTCCTTCTTCTTGTCCTCCAGATGCATATATGTGCAGAACTCATGCTAAAAGACAGGAAAAAACACTTAAACAGAGTTTAACAGAATTTGCAGTCTATTGAAAATGATGGAATAATTAAAAAATCCAGATCTGCTTTATTGTAAAAAGCATTTCATATTCCAACAGTTCAAAATAATATTGTAGAAGGCATTTACTCCATTGCACTAATAGCTCTATGGCACTGTTTTTAGTATTTCATTGGAAATGTTACTGAGAGCATCTGCTTAAAAAAAAAAATTATGAATTAAATAAAAAACTTAGTTGTAAATGTACTTAATTGTATGTTTGTATATAATTGTATGTTTATCTATTAAAAGAGGAGAGGGGTTTGAGATTTAAAGGGGAATCTTTGAATTATTCATACCCACTCAATCTTGCCATCGTCAGTGTAATCAATCTTCATGAATAGTTGCTGAATTTGAACATCTTTCTGTGGCATTTCAAGAAGTGTTAGGCCAAGATAATGGGTGGAAGACAGTGAGACAGAAAACAGTGTTCAGTCATATTAGGCATCTATTAATAAATCCATTTACACAATTGTCAGACTATAACTGAGGCTGCATCCAAAAGCTAAGGCAGCTGACTTGCTGCCTATTCAGTTTATGCCTTAAAGGGATAGTTCACCCGAAAATGTAATTCTCTCATCATTTACTCACTTCCATGCCATCCTAGATGTGTATGACTTTCTTTGTTCTGCTGAACAAAAACAATAATTTTTAGAAGAATATCTGAACTCTGTAGGTCAATTCAAAGCAAGTGAATGGTGGGCAAAACTTTGAAGCTCTAAAAATCCCTAAAATTGTTATTCATGTTGGCACTAACGATGTCCAGCTTCACCAGTCGGAGATTACTAAAGATAATGTTAAAGAGGTGTGTGAACCTGCAAAAACGATGTCAGACACTGTAATATGCTCTGGCCCCCTCCCTGCTCGTCATGGTGACTAGGTTTATAGTAGGTTAGTGTACTGAACAGCTGGATGTCTGTGTGGTGTCCGGAGAACAGCATAGGATTTATAGACAATTGGATGTTTTTGGGGTAGACCTGACCTGCTAAAGAGAGACGGACTTTATCCCTCCAAGGAAGATGCCGCTCTCCTCTCTAGTAATTTGGCTCATAGTATTAATAGCGATAGTATTTGACTAACTGGGGCCCAGGTCAGGAAGCAGACAAACTGGTTAATCCGAACATCTGCTAGCTGTCTTGAGATGTCACACAGGTCACATAAACAACAACACATAGAGACTGTATCACCTAGATATCATATAGAGACTGTGTCTGTTCCCCAAACTACCAAACACAAACCCCTCACTAAATCATTTAGAAAAAAATTGATTAATGTCAAACCAGCAAGGTTGTACTTTTTTCAAAAAAAAAAAAAAAAAAAAAACATTTTAAGATAAACATCATATAAAGGTAGGGCTACTAAACATTAGATCTCTTTCTATCAAAGCACTAATTGTAAATTAAATTATTAAAGATCATAGTTTGGATGCGCTCTGCTTGACTGAAACCTGGCTTGAACCGGACGAATATATTAATTTAAATGAATCTACTCCCTCAGGTTATTGTTATAAACATGGGCCTCATCTGAAGGGTCAAGTAGGAGGTGTTGCTACAATTTACAGTGAAGTTTTTGGTGTTACTCAGAGGACAGGATATAAGTTTAAGTCTTTTGAACTAATTATGCTTAATGTGACACCGTCAGATATAAATAAAAAATCTCTGTTGTCTTTTGCCCTTGCTACAGTATATAGATCACTTAAGCCATACTCAGATTTCCTTGGTGAATTTGCAAATCAAATCTTGTAGTTACTGTAGATAGAGTTTTAATTGTTGGTGACTTCAATATTCACATAGATAATGAAAATGACACATTGGGATTAGCATTTATTGATATTCTCAACTCTCTTGGAGTCAGACAAAATGTGACAGGACCAACTCATTGCCATAATCATATGCTAGATTTAATTCTGTCATATGGAGTTGATGTTGATACTATAGAAATTCTACTGCAGAGCAATGACATCTCAGATTATAACCTCATCTCTTGATTGCTTCGATCAGCTAATGTCACTCAATCTACACCATGCTATCGTTCAGGTAGAACTATTCTTTAAACCACTAAAGATAGCTTCACTAATAATCTTCCAGAATTGTATCACATACTCAGTAAGCCAAAAAGTCTAGGAGAACTTGATGTAATAACAGAAAATATAAATACAGCCTTCTCTAGCACTCTTGATAGTGTTGCCCCCCTTCGATTAAAGAAAATTAAAGAAAAAAGCCCCGTACCATGGTACAATGATCACACTCATGTTCTCAAGAGAGCAGCTCGGAAAATGGAGTGCAAGTGGAAGAATACAAAATTAGAGGTATTTCATGGTGCATGGAAGGATACTGTCTGTAGCTACAGACAGGCACTAAAAGCTGCCAGGCCAGCATATAATAGCAAATTATAGAAAATAACCACAACTATCCTAGGTGTTTATTCAGTACTGTGGCTAAATTGGATAGGAATAAAGCATCGACTGAACCAGATATTCCGTCGCAGCACAATAGTAATGACTTCATGAATTTCTTTACTGATAAATAAGAAATCAGCAGAAATAAAATTGGAATTGTGTAATCAAATGTCACTGCACCTCAGAAAAGAGTGTCTCATAATTTTCCTCACAAGCAACTTCAATCCTACACTGTCATAGGTCATGAAGAGCTACTGTAACAAAACTTATAAAAAAATCAAAAGCCACAACATGTATGTTAGATCCAATACCAACTAAGCTCTTAAAAGAGGCATTCCCTGTAATCTCAGAACCTCTTCTTAATATTATTAACTCCTCGATATCCTTAGGACACGTCCCAAGAAACTTTAAAATGACAGTTATCAAACCGCTTATTAAGAAGCCACAACATGATTCTGGAGAATGGGCTAATTACAGACCGATTTCAAATCTCCCATTTTTGTTGAAAATACTAGAAAAGGTATTGTCCTCCCAACTATGCTCATTTCTACAGAGAAATGGAATATATGAACAATTTCAGTCAGGATTTAGGCCCCATCACAGTACAGAGACTGCACTTATCAGAGTTACAAATGACTTGCTCTTTTCATCTGATCGCGGCTGCATTTCTCTTCTAGTGCTTTTAGATCTTAGTGCTGCCTTTGACACGATAGATCATGATATTCTCTTGAATAGGCTGGAGAATTATTGGCATCAGTAGACTTGAATTAGCATGATTTAGGTCCAATTTATCAGACCACTACCACTTTGTATGTGTAAACAAGGAATTGTCAAATCAAACAAAAGTATGGAGTGCCACAGTGATCAATTTTAGGGCCTCTGCTTTTCTCCTTATATGCTTCCTTTGGGAGATATTATCAGGAATCGTGGAATAAGTTTCCACTGTTATGCCGACAATACCCAACTTTATATTTCTTCTAAACCTGATGAAATTTCAAAATTCTCAAATTAGCAGAGTGTATCAATGAAATCAAAGATTGGATGGCCATAAATTTCTTTCAACTCAATTCAGACAAAACAGAGGTACTAATTATTGGACCAAAAACCTCAAAAAATAAGCCGCTAAAATATAATATGGCTCTTGATGGATGTACTGTTTCTTCGTCTTCTACAGCGAAGAACTTAGGTGTTATATTTGATACCAGTCTGTCCTTTGAAAATCACATTTCCAATGTTTGTAGAACAGCATTCTTCCACTTCAGAAATATTGCTAAGTTACGACACGTGCTCTCTGTTGCTGGTGCCGAAAAACGTATTCATGAGTTCATGACCTCAAGACTAGATTATTGTAATGCATTACTTGGAGGATGTCCAGCAAGTTCAATAAATAAACTCCAATTGGTTCAAAATGCAGCTGCCAGAGTGCTGACTAGAACCAAGAAATATGATCATGTTAGCCCCATTTTATCGTTGTTACATTGGCTAGCTGTTAAATTTCGTATTAATTTTAAATTCTGTTAACTACATACAAAGCTTTGAATAGTCTAGCTCCACAGTACTTAAGTGACCTTCTGCCGCGATATATTCCTTCACGTTCATTATGATCACAAAATTCTGGCCTGTTAATAGTTCCTAGAATATCAAAATCCACAAAAGGAGGTAGATCCTTTTCCTATTTGGTTCCTAAACTATGGAATAAACTCCCTAACACTGTTCAGGGACACAGACACACTCACTCAGTTTAAGTCTAGACTAAAAACTCATCTATTTAGCCAGGCATACACCTAATTTATCCATCAACCCACAATTAGGCTGCTTTAGTTAGGTCTGCCGGAACCAGAAACATTTCTCATAATCTATAACTCTGCAATAAATTGAATGGCATGTATGCTAATATTATTCTATTTGTTTCCCTGTCTCAATCCTGGGATTCATATCCCGATGTTACCAGAGCCAGCCAGATCCAGCTCCGTTCCTACTTGGTGTCAGACTCCACTGCTACGTGTCGCTTAGTGATGACAACAAACTACAGCCGGTGCTAGCCAGACATCCCTTCAGTCTTTCACGATGGACTTCAAAGGATGAACTGATGCCAACTCCAACTGTAAGACATCGGATACTTCATATGCCACTGCCTGAACCTTGGACTTAGGATGGACCCCACCGAACCTCACCGAAATTACCTGCCAGCTGTACTGCGATGCACCTCGTTGATCTCTGCCTGCACCACCTTTGTCTATTGATGGACTACACTCTTGAAATGGAATACATAGACTATCAATTAATTGCCAACAAAAGCCTTCATCAGCCAACTAACAAAGGACAATGCATCTATGTGAACTTCTGCAGATAATCCAGGATGGATTTAAAAGACATTAGTCATTCATTATAGTTCATACAAAATTTTTGTTTAAACACTGGACCTTAACACTTAATTAGTTTACCAATTTTAAACCATGACTTGCACTGCACACAAATAACTAATATTGGCATTATATTCAAGCTGTTTAGCCAGAGGGGAACTGGCCCCCACAGTGAGCCTGGTTTCTCCCAAGGTTATTTTTCTCCATTAACCAACATCTTTGGCTTGCTCATTGGGGTTCTAAATACAATTATTATTTACTTATTTAATGATTTATTCTTATACATAATTTACACTCATATTTAATCAAACTACACAATAATGATTCTAAGACTTTTTAGATATTACAGTTTCATTGTCTGTTAAAGAATGATTATCTGTAAAGCTGCTTTGAAACGATGTGTGTTGTGAAAAGCGCTATACAAATAAAAATGACTTGACTTAACTTATTTTCATCCTACCTCTGTAAACAGCCTCCAAAAGCAGTATTTTCCAGCTTTCGGATGCAGCCGAAATCTACTGTAAATGTACGATATACCTCTAAGGATATTTACAGTATAAAGTTATAAAGAGAGATTAAGTAAACATATCTTAACTGTTTTCATCCTGAAAAGGCTTTAAGAAAGACAAGGGTTTGAAAAATACTCACAACTTCTTGTAAACCCAGACATTTTTTCACAACAGATCGAAATTGTGGGTAATCAAGTTTATCAATGCCATTCTTTGCAAATTCCTGCACAAGAGAATTATTAACAAATAATTATCTGAAATATCTGTCAGTCGTATTCACATAATAAAATGATTTCCTTGTGATATAAGTACTTCAACTTACTTACATCAAAGGCCAGTTTAAGTTGTTTTATATTTTCACAGGACAACATCTGCTCAATCTGTTTTGGATATAAAAGGTATATTAAAAAAAATTAAATCAGGCATACATTTCAAAACTAATATACATTTCAAAAAGCGTGTATATAAGGCAAAGAAAACACACTTTACATTAGCACAATAAATGCAGGTCTCAACTTGAGTACTACAGAGAAAGGTATAAAGAGGATTGTATGGAAGTAAATTCATGACTTATGTCTCTGAAACATAAAAGCATGTTGAATTGCTCAAATCGGAAAAATAAATGCACTGTATTATCAGTGCTTGCATTTAAATGCGTTGGATTTACTGTGCTTGCATTTTGGGAGGCTAAAATTTAACATTGTTGTATTTTTATGCATTGAATATTTCATTTGGAAACATTTCACAATTAATTTAATTGTTAAAATTTCAACAATAAATATTCACCTTCCAAAGTTCATTTCCAAAATATTCAGTTAATTTCAAAATACAATCTAGATTTTTTCGACAGGTAATATTCAGCCCATTCTATTTTGCTTAACAAAATTCGCTTCCTCAAATTCAGTGGTTCAAATTCAGTTGGAAATTCAAACTTCCACATCCGGTAACTGCAGGAAAAGCAGCAGAGTACTGATGCACAATCTCCAACTGGTGCTTTACGTTCTCACCAGTAGGTGGTGGAATGCAATCGGCTGTTGACTGCTGAATACCAAAGCTACAGGTAGAGAGAACAGCAATGAACGTTTTGATAGTCTGTTTTTCAAAATTGTTCTTGGGTAGAAAATAGATAAATATTTGATTTGCACACGTGGGTGGGCACAAAACACACCTTTCCACTGATTGGTCATCCCACGTCATCATCAGTTCCTCAAAAGAATAATTATCCACTGCTGCTCAACTTTTATTGCAACTACATATTATCTCTCTCTCATTAAACAATCGGACTAAGGAATGCCTGTGACACAAACCGTACTAGTCAGGGAAGGGTATAGACAGGGCTTCGTGTCAACTTTCTTCTGTGTGGGCATGGGTTCTGCAACCTGCATGTGCCATAGAAATATTAGTTGTCTGTTTTAGAAAAAGCCCATTGATGTCCCTCGCATCTGCACGCAAACTTACTTCTTAGACACACAGCCTGTTTTATTTAGCTGTCAGCTATCAAAATCTCTATCAAAAGGTGTGGTGAAGCTGCGCACCCAGCGAGACCCACTGGACCATTGTAGTGAAGTGCAGACCATTATGTGCAATGCACTGGCTTTTAAAAATTTTTATAAAATGATTGCCGATACATTATCCAGGTTATTACACAGCTCAAATGTTTGAAGAGCTGATTGCTGTGTAGGTAGGTATTACGTATAATGTAGTTGGGTGACCAGTCCTGAATTGGAAAATTTTGTCTCATTTCACTTATTTGTCCATGGCTGGGTTTCCCAAGGCACTAAGTAGAACGTTAGCATCACTAAAGAAATTCTTAATCTCTACGGCACGTTTACCAAAAAGCATCGCTATCAAAGTAGTAACGTAAAAACGTAACGAGGAGTTTGAGCTGCTCTAAATTCGTAAGTGCAACTTTAATGTATCTTTCTTGCATTTTTTACAGTTTATCAGAGAATAAGAAACATTTAATAACTTGTATTGATATATTTGGATCATTGGAAAGCCATAGCCAGAAATAAGACTTTGGGTGTGCCAAGGGAAAACTGTGTGCAAGAACTGAAGCACAATAAAGTGAAATTTTTTGTAACTTTAACAACAATTGCCATTCACAAATGTAAAATTTTTTAGCACTAAATTGATTTTCTATTTAGCCCCGTGTTACATTATAATGAATTGATTAGCCTAAACAAATTAATGACACTTTTATCAATGGAGTTGGTAGGCCTGTTAATATATCAAAATATTAGGCTTAATATTTAGCAATAAAATTTTATTAAATTATTTTAAAACGTTACATAATTATTTTCCAAAATCCAGAAGAAAAATGCACAAGTAAATGAAGGGACAATTTGCACTAACTGACAAAAAGTACTACACCAGATTTTACATTCACTGATTCAAAAACTTAGTTTAGGAAAAGAAATAAATGTGTGATGCATTTTATGAAATAGAAAAATGACAATACCGTGTGCATTCAGTTTCCAGCAAAAGAAACAAACTTTTGGCTATATTAGAGCCCCTCATTATGATTCACATTCAGTGTGTTCACAAACATGCATTTCTATCATTAATCTCTATAAAGCTGAGCATCAGTCTGAAACCCTGTCATCACCATTTCTTTAATTAAATGCAATGATTGTCATTAACTTTCTCAACAAGGTGACATATAATTTCCATGCTTGTCAGTACTTCCACATTATTTTCATGTTGAGAAGACAAATTCCTGGACATACTGGTCAAGGTTTCAGCATTGGACAGGACAGCTCCCGTAAAGTAGCATTTAAGTTCTACATTATAACGAGCAATCTAAGTAATTAATATAATGTTAGCCTAGATAAGATTATTTTAATGTTTATTCAATTTTTATTTCTGTCATACATTTCTGATTTAAAAAATCCTCAACTGTGTAGAAGTTCTTGGTTTTATGCAGATATGGACATAGTTCAGGAAATGCAAAATAAATAAATAAATAAAAAACAAGGCTCAGTTTTCACCATGGAACAATGTTAGATAAAAAAAGTACATGTTCCAGCAAATCATATTAATGGAATAATTACATCTTACATATTAATTTAATACTGTGGTCATCCTACTTCATTATGCCTATGTCTACCTACACAGCAATCAGTGATTCAGGGCCGGTTATAGACATTGAGAGGCCATAGGCAACATTTCTTTTGCAGGCCCCTTGAATGTTTTTTTTTTTTTTTTTTTTTTGCAGGCTTTGTCAAATCTAATCAAAAGTCAAGTAGTTTTCGACTAGTTCTTCCACAGAGGTGCTCATTGTTGTAGCCTAGTAACTTCTAAACAACACTTTTTTATCTGATAAAGTGATAAAAACCTGTGCACCTCATAAGAGCTGCCAGCCAATCAGAATGGATTTTCTGACAGCTCTTGCAATTTATGCTGCAATTTACATCATGCTTGCTGTGAATGGTATGTGGCAATTTCATGCCGTCTGAGACTGAGACTAACCCTTAGCATTGACCAAATTAAATTCACCTTCAAACATCCTTAACTTAATTGTTTTGTGTTTTACAAGTACAGAAACTTAAACATAGATAGATCATAGATAGATAATCAATCCCATTCCCATACCACGTTTTAAAATAATAATGACATCTTATATTACTATTAATATTCATGTTCAGGTAAATTCTAGCCATTTCTGAAACTCCAACACACCAAAGAATATGCATTTTCCTATTTCCTGCTTTGTAGTAAACACTACAAGAATAAATACAACCATTTTAATAAATATTTGTATTAACATTCATTATACATTATATTCATTATAATGTTATTATATTAATTTACATTAACTATCAACTACTAATATGAATAGTCTATTAGAGGAACACATGGCATGGTGTTTCTACAAGAAACATGTTGAATTCAGTGTTACTGTGTCAAAGTTCAACATCTTTAAGCTTGGTCTCTTCAAGTCAAGCATCTAGATAAAGGACTCACAAGCATGACTTGTCAGGCAAACAGAATAATATTTTGCATTTTATTTGATCGCCTCTCAATTTCTCCTGCTCTTGTTTTTGCATACTGCCAGGGGCGGCCTGGCCATAGAGAGAACCGGGACTTTTCCCGGTGGGCCGGCAGTGAAACGGGGCCAAATGGCTGAAAGTAGATTGCTCGTTATAATGTCGAACTTAAAGGGGACCTATTATGCAAAATTCACTTTTACATGGTGTTTGAACATAAATGTGAGTCGGCAGTGTGTGTACACAACAACCCTACAATGTTAAAAGTCCACCCACCCCTCTTCCTTATATTTCTATAAATCAAAAACAGTGTCTCAAAATGATTGGTTTTCGTATCCGCTCTAAAGTGATGTCACTTTAGAGCAGGCCACACCCACGACTGGTGACGGACTCCACCCTATTATCATAGATCCTCCCCTGAGTGATCGACACACTGTCCGCCATTTTTTTCCATGCTGGAGCAGCTACAGTGAGAAGAATAATGTCTCTGCTTCGTAAGCATCATAAGTGTTCTGTTGTTGGCTGTAAAAGTGAACATAAGAGTCTTCATGTACTCCCAGCATCAGAGCCACTGAAGATGCAGTGGACAAGTTTTGTTTTTGAAGCAAATGTGCCCCAAAAAATACCAAAATTCATGTATGTTTGTGCAAATCATTTTACACCGGACTGCTTTGTGAATGAGGGTCAATATAAAGCAGGATTTTCAAAAAATTTGACTCTCAAGCATGGATCAGTACCAACTGTTCTTGTTCCAGCTTTATATCCTGAAGCTGTAAGTATCGCACTTTATATTTGTGAATGTTTGCAAATCGCCTTTCCGAAAGTGCTTGTTAGCTGATTCCACGGCTAATGCAGCTAAAGTTACCATTGTCTCTGACTGTATTCACGGAGACCAGAGCTATGTCGTTATAGCTTGTTTGCACATGACATCATGTCACTGCGTTGCTGTGGCGTGAAATGCAGATGGAGGGCAGGAAGTGATTTTCTACTTAAGAAGCACTATCACAAACTCAAAATGCCTATGTTTTGCGTCGTTTACGGTTGCTCATACATATCTGGCTGAACTCTGGTATTTATGGTGTCAGTCATATTGGTTCTGATTTGTTGTTGCTATAGTATCAGAAGCACCAGCTGTAAAGGCACAGCCCTCTTCCGGAAAGAGGGCAGGGAGCAGCAGCTCATTTGCATTTAAAGAGACACACACGAAAACAGCGTGTTTTTGATTCCACCCAAAAAGAGGCATTTACAACATGGTATAATAAATGATACGTGGGGTATTGTAAGCTGAAACTTCACAGACACATTCTGGGGACACCTGAGACTTATATTACATCATGTAAAAAGGGGCATAATAGGTCTCCTTTAAGTGCTTCGTTACGGGAGCTGTCCTGTCCAAAGGTGATGATTACATTGGCCAGTAGGCTATGTCCAGGAGATTGTCTTCTCAACTTGAAAATAATATGGAAATACTATCAAACAAGTTGTTTGTAAACTTGTCGAGCTGTCAAAATTGATTAACTATTACAGAATTTAATTAAAGAAATAATGATGGCTTTAGTAAGATGGAGTTTCATATGTATTGATGCTCAATCATATAGAAGAATGAAAGTGATGCAATAAATGCATGTAACGTGAATATACGTGATGTGAATCATAAGGGGCTCTCACATAGCCTAAAGTTTTGTTCCTTTGGCTGGAAACTGAACAAATGCACACAGAACAGGATTAATATGATGGGCATCAGTATTGAACTACTCATAGACCTGTCCAAATATTAATAAATCATCTGGTTAGAGTGTGAGGCACTGTGCAGGCTACTTGTACCCTTACTGCCTTGTAAATAGCCGATTTGATACATACATTGGGGGGAGGAGGAAGAGGAGGAGGAAGTGAGAGAGGGAATCTCTCATTCCACACTCTCTCTCTAATCTCCTTTATTTTTTTTTATTTTTTTTTGTTTGATTCCATTTGTGACAAACACAACATAAAATAAAGAAACAATTATACATTAAACCCCACCCCCCACAAACATGCACTACAGTGGTCACCAACAATTATATATATATAAAAAAATAAAAATAAAATAAAAAAAGTATACTTTCAAAAAACAACAAAAATGCACATACACATCTAAACTAGAAATCCCTCTCCACTGCCCCTCCCCAAGGAACCTCCAAAAAAGACAAATATCCACCCCATTTCCTATCAAACAAATCCCATTTTCCCAGCCTTCTAAAAATCTCCTCCTCAAATGCTGCCACCCCGCCCATCTCCTCACACCACTCCCGAAACGAGGGTGCCCCAGCCGACTTCCACCCCCTGAGGATAATTTGTCTGCCGATCATAACTCTGGCTAGGACACAACTTTTTAAATGACTATCCCCAATATTAATGACCGCCCCATCGTCTAAGACACAGAGTCTGGGGCAAAATGAAAACTGAGTGTCCAATACATCGCACATAAAGCTCTGAACCCTCAACCAAAATTCTTGGGTCTTAACACATCCCCAAAAAACATGGGTTATGTCCCCATCTTCTGATTTGCATCACCAGCAGGTGGGTGTGTCTTTAAGACCAAGCCTATATAATCTAGAGGGGGTCCAATAGACTCTATGTAAAATCTTAAATTGCATCAGACACACCCTTGCATCTCTAGATGTAGACTTGATGTTTTTTAGAATCCTAGCCCACACTCCCTCCTCCAATACCAAGTTTAAATCTTTCTCCCATAATCTCTTAAGAGATGTTGAAGCTCTGGCCCCCAGACTCTGAATTAGCAGAATTAACTCTAACTAAATCACACAAATTTGCTGGGAATAAAATGCTCAAATACTTAATGGTCGGTTTGGGCCACTGGATGGCACCTGGCTGAAAAGCTGTTACTGGGCAGTACGCTGTCAGAGCCAAAGCTTCAGATTTAGACCAAATGACTCTGTATCCTGAGAACACTGTGGAGGCAAGGCATTGATCTAGTGGGGTCGGAGACAAATAATAAAATATAATCTGCATAAAGCTAAATCTTATGTGCCATACCTCCCGCCACCACCCCTGGAAAATCATCTTCCTTTCTTATCACAGCTGCTAATGGTTCCAGGGCAAGACAGAGCAATAATGGGGAAAGAAGGCAACCCTGCCGGGTGCCCCTGTCCAGAGTAAAATATTCTGAAATGAATCCATTTGTTTGTACCGCCGCTACCGGGTGTCTATAAATAGGGTTGGGGAGTAACAAAATACATGTAACGGGAATACGTATTTAAAATACAAAATATATGTAACTGTATTCCACTACAGTCACAATTTAAATCATTGGTATTTAGAATACAGTTACATTCAAAAAGTATTTTGATTACTGAAGAGATTACTTTGCATTTTATTGTCATTTGTTTCATTTAATATTTAGTCCTTTCAGGTGGAAAATTTTATACATATAAATTATGCGATCCAAAGTGCATTTGAACAGCGGTGAAACACTTTCTTATGATGTGTGGCATTCATATGAGCAGACAGAGAAGTACGTTTGAAGTAAGTTTGGAGCACAAGAAGTAGAAATAAACCTTGTGTAAATTGTCAGCTTTACACTAAGCTAAAATGCTATTTCTAGCCATTTTACATGCACATGTTACCAGGCACGATCATATTTTTTTATCAAGAAAATTCACGTTGGATCATAATTTCTTTTTTTCTAGTAAGACATTAGATATTAGGGAAATTTTTTTTATTCTTGATAATAATTTTTGTATTGTTTTCCTGTAAAAATATCTAAAAATCCTTAAAACAATATCAATTTGATTTATCTTTTTTTAGAAACAACACTGCATAAGATATTTAGGTTTTTCAGAGAATGTATTTTTAACGTGTATTTTGTCTTACTGTACTGGCAGAGTTTTTATAGTCAAAACAAGTTAAAAAAAATGTACCAGTGCTGAAGAAGTAATCCAAAGTATTTAGAATACATTACTGACCTTGAGTAATCTAATTAAATATGTTACAAATTACATTTTACAGCATGTACTCTGTAATCTGTAGTGGAATACATTTAAAAAGTAACCCTCCCAACCCTGTCTATAAAGTAACCTAATCCATCCAACAAAAGTATTCCCGAACCTGTATATTTCCAAAATCTTAAAAAGATTACTCCATTCTACCATATCAAACGCCTTTTTGGCATTAAGTGAGATGGCAGCGACGGGAGTCTGATCATTCGCCAATGACCACATAATATTGATGAAACGCCTAATGTTGTCAGAAGAGCTGTGGCCCTGAATAAACCCCACCTGATCTATATGTATAGGAGATGTCATAACTTTACAAAATTGGTTAGCCAAAATTTTTGACAATATTTTTACGTCTAGCTGGATCAGGGAAATTGGATGGTAACTCTTACACTCGCTTGGATCTTTGTCCTTTTTAAGAATCAAACTTATCCGGGCTTGTGTCATGGTTGGCAGAAGCTTTCCATTCTTTAATGATTCTGTATAAAATTCGTATAAAATCTGTATAAAATCGGTTTGGGCCACTGGATGGCACCTGGCTGAAAAGCTGTTACTGGGCAGTACGCTGTCAGAGCCAAAGCTTCAGATTTAGACCAAATGACTCTGTATCCTGAGAACACTGTGGAGGCAAGGCATTGATCTAGTGGGGTCGGAGACAAATAATAAAATATAATCTGCATAAAGCTAAATCTTATGTGCCATACCTCCCGCCACCACCCCTGGAAAATCATCTTCCTTTCTTATCACAGCTGCTAATGGTTCCAGGGCAAGACAGAGCAATAATGGGGAAAGAAGGCAACCCTGCCGGGTGCCCCTGTCCAGAGTAAAATATTCTGAAATGAATCCATTTGTTTGTACCGCCGCTACCGGGTGTCTATAAATAGGGTTGGGGAGTAACAAAATACATGTAACGGGAATACGTATTTAAAATACAAAATATATGTAACTGTATTCCACTACAGTCACAATTTAAATCATTGGTATTTAGAATACAGTTACATTCAAAAAGTATTTTGATTACTGAAGAGATTACTTTGCATTTTATTGTCATTTGTTTCATTTAATATTTAGTCCTTTCAGGTGGAAAATTTTATACATATAAATTATGCGATCCAAAGTGCATTTGAACAGCGGTGAAACACTTTCTTATGATGTGTGGCATTCATATGAGCAGACAGAGAAGTACGTTTGAAGTAAGTTTGGAGCACAAGAAGTAGAAATAAACCTTGTGTAAATTGTCAGCTTTACACTAAGCTAAAATGCTATTTCTAGCCATTTTACATGCACATGTTACCAGGCACGATCATATTTTTTTATCAAGAAAATTCACGTTGGATCATAATTTCTTTTTTTCTAGTAAGACATTAGATATTAGGGAAATTTTTTTTATTCTTGATAATAATTTTTGTATTGTTTTCCTGTAAAAATATCTAAAAATCCTTAAAACAATATCAATTTGATTTATCTTTTTTTAGAAACAACACTGCATAAGATATTTAGGTTTTTCAGAGAATGTATTTTTAACGTGTATTTTGTCTTACTGTACTGGCAGAGTTTTTATAGTCAAAACAAGTTAAAAAAAATGTACCAGTGCTGAAGAAGTAATCCAAAGTATTTAGAATACATTACTGACCTTGAGTAATCTAATTAAATATGTTACAAATTACATTTTACAGCATGTACTCTGTAATCTGTAGTGGAATACATTTAAAAAGTAACCCTCCCAACCCTGTCTATAAAGTAACCTAATCCATCCAACAAAAGTATTCCCGAACCTGTATATTTCCAAAATCTTAAAAAGATTACTCCATTCTACCATATCAAACGCCTTTTTGGCATTAAGTGAGATGGCAGCGACGGGAGTCTGATCATTCGCCAATGACCACATAATATTGATGAAACGCCTAATGTTGTCAGAAGAGCTGTGGCCCTGAATAAACCCCACCTGATCTATATGTATAGGAGATGTCATAACTTTACAAAATTGGTTAGCCAAAATTTTTGACAATATTTTTACGTCTAGCTGGATCAGGGAAATTGGATGGTAACTCTTACACTCGCTTGGATCTTTGTCCTTTTTAAGAATCAAACTTATCCGGGCTTGTGTCATGGTTGGCAGAAGCTTTCCATTCTTTAATGATTCTGTATAAAATTCTAACAAAAGTGCAGCCAGTTCTGTAGCATAAGATCTAAAAAATTCAGCGGCAAAGCCATCTGTCCCCTGGAGACTTGCCTGTAGGCAAGGCCTTAATTACCTTGCCAAGCTCCTCCAAGGATATCTCAGAATCAAGATCATTTTTTTGCTCAGTCGTCAGTTTAGGGAGTTCTAATGGTTCCACAAAATTTCTAATATCTTCATCAGTAGACGAAGACATGGAGCTATAGAGATCAAGATAGAATTCTTTAAAAGCATTATTAATATCAATGGCCGAGGTAAAAATTTCACCACCAGCAGATTTCACTGAGGGAATGGTAGAAAAAGACTCTCTCTGCTTTATATATCTAGCCAAAAGATTCCCTGCTTTGTCCCCCGACTCAACGTATAACTGTCTTGCCCTGAATAGCCAAAACTCCACCTTCTGTGACAAAATAGTATTATATCTATATTTCAATCGGGTCAATTCTCTGTGGCCATCAGACGACATTCGGCGCTTCAGCTCTGCCTCGGTGCTTTTAATATTCCCTTCCAACTCCACGAGTTCTCGTGCTTTGAATTTTTTGATGAATGAGGCATACTGGATGATCTGACCCCTAAGAATGGCTTAGAACTGACCCAAGCCATGCCCACAGTGGATACTGAGGACTAGTTGGTCTCCATATAAACATTGATTTCAGCCTTTAACATTTGTTGAAATTCACACTTTTTAATCCTCTGAAATAGTTTACAATGGCTTTTCAATGATCAAAATATATTAATACAATTTATTAAATGTCCCATTTTCTTTGATAAACTGTGAAAGATGCCAGAAAGATATGTTTAAGTTGCACTTAATGGATTTAAGAGTGGTTCAAAGCTTTATGAACGTTTTTACAAACTACTTAGATAACTATGCTTTTGGGAAACGCGCCATAGAGACGAAGTACTATTTAAGTGCTACTAACGTCTTGCTTAGTGCTTTGGGAAACCCAGCCATTATTTGAAAGCCATGGCTTGGGAGCATATGATGTGCACAAGTTGATTTGCCAGGTTAAAATAAACTGCAAAATGAAACCTAATTTTAAAATGAACTGATTTCAGTGGGTGGCATTTTGTCAATGCTTATCATAAACCATACCCAAAAATATTTTACTTAATTGTAATTAAATTATAAACAAATCAACAATAAACCGAAGTGCTGTTTTTATTTTATCATTTGTTTATCTCATGTAACAACCGGTTATGATTCAACTGACTTCTATTATTTAATTGACTATCTGCTGATTTTATTTAACTACTATATGAAGTGCAGCAGTTAAAGAAACAAAGTGAGCCCAGTTTAAAATCTGTGGTCAACTGCATATTAATTAAAGAGTGTTGACAGGGCATTTCTCCTTGAGGTAAGGTAAAACAGATCCAAAAAGACTTTGGATAACGAAATTTGTGTTTAATTATGTTGGTTTTAGTAAATACAAATATGTGTCTGTGACTTGGCACAATGGAGTTCTTGTTCATTGTAAATATGGCAACAGCTGCTCCTGAAACCGTGACACAAAACGCTGTGGAAGCACTATCATAGGGTAAATGTACAAACATTCACTGATTAAGTGGAGATCTGCACTTTGCGCCCAAACTGATACCAGTGATATCAATGCAGAACAATGTGCGTGTAACATTGCCCTTCGTTAAAGAGAAGGAATGTGGGAAGATGTGCCAAGATAGACAATTTCCCCATAAATACAGTATAACATCTACATCATTCCTTTTGAATTTAATACAATATCATGCGTCCACTTTGAACCAACTCGTGCACAAAGGTAGGCCTATTGTTTATTGATTTAGACCTAATTAATTTTTCATTCATTCATTTATTATTTTTATTGTAATATACTTTTTTATTTAATTTTCTCATTTTTGTTCATTTCTTTTCAAATTGAAAAACAAACTATCAAAACATACATGGCTGTTCTCTCAACCTGTAGCTTTGGTCTTCAGCAGTCAACAGCCAATTGCATTGTACCACCTACTGGTGAGAACGAATAGCATCAGGTGGAGATTGTGCACCGGTACTCTGCTTTTCCTGCAGTTACCAGATGTGGAAGTTTGAATTTCCAAACAAATTTGAACCACTGAATTTAAGGAAGTGAATTTTGTTGAGCGAAATAGAACGGGCTGAATTTTACCTGTAGAAAAATCTAGATTGTATTTTCAAATTAACTAAATATTTTGTAAATTAACTTTGGAAGGTGAATATATATATATATATATATATATATATATATATATATATATATATATATATATTGTTGAATTTTTAATAATTAAATTAGTTGTGAAATGTTTCCAAATGAAATATTCAATGCTTAAAAATACAACAATGTTAAATTCCTCGCCTCGCAAAATGCAAGCACAGTAAATTCAACGCATTTAAATGTAAGCACTGATAATACAATGCATTTATTTTTTTCGATTAGAGCAATTCAACATGCTTTTATGCTTCAAAGACTTTAGTCATGAATTTACTTCCATAGGATTGACAAAGATCATAGTGCATGTATTTTGTTTGAAATTTGTTGGATGACCCAATGGCACCTGCCAGCATCTAAAAAAATGAAACTGGAGTTTGCCTTTTATTTAATGTTGTGGCCCAAAAAGATCATTGCTTCATCAGTCTGCTGGGAATCAAGAGATTACATGTCAGTCAAATATCTCAGTGTACCCAAAATAGCTTAGGGGCACTGTACTGTAAGGTTCTTTGGATAAAAGCAGTTATAAGCAACAGAATTAGCCTTTTATTTCTACCACCTAAGATTTCTTCCTCAGACAGCCAGATCTACACAAGTGCCTCATGGTTCAGAGAACATGATTTAGGTTCACAATACCTATCCAGTATGTCCAGCATTCTAGATCCCCTAACAACTGAACTGCTTGCAACTTCAGCCCACCAGATCCCCACAGACACAAATTGAACTGTGTGATGACAGCCAAGTAAGTAAATACAGTAAATGAATAAATAAAAGGAATGCTATACTGTGCATTTTCTATCATCTTCAGCTCCAAAATAACGCAACAGAGTCTCACCAATAAAAGTTCAAACTGCAAATAATTCTTACAATATGACAGTAATGAGACTTGATACTGTAACAGTGATTGATTACTTACTTTAGAAAATGTTTGGCAAAGGGATTAGCTTAAATACTCATGACAGGTAGGCTATAGATTTAAACTTTTATGACTAATTCAGTGTGCAGTCAGATGGCAAACTGACTGCAGCACACACACATTTCGGTTTGATGGGCACCCCATCGGTTTAGCTTACTCTGGTACAAGCTCAAGCACTCTGCAGATGTAAATAATGCAAGTCTATTGTGTCAGGTCATCCATTCAGTGGTCATAAGATATTGCCATGATCTGGTGCCTATCCAAAGGTCAGACAGCTAATTAATTAATGGATTCTGGTTTTGATTCAAAATGTCGTTTCTGGCAAAGGCCCAACTTTGTTTTGGCTGTGCCATTTGCAATGAATTTCCTAAGTGCCTATGTATCTATTGTACTCCAGTGACACCTTGAGGTCAAGAGCACGAATGGGTCTGACCAAAATGTCACTACTTGGTAACGTTACAAAGACATTAAAAACCTGCGACATAAAAAATATATATATTTTAAAATAATTAAATAATAAATAAGTAATTCAAAACTATGCAATGGTTAGAAACATATACTAAAGGATGCTTTAGCACCCTTTCATTAACTTACCTAAGATTGATATAGTATGATATAATCTTTGAGTTCAATGGTGCTATAAAGGTCAGTTATTTCAACAGTTTTGAAAAATGCAAAACACAATGCATGGAATGAAAAGGAGGGAGGAGTCTGTGCGGAAGTGGGCGGAGTGAAATGTACGCCCACAAATGCATGTGTTAAAATGCAATAACGCAAAACATGTATTTTTATTTCATTCAGTTAATGAAAAGATTAATGCCTTTTTGAATTGAAAATATCAATAAATGCTCGTTTGCATATTTTGGGGGGATATTTTGAGAATGTTTCGCGCAGTTTTACCGCGAGTGTCAGTACAGCGCCTTGTTTCAAACAAGTCTGATAAACACCTGTCCATAATTCTTGACACTTTCTCAAAACCAATTCTTTTCAGAGGTGCCATTCCGAGGTGTTTGTCGTTGATAGAGAGTCTGTAGCAGTCAGCAAAGGCATGGCAACTCCAGAGTCACGACACAAGTGTCTGAGACACTCCTCACAGATCCATAAGGCCCATATTGAATATCAAATTATTTGCAGTGATTTAATGGGTGAAAGAATATTCTTTCATCCATTAGAACATTGCAAATAATTTTATTTTGATCTGTGAGGAGTGTCTCAGTCCAGCTGGCCAATTCTCTAACCTGTCATTATAACATATAATTTGCATACAGAAGATGCTGAGGCAAATTGCCATATAATCAAGTGAACATTTTTGTTTGGAAATAAAACCAAGCAGCAGATGTTGCTCAAGTGTGACCTTTTGACTTTTACCTTGAGCTCATTAAGTGTGTAGGCCGGATCTCTATAGCCTTGGCGCATTATGAGTTTAGTGCTGTCTCCCAGGGTAAGAGAGTGTCGCCTAGGTTTTTGCTTCAGGAGCTCCATCTTTAGCCAATCAGGAAGCTTTGGGCTCCTCTCAGTAGGGCCTGTATTACTGAGGATGGACCCACCAGAAGGGGACACCCCGGCAGTTCGCTGTCTATACCCCAAGCCCCTCTTCTGGTTCTGCCCAGCAGCTCCATTCACTGGTCCAAGCTCTGTCAAAATACTGCATAAGAACGTAGTTTTGAATTTATTATTATTATTTTATAAGATAGGTGGTTATTAATGTTCCTCATCCCATTCCACCACATTACCTTTCTCTTAAGTAAAGACTACAGGCATGCCAGATTTCTGTTACTACACACATAGCATTACACAGAGCTTAAGACCTGAAAACAGTTTTGAAAACTGATTATGAAACTAAACCCCATTTGTAAAGTTTATATGTTTAAGAAACATGTGGCAGGACATTTTAAAGAACAATAAATATCTTATAAATTGGTGTTTTCAGTTTAATAATCTAACTAAATTAGCTTCAAACCATGAACTACTTTGTCTTTACTCATGGCTAATGGGAGAACATTCTTTTGTTGAAATAAGGTAGTAGTTCTGTATGGATAATGTTGTATAGCAGCAAAAGATAAGAGATATAGTACATACATATTATTTTTGATGTTGTATGCCATAATAATCTGGAAAAGACTAAAAATGCAAGTGGCAAACCTTAATGGCAAAACTGCCAGGTACACCAACCATGTTACATATTGCAAAGTGAAAGCCAAGGGGTGGAATGGAATCAAATTAGAGTCAAACAATATCTTCAACAATGTAAAAGAATGACTACTCAAAGACAGAGACTGTTACAGTCTTCTGACACGCCACCAGCATTTATCTTGTCAATGCCTAGCAACAGTAAACACTATGAACAACAGGAGGAGCAATACAGAAAGTCAGATGCTTGAAAATCCCTAAATACAAATATGGTGTCAAACCACGTCATCACACTGAGATGAAAAGCCATACAGCACAACAAACTAGTCTCATTTATCAGTGGCCGTTGCAAAGTAGTGTTGAGCAATTGAGCCATGTCACACCTGTTGCAGCTCTACAAAAATTATATTTCAGAATACCTGGGCTTGTTCTGGGTCTCAAGTTTGGCTCCAGCAGATGATGCCCGATGTTTCCTGCCTAGCGGCATATCTGGAGAGATTTTAAAGCGTCTTTATTCTACTTGGTTTGGCTTTCTTTCTCCTTAGAGGCTGCTTGCTTGTTTTGTTGCACACGCCATAGCTGCGTGCCGATCTACCCAGAGCTACAGGCACAGCACACCTGAGTCTCAGGTTACCTGATACACAAAACAGAGTGGGATGGCTCCTTGTAGTATGTGCTGTAGCTTATTTTGTTATTTAAAACCACTTTGGAGGAGCAACAATTAAATCCCCTTTATTAAACAAAAATAAATAAAGTGGATATAGTGCTTCATGAAACAGCACTTTCTAAAAATTCTGTTCACCATAAACTGATTTTCTTCCTTTTTTAAGATTCAGTCTTCTACTTATGATGTATATTGAATTGCTTAATGCAAAACACTTCAACATCCTTATTTGACAATTATGAAACCTCTTTTTCAGTAAATTTAGACTTAATGGGAGAAATGGTGATGAAATGTTTTTTTCCCACAGTTTTAGTTTGCTGTGCACATGCATAACTCTTAACTGTGAAATTAGTAGTTCACCTGACATCGGATAAGTTTTATGACTTTACTATATCACTTTGAACAAGAATAGGACAGACACTGGTTCTGTTAAAAACATAATTTCCAGCACTAATGGAGTGTTATTATTGAATAATTTTAGAACATAAGAGATCGAACCATTAGCAATTATTTTCAGGGGTGTAATGTAATTGAGTAAAAATACTTAAGTATTATTTTTGGGGATTTGTACTTTACTCGAGTGCAATTTAACAGAATGCTTGTACTTTTACTTAATTACATTTCCAAAGAAAAAATAGTACTTTTTACTCCTTACAATTTTATTTAAACTTGAAAAGTACTCATTACATTTTTGCAGATCCTTTTCTTTCATCTTACTGGACTGAAGCCGCCCTTTTACTGTATTCGACAAAGGACAGATGACAGACCAGAAGTCAGTCATTTCAAATGGACTGTCGCACGGTGGCTATGTTCCGACCATCTGCAGAGGCGTAATTTCGGATCTGATTTGAGCTTCGGATATGTTGAAATAGTTGTGTGACTAGACCGTATGTGACCGCCCGACTGAATGTGATGTATTCATTCAAGACTGTATGCACGAAGTGAGAAACTAAACTTTATTCTAAACGCCTACTACCTCTACAGATTGGACAGTTATAAAGTAAAAAATTATCATGCATACTGCAAATATATACTGTATATAAATACAAAAGGCATTTGTTATTAAATGTGTATATGTCATTTATTTCTACACTTGCCTTCATATTTAAATAATATCTATGAGTTTCTACTCCCTATTTGCTGAACTGTTGTTGTTGTTGTTAGGCAACTATTAATAATAATAATAACAACTATAAAACCAGCAATGATAATGACGATAATAATGATAATAAAAATAATGGAATCTGAGTAAATATGAATTATGAATTTTATTGAATTCATACATATGCCCAACAGCAAGGTTTGGTAGCAAACCTCAGAAAACAATTCACAAAACCAACAACAGTACTAACTTTCTTCAAAGCTTCATTTGGTTTAAAAAAATAAAATAAAAAAAAATAATATTTATCTTTCTCTATGTCTCAAGGGGCTGGGTGCTCTGACATCGCAATTTGTAAGTGCCATCTCCCATGCAACGAGCATTGCGTGACTGTTGCAACGTTTTTGCAAAATAAAATTATGTGGTTCAAGTCTCAGGGCAGTTCCGAAGTGAAATGTCCACTGTGTGGCAGGTGTGTTCTACCTCCTGAAGGAAAATCATAACAGTTAAAAAAAACAATACACTAAGTGATTCATGCAGTTTTCATGGTTCAAAATGCCATCTTCATAAAGGCCCAGGTCAGGCGGTCATCCTCAGTGGACATCCTCTGCAGTTTGGGGGGAGCATGCGAGAATACACAAGGACTCTTTATCTTCCATTCTTGATCAGAGGGGCTAGCTATGTGCTGCAATGTCTTCACATCTCCCTTTTCTGCAGAGTAGAAGTTAGGTGTTTTTATACTGTATTGGTTATATTTAGAAGATATGGACAGGGAATATAATTTCGAACACGTAGAAGCGATGTTTTAAACCAGAGCACAGGATATCTAGGATACTCCAACGAAGCATCAAAATTCTGTGCCAAAAAAGATACGGATTAAGGAAGTATAGGCATTTCTCAACTATCCAATGGAAGTAGGGAATCTCAATGTAGTAGGCAAATTGTGTAAAGTGTTTGAAAATGCCCACTGATTGGGTAAGGCCCATTTGTGTTCTGCAGAGACACTAGTCTTGGATTAAGCAGTACAGTATCTGAGGTGACCTATACTATATTATTGCTTTTTAAAGGTGTAATTAATGCATTTTAGCCAAAACGTAGTCTAAAAAAATAATATAGCCTGCTGTCAGTTCTCACTTTTGTCAAATACATTTTAACAAAACTGTTGAAGCTTCTGTTGCTGGATTGTTTTAAGCAATGATGAGACATCTGTAGATTTAATTCCAAAGTGTGTGGTCTGCTGTTTAAAGTTTTCTTGATTGTTTTATTTTATTTATTTATTTTTTCACCCTTTTTCTCCCAATTTGGAATGCCCAATTCCCAATGTGCTCTAAGTCCTCATGGTCACGTAGTGATTCGCCTCAGTCCGGGTGGCGGAGGACGAATCCCAGTTGCCTCCGCGTCTGAGACCGTCAACCCGCGCATCTTATCACCTGGCTTGTTGAGTGCGTTGCCACGGAGACAGCGCGTGTGGAGGCTTCACGCCATCCACCACGGCAACCATGCTCAACTCACCACGCGCCTCACCGAGAAGAACCACATTATAGTGACCACGAGGAGGTTACCCCATGTGACTCTACCCTCCCTAGCAACCGTGCCAATTTGGTTGCTTAGTTTTCTTGATTGTTGATGTGACTGTAAACCACATTGGGACAAATATGTAAAAGTAACCATATGTGTTAATCTTTTTTTTTTAATCTGAGTGTCATACTGGTGAGTGTATACAGTATTAGTGTTATATTAATAAGTGTGCATTCACATTGATCTTCCTGGTACTTCTATAGGTGATGCCTTTGTGTTTGTATTGTGTCTATAGGCAGGGTTGGGGAGTAACGAAATACAAGGAATATGTATTTAAAATATAAAATATAAGTAACTTTATTCCACTACAGTTACAATTTAAATCATTGATATTTAGAATACAGTTACATTCAAAAAATATTTTGATTACTGAAGAGATTACTTTGCATTTTATTGCCATTTGTTTCATTTAATATTTAGTCCTTTCAGATGGAAAACATATATACATATAAATGATGCGATCCAAAGTGCATTTGAACAGCGGTGAAACACTTTCTTATGAAGTGTTACATTCATACGAGCAGACAGAGAAGTAAGTTTGAAGTAAGTTTGGAGCACAAGAAATAGAAATAAACCTTGTGTAAATTGTCAGCTTTACGCTAAGCTAAAATGCTGTTTCTAGCCATTTTACATGCACAGGTTACCAGGCACGATCACATTTCTTTATCCAGAAAATTCACGTTGGATCATAACTTCTTTTTTCTAGTAAGACCTTTGATCTTAGGGCAAAAATCATATTCTTGATAATAATTTTTGTATTGTTTTCCTGTAAAAAATATCTAAAAAAACCAAGATCAATTAGATTTATCTTGTTTTAGAAACAACACTGCATAAGATATTTAGGTTTTTCAGAGAATGTATTTTTAACATGTATTTTGTCTTACTGTACTGGCAGAGTTTTTATAGTCAAAACAAGTGAAAAAATCTACTGGTGCTGAAGAAGTATCCAAAGTATTTAGAATACGTTACTGACCTTGAGTAATCTAATGAAATACGTTACAAATTACACTTTACAGCATGTATTCTGTAATCTGTAGTGGAATACATTTCAAAAGTAACCCTCCCAACCCTGTCTATAGGCTACCAACAGGGGTGGTTGTCATTTCAAAGTTGAAACAGAAATTAAAAAATTTACCAGTACCCCTCGCTGCTAGACCATGCAGCTTATTACACCCTTAGCAGAAGTTGTTTCCCAGAAGCTCAACTTTTTGTTTGGGTGGGCGAGAATTCTGCCTCATTTCAGTTCACTCACAGGTGAAGTGAATAATGTTGATCATCTCCTATCAAGGCCACATGTCAAGGTCTGGGTAGATTAGATGGTAAGCAAACAATCAGTTCTCGTAGTCAAAGTGTTGAATGCAGGAGAAATGGGCGATTTTGACAAGGGCCATATTGTTATGGTCAGACGACTGAGTCAGAGCATCTCTGAAACGCCAAAGCTTGTGGGGCTCTCCCGGTCAGCAGTGGTGAGTACCTACTGACAGTGGTCCGAGGAGGGACAAACCACAAACCAGCGACAGGGTATTGGGCACCCTGTTTAGGCTCATCGACGCACGAGGGCAACGAAGGCTATCCCGTCAGGTCCACCAAAATTTTTAATGATGGTTACGGGAGGAATGTTTCACAACACGCAGTGCATCACACCCGCTGTGTATGGGGTTACATAGCCGCAGACCAGTCAGAGTGCCCATGATGACCACTGTCCACCATCGAAATTGCCTACAATGGGCACGCGAGCGTCGGAACTGGACCTTGGAGCAGTGGAAATAGGATGTCTGTTCTGAAGATGGCCGTGTATGTGTGTGCCGTTTACCTAGGAAAGTGATGGCATCAGAATTCACTGTCGGTGGAGGGAGTGTGATTCTCTGGGCAATGTTCTGTTGGGAAATCCTCATGGGAAATGTGGACATCAATTTGACACATGCCACCTACACTGTAAAAAATTGCTGTAAATTTACGGCCAAATTCCTACAGCAATCTACTGTGATTCTTAAATACAATAGTTTGCTGTAAAAATGTTGCATTCTGGGAGATCAAGAGCAGGCTCATTAAGTGACTAGTTTTACAGAAAAAAGCTGTTGTATGCAAGGCATTATGGGAAAATGAACATTTAAAATCATGATATCATCTTCAAAATCAACCTTTGAAGCAATGTACATGTTAAATGTACAATGTTGCCAGGAATGAACAGTATATTTTTTATGAAACCTGCACACAGTAAAATAACAGTATAGAACTGCCTTGTGGGTTATAATGGTGAAATACCCATAAGACTTTGCACTTGAATAAGTATGTATGCTTTGGCAATGCATTGGGGCTAAAAAACAAAAAACAAAAACAAAAACAAAACAAAAAATTATTTAGACTTAATAGAAGTCTTAGTTTAATTAGTGTTGTTGTTTTGTTATCAATAGCTGTGTTTTGTTTGAAGTCACCATTATGGTGATTAGTGTTCTCTTGAGCTGCTGGCACCTTGGACCTTCTTTATTATTATACTATGTTCTTCCAGCCAGTCAATTTGTGTTTAAGTACAACACAAATTGTTACACTGTGTCACTTAGAAGACAAAACCTAAGGTCAGCCTGAACGTCTGATCCTACCTGGCAAAAGGTACTATATGTGGCAATAGTGATGCATTACACATACAAACATTACACATACAAAAATAAAATACTAATCACATGATGTTTATATAAGCCATGGTACAGTATAGTAAATTGATATTTATACATGCTACCTATACAAACCCATGTGGTCAATGTGAAAAATCACTATTTTTACAATTTATTTTTCATATTTATGCTACTTCTACAAACCAATGTCCATTCGAACATTGTTTCCTTTGCACATTCCTGTATTAAAACTCATACATACACTAGTCATCTTATATTGTAATTCTTTTTGTCTAGCTGTTGTATTTCTGTATGTAATGGATGCTTCTGATCAGAGGTCAAATTCTTTGTGTGTGTTTGAGCACATCTGGCCAATAACAATGTCATATATGATGGTATCAGATGGCAATACCATGGTACTTTCAGATACAATTACCATATTTATGTACTTTTCTGTATTTACATGGTTCTTCAAAGTATTTCAAAAAATACCATGGCACTATCATGGTAAATTGATATATGATTACCATATTCATATACGGTACAATTTAATTTAAATGGTGCTTCAAGGTAATTCAGAGAATACCATGGCACTACTATGGTACATTACTAGCCCATATTATTAATTTATTCATATAACATTGCATTAACATGTTGCCCCCAGGTAATGGTACATGTGCAAAAAACATGGTAAAGCCATGGTACTTTTTTGATGTGTTTTCATATAAGCTACTAAATATTTTGATACTCTTTTGGCGGTGACTTTACCTGCAGTGCCGTTCACAAGCTGCACACGTATTTAACTTAATAAAGACCTTCTTCATCACTGGCAAACGATAGGATGCATTTTCAGGTTTTGTTTCCATTGATTGTAAATCCACTGCAACCAGCGTTATCTTTATTTTCCGTGTTTTAAAATATTCTGTGAGCATGTTGGCAAGTGAGCGCACGCACCAAATGATTCAGCAGCATGCGCGTGAGCTTTCTGTGTCATTCAGATTGAATCGGGAACCGATTCATACCCAGGGTTGGGAGGGTTACTTTTGAAATGTATTCCACTACAGATTACAGGATACATGCTGTAAAATATCATTTGTAATGTATTCCATTAGATTACTCAAGGTCAGTAACGTATTCTAAATACTTTGGTTTACTTCTTCACTACTGGTAGATTTTTTTAACTTGTTTTGACTATAAAACTCTGCCAGCACAGTAAGACAAAATACACATGTTTAAAATACATTCTCTGAAAAACCTAAATATCTTATGCAGTGTTGTTACTAAAACAAGATAAATCAAACTGATCTTGTTTTAAATATTTTTAGATCGTTTTACAGGAAAATAATACAAAAAATATTATCAAGAATACAATTTTTGCCCTAATATCAAAGGTCTTACTAGAAAAAAAGAAATTATGATCCAGCGTGAATTTTCTTGATAAAAAAATATGATCGTGCCTGGTAACGTGCATGTAAAATGGCTAGAAATAGCATTTTAGCTTAGTGTAAAGCTGTCAGTTTACACAAGGTTTATTTCTATTTCTTCTGCTTAAAACTTACTTCAAACGTACTTCTCTGTCTGCTCGTATGAATGTAACACTTCATAAGAAAGTGTTTCACTGCTGTTCAAATAAACTTTGGATCGCATCTTTTATATGTATATATGTTTTCCATCTGAAAGGACTAAATATTAAATGACACAAATGACAATAAAATGCAAAGTAATCTCTTCAGTAATCTAAATACATTTTGAATGTAACTGTATTCTAAATATCAATGATTGAAATTGTAACTGTAGTGGAATACAGTTACTTATTTTTGTATTTTAAATACGTAATCCTGTTACATGTATTCTGTTACTCCCCAACACTTTTCATAATGCTTTGCTATCACGTGTGACTAATTAATTGTAAAGAATCGACTCAGATGAGCTATTCATTTGTGAGTCTGACATCTTTAGTTCTGATTCAGAACTGGCGATAGAAAACACCAGGTGTGCTTTTATCAAAGCTACACCGCTACCTAATCAAAAATATAGCTTCGCTACTGAAAAGCTACTTGATTTAAAAACTAGTGAAGCTACCACCTCGCTACTCAGAAATGTAAGCTAATAGCTTTACTATTTGTAGCAAAGCTACTGCCCATCACTGGGCGCCACTGGACCACATCACTATGTCAGGGCGGATACTTGTGTTGGTAATCTCCCTAGGGAACTGGAGATTCCTGCCGAGATTGACTGTCATTCTCCAGTCCTGGGTGAAAGATACTATCCTTGGTGGAACCCTTGGCGTGGCACTTGCATTGCATTCTGACAAATTGGATGTTATGACACACTGGTGGAGGGTGACCTCTACTCATGTCCTGTCTGCACTGCTCAGGACATGGTCGTGTTGCCACCTGTTGCGCCCTTGGGAGAGTGCGCTACAAGCTGAACTTCCTTTAACATAATGCTCCTGGCATGAGATCTACTGTAATTCAAACAAATGTTTCTGTCAAAACAGTATGCTGTACCTGCAGACATGATGTTACTTGGACATTCGGGCTTCATACTAGTGACACGAGTGTGCAAATGAGCAAAATAAAAAACTTTTTTTTTTTTTGACAAATGCTTTTCCAGGACAGAGGCACTGCCCCTGTTATTGCACTGCCCTTCCCCTAGATCCACTCCTGTTACTTTTCATCAAATCAAGATCACAGGACAGGCAGATGCAGATTACATTGCAAGAGAAAAATCCACACAGCGCTTGGCATTAGCGGATATAAGCTGAAATGGGCAGCCGCGTTATACCGTACGGGACGCGACTGGCCGAAGAGGGCAACTTCGCGATGTTGCATGCGACAAAAATGACGTTATCGCAGCGTTGGCGGAAGTGCGCTTTGACTTCACTAGACCCCAATTCGCGCGGTGGTGTGCAGGGGCGGACTGGCCATAGGGAGAACCGGTACTTTTCCTGGTGGGCCGGCTGCAAAGCAGGGCCGAATGGGTGGCGATAAGCTGAAACGGGCCGCCGCGTTAATGCGTACAGGCCACGACTGGCTGAAGAAGGCCACACTGAAAACAATTGCTGTAATTTTTACAGTAAATATTTACAATAGACTACTGTATTTTGCTATGAATTGTGGGAACATGCTAAATAATTGCTGTAAATTTTACAGTAATATCTACAATAAGATGCTGTGTTTTTTAAGGTAGACTACTGTTATTGCATTTTCCTATGAATTCTGGGAACATGATTATGCAGTAAATGCTACAGGATATCATGTATACAATTGTTATATTTTTATTTATTTTTTTAAAGAAGAAAAAAGCCAACTGTTGCACAAGTTTTGAAATAAAATGTTGGAACTTCACAAGTAATAACACTAAAGTAATAGTCAATTGTAATAAATACAACCTTTTAAACAAATTATTTACACCATGTAGACTCTGACATTTGATTATATAATGTACACATTTAGTAGTTTAAAACTGTTGGTTTTCAAAAACACACATGATTAGACAATGACATCGGCGTAGCGCAGTGAGTGTGATGTCATTTCGTCATCAGCAGCGGACATTTTGGGACTTTTTGCGTGCTGCATAACCGCTCAATTTTCGTGCTCACCTCATACGCGCTACAATTAAGTTGTATCAAGAGTGTAGCCAGTAATTCATGCTTCAGTTAAAACTTGAAATCCTGTTACATCCAATTATTCTTTTACCAGTCATCAAGATCTTTCATTGTATAACTATTATTTTTATTTTGTGACATTGCAAAAGGGATAATCTAGATTATCTGTCCAATTTTATGATACTGAATTTGCTTGGTGAGTCCAAAGTCACAGATCTACGATTTTCTTCATCATGAAAGTGACCGGGCTTCCATATTACTATTACATTTTCGATAACTGTTCGGTATAAAATTATTTTAGATTGTTGGTAGTAGTCATGTAAACTTTTAAACATTGCAATTAAATTTATAAAATTAAATTGTGTAGGTTTTATGCAACTCAGTAGTGGTTCACTTGACTGCCAAGCCATTAGCTAATTAGCACTTGTTTGTTCGATGAAGATGAAGTTTTTTTTTATGTTTTAGTTTTATGGTAATATTACTTGTAATGGTGCATGGTATTCATATTTGTACTTAAGTTGTTCATTAGAAAGTACATTGGAAATTGCCGTGCACATGCTTTATTGCTGTGCATGTATTAGCTTGTGAAGTTTTGAATTTTGCAGTTGAACATGTTTATGTCAATTCTGTAATAATGAGAGTAGTACAATCCTGAGTTTTGTGCAGCATGTGAAATTGTATAGAAATGTGCCTAATTCAGGATTTAGATGTGGTGTGCCAGACTGCCTACGTGTTTTCAATAAGTTTTCTTCATTGAAGTCCCAAATACAGACATCACAGGGAACATCAGAGGTCTGCTAAAGAGTATCAGGCACAGATGTGTGATAAAACATTTAAATGCCATGTACACTTTTGTGAAGTTCAGTGTGGGATCCTAACAAATTTTTTTCTAATTTGAAGAGCCATATTCAGTCAGGTCTGGAGATCTGGTGCCCATTTGTTTGCAACAGGACATTTAAGGTGAGATCTACACTCGCATCACATGTATCACGGACACATAAAATGTGCTCTGTAAACCATTTGATAGAGCCTGCTATGGCCATGGAAACTCCAGTTTCTGATGTTATGTCTGAGAGTGAGAGATCGGAGGCTGTAGAGCACAATTTTCCTGAAGTTGTGGATTAATCTCTTTTTCTAAGAAATTTAACCCTCTTCTATCTGAAACTGCAAGCAAAAATTGCTATTACCTGAGTCTACCATTCAAGGCATTGTTGAAGATTTTCAAAATATCCATGACATTGGGCAGTCTTATTTTCTAAGCAAACTGAGAGAAAAGCTTGCTTTGCTTGAATTACAAGAGGTGAGGATTAATGATGTGATTGATCAGTTGTCTAGGGAGGATTTGCTGACAGCTTGTAATAGTGGTGTTCTAAATACAGCACAGAGGAGAAAGACTGCTTTCAAGCAAGATTTCCACTATGTTGAGCCAGTCCCTTTTTTTCTAAGAGTTAGTGAAAGAAATGGGAAAGAGTGCTTTGCTCAGTATGTCCCAGTTAAGCAGACCATTAGTGCTCTGTTTCAGTGCCAGTCTGTGAGGGATCAATATGAACAGATGCACTCACAAACAGCTGAAAATGGTCTGTTTCAGGATGTAAAGGATGGTAAGAATTTTTCTGAAAATTCTCTGTTTCAAACTAATCCATCATCTTTGGGTTTGATCATTTATCAGGATTCATTTGAGGTGGTAAATCCTTTGGGCTCAGCTAGAAAGAAACACAAATTACTGGCAGTTTATCTTACCTTGTCTGATATTTTACCTCACAACAGGTCAAACATAGACCACATGCAACATGTTCTTTTGTGTAATGAGCAAGATTTTAAGCACTTTGGACCAGCTCATGTTTTTAAATCACTAATTGAAGGTATCAAAGATCTTCAAGAGAATGGTGTTGTGAATGATGGCAAAACTTTGAAAGCTTCTTTGTATTCCATCGTAGGTGACAACCTGGGATCCCACACCATTGGTGGTTTTGTCTAAATTTTAGCCGAAGCCTACATTTCTGCAGGTATTGCACCATTGACAGAGACACATTTTATGCCGCACCTTTGGAACCTGCTATAAACTGTGGAGTCTTATGAGAGAAACATTCAGGAACTTGCTGCTAGTGGCGATAATGTAGTTAATGGATTCTTTTCATGTTTGTCAGCCTGGCTTGACCCCCTGCCTTGGCCATGACCTCTTTGAGGGTGTTGTGGCATCTGATCTTAAGCTGTACATTGATTACTTGGTAAATCAAGAGAAATACTTTACTTTCATAGAGCTTAACCGCGATTTTAAACAGTTTGAATACACAGGAAATGATTCTGCCAATAAACCAGCTGAGATTTACTCAGGGAGTGAGAAGCTTTGTGGTCATGCTGTTCAGAACTGTTGTCTTTTAAGACTTTTACCAGTTATTGTTGGACACCGGATTAAGGATCCAGAATCAGAAGTGTGGCAGCTTGTTCTACTCCTCAGACAAGTTGTAGACCTATTTTGTGCACCAGCAATACTGGCAGATCAGGTCACTTATCTGAAAGTGCTCATTGATGAGTACATTCAGTTTAGGTGTGTGACTTTCTCTTCAAAGCCTCTCAAGCCTAAACATCACTACTTGTGCCGTTACCCAGAGCTTATAAAACAATTTGGACCACTCAATCGCTTATGGACTATGCAGTATGAGAGCAAACATACCTACTTCAAGCAATGTGCTAGAAAATTGCACAACTTCAAAAACTTATGTGCAACACTTGCAGAAAGGCACCAGCTTCTCCAAGCTTATTTAAGTGTTAGAAACCTCTTTCAGCTTTCTGTGCAAGTTGAGAAAGACTCTGAATTTTATTCTGATGATTATAACGAAGCGATCAAGGAATCAGTTGATCATTTTGATTTTCAGCCAGGCAATACATTAGTAGCTACTGAAATCACTTTGAAAGGAACAAAGTACAGGAAAGGCATGGTTGTTCTTTTGGTCAGTAATGATGAGCATTTGGAGGTTGGCAGAATTAAACTAATTCTTGTTCACCAGAATTCAGTGGTCCACTTTATGTCTGAGAAATGACATGCTGTGCAGTTGGTGGATTTGGGTGTACACTGCATAACAGATGAGGACCCAAGATATATCTGTGTACTTCAAGAGGAGCTATTAGATTATTACCCTCTCCAGGAGTACAAAACACGTGGCTTGCCTGTGATTGTGTTACACCACTCTTTTCCATCTTTTTAAGGTATGTCCAATTTAGAGGAGATAAAACTCGCCATCTACTTTTCGTTACCTGGTCTCTCTGATGAAACGCTTCAAAAATTGATCCATGGGCTTACTGCTATTGGTGTTGAAACAAAAGCTGACCTCCACTATGTGAATGAAGAAGACCTCATGGAATACCTCAGGCCTATCCAATGTTGCAAACTACTAAATGCATGGAAAAATTAAGGTATTTTAATTGCTCTTCAAGTAGACAGAAAAATTACTACTACTACTACTTGTTACAAATGTCCATTTGAAAAATATTGTTAAATGTTCCACATTCAAAATTCACTTTTTCTATTGGTTATTTATGTTAGAACAAGCCAGCTGCTCGACTCCCCAACGCTCATCACATCAAGTTCTTTCTGATACATCAAGTTCAGGATCAGAGAGTTCTTCAAGTTCTACACCATCTCGTTCTTCTGCTTGCTCCTCAGCATCTTGTGCCTGGGCTGAAACAGGTGCCTTGGGAAGTCATGCCTTCTGGAATTAAATTGGCCATTGCAAATTAAAAAAAAAATCACCAGCTGATCGAAGGCCGCTAGTAAGGATATTAGTGGATAACAAGTGAAAACATGAAGTCAACCCATAAAAGGCACAGTGTCAGACTGTAGTGTAGAACATTGTTAAACAGTACCCGGACAGCTTTGCTGATGTTCTGTCTGATGTTGGAGAAAAGAACGACTACGATCATCGTGTAGAACCATAAGCCAGAGCTCAAGAAGGCCGGCTGATCAATATGGTTGTGTCAGTTGGCAGCCAGAGGAGCTTCCTGCAGGAGAAAATGATGACACTCTAAAAGAGAAGCGCAAGCAAATGGTACTGCTTCATTCTACTGAAGGGATGTCTGGAGCCAATAGAGGAGAACTTGACAAGTTGATGGAGGTCACATATTGCCGTGATATAAACACCACACCACCTCCGCCACTGTCTGAACTAAAGGACTCATGGCCTTACCTGTTTTGTCTGAAGGGGATCTTTTTACATTGCCATTTGCTTACTGACATCTCAGTGCTCCAAAGAATCATGGAGAGCATTGAAGAGAAAGGGAAGAGGATTCTAAGATTTTTTCAAGAAAAGCCAACAAACAATGAGGTGCATGCTGTTCTGTCAAAATATCAAGAGGGAAATTCTCTGGTCCTGTGCATCCTGCAACTCTTAATGGAGAACAGAATCCCTTCTAATTGAAGCTGATTTAAGTAATATCATTTTGATTTTTTATGTCTTAAAATTTGAACAGTAATACAAAATAATGTAATTATTGTATTTTTTTTATTTTATTTTTTTAGGTAGCAGCAATTGCAGCCGACATGGAAAGAGATGGACTACTGGATTCACCCGCACTGATCATCCAAGGTAATTTCCTTTACTTTGTGTCTCTCAGTGTCTCCATTAAACACACTATTCTTTGCTTTCTAGCTCTGCACATGCATACCTCTTTGTCCCGTACTGTTTATTCTCTCTCACTTTTATGATCTGTTTTAAAACTAAATTTTTTGCCACCTCTGTTCCTATATTCTATTTCACAGTTCTGTTCTCACTCCTATATTGCTTCCATAGTGAGCTCTCTCTGTGGCCTGATTTTTTGTTATTGTCTCTGAACCATTCTTTCTCCTTAGTAACAGAAATCCTTATTAGTAACCGTAATCTTCATTATCTTTTAGTTTATAATATTATAGTATCAGTGTCTTTATTAGTTAACATGAACTACCCATGAACCATACTTTTACAACACTTATTAATCTATGCCCTTCCATATTTTTTTATAGGTGAATCCATGACCCCAAGCGAGTGGATGGTGTCAGTCAAAAGGGAAGTTGTCCTGGGCCCATGTTCAGAGGTATTCTGAACCTCTGTTCAGAGGCCTGGCAGCATTGTTTGTAACCTATTACAACTTAAACCTTGCTTATCAGGATGAAGCTGCATGCACGCTGGAATTTATTCAGAGGTATGTCAGAGCATAAACTCTTACTCAATATTTATTGCAGACATCCAAATTTTCTTGACTTTTTTAGGTTTTCAGGTTAGGATGATTTATCAGGATTAGATATTTTATGGAAATGTTTTCAAACAAACAAGAAAAAATTGCTAACTGCACACTGAATTGAGTACAGACTAAGAAAAGTCTAGCAAAAATATTTTATTCACTGCATGGTGCAAAAAAGTGCAAGGTGCATGTGGATTAAAAACTAGACAAGCACAAGCAGAATTTCAGCAAGTTGCTTTCCTCAGTGCTCACATTCCAGCAAACATTCACTCTTTTCTTTGTAGACTAATTAAGGATAATCAGCTGGATTCAGTTAGCAAGAGTAGAACATCAAGAGAGTATAGCAGTTAACAAGTACAGCAAAAAACATTACAAATGTACAACTGCAACAAATAATCTATTACAAATATGCAAATAATTAAAATACTACAAACAATGCAAAACCATATAAAAAATAAATAAATATTTTTATTTATAAAAAACAATCAAATAAAACAATTATTAGAATAATAATAATAATAACAACAAAAAATAAATTAATAAAATAAATCAATGAAATATGATAATTAAAAAGAATATACTTATAAAATAATAATAATTTTAAAAATTAAAAACAATAAATGTATTCGTCTCTGTCTCAACTTTTTCGGAGCGTGTTGCAGCCATCAAAATCAAAATTTGTTTATTTACAAAATACAATTTGGTCAGTGAAAATATTGGAAATATTTATTTTTTCTTTTTTTCAGTTAAATAAAGTTGAAAGAGAATTAACCACAGATTCTTGATTTTATTGCATTTTACAAAATGTCCCAACTTTTCTGGAAATGTGGTTGTACTCCAATACAGTACAACTCTCCCCAAAGCAATATCTTAAGGAGATAATTTAACTGCTCCATAATCACGGCGGGCTCACTTTAGACAATGCACTAGATGCAGTGGATAGCAGTGCGCAATGATTTACATTTTATATAGCCACATTTTTAGAAATGTGCTTTTAAAAATGCTAAACACAAGGATGGAAATCCAGAATAGAGCTCAGTCTGTAGGCAATAGGCAGTGCTAAATTCTGCACATAATCTGTATAATAATGAAATAATCTGTACATTTGTTTATTGTAAACATGGAAGGCTAAATATTTTCATATTTAAATTTCTGATAAAGTTAAATATGACCCTAACTCTTCATTAAATGAAATGAAATGTTAATGAAATGTGATTTAAAATGACACTTAGCTTTATCTGACAAATTTAGTATTTTATTGTTTGAGTATATGCTGTTTTTTGATAATTGGATGTTGTGGGTGTTTTTCACAGAGGAATTGTTGGCATTAACCCGGAAACTGGATCAAAAGTTGCTGCTGGAAAGTGAGACGAGAAAATGCATGGAATGAACCCACATGTATGCACACTGCTATGAAAGCTAATGGACTTTGAATGGCTTGCAATTTAAAAAAAAGAAAGTATTCCAATGGAACTGAAATAAGAGACTGTGACCAGATATTCAAGTTCACGATTGATGTTCAAGTTAATGTACATGCAGTGTCTTGCCTTTTCATGGAGCTGGCAAGTTCAGACCATTTCTTTTGTGTTAGTTTATTTAAACTTTGAGTTTATGACTGAAGTTCAGTCACACTGTAGGGATGTGTTCCCTTTATGGTTGATAATGAAATGCTGCTGTTCTCAGTGGTTCTTGTTGTGGAAGTAGTTTTCTTTATTTATTTTTTTCGAGTATTTCCAAGGCTAAAGCCTTTCATTTATTGTGCAATCTCCATTTTTGTTTCTCCAAATATGTTTTGGAAACTGGTGCTTATGTTAAATGGCCATTATTGTACAATAAATTGTTACATTTATGAAAACCTGTTATTTTGAAGGTTTTATTATTCACATTACACATTAAATTGACAAAAAGGGAAAGACTACTGAAATTTACAGCAAAAGTAGGTTTACACACTATATCACAGCTATATTGAAAAATCTCAATTGTGGTTAATTTAGTGAATTGAATTTCACAACAAATGCTCTAATTTACTGTAAAATGTATGTATAGCAGTACATGTAAGTTCACAGTTGCTCTTGTAATTTCACTCACATTCATAAACATTATTTCTACTGTAATTTTACAGTGACAGATGTAAAAAAAACAGATAAAGCATAAATATACAGCAGTGTGCTGTGTTTTTACAGTACAGTTGTAATTAATGATTTACAGTACTCTTGTACATTTACAGTGCACGAAACGGCGCTGCAATATGTAGAAAACACATTTGGGTTTGCTTATATTTCATGAATTAGGCAAATTTACTTCTCAGTCACTACACTGCATGTTAGCATTTCTATAAGAGTTTATGTGAATGTAAGCATGAATGTAAGCATTTGAATGTACATTTTATAAGCATAAAATATAGTAGAGGTGAATGTCACACTGAATGTTGTAGAGACTGTGGCATTGCTCTTTAGATTTAAATTGTTTTGAATAGTTTGTGTGAAAAATGTTTAATACTGTAGCAAATCTATATACATGTATACATTTATAGGAGTAAGGTATAAAGGTATATCAGCTGACGAATAAAAACAAAACCAGATTGAATTGATGCTTTTATTACAAAGATTTTTGTAAAGGTTTTAAGTAGTTGTGTCTGACTGGCAAACTACCTCTTCTCACTACTACTTTCAGCTGATTCAGATGATATATTCTCTGAGCTGCCCCATGTCGTTTCACAGAATCGCGCGACTGCGGGTGCGTCAAGTATAAACACCTCCAGAATTTAAGGAAGTGCGCGCGCGGTCTGCGGTCCGGCGTACTGCGGTGCAAGGCGAAAGTATAAACAAGGCGGAGACTTACAACAAATAGGCTAATAGTGCATATACATTTTTATTTTATTTATTTTTTTACCATAAAGAAAGCAAGAGATATGACTGACAACCTGACGCGAGTCATTGAAAATGTATATGTACTATGTATATGTATTATTTTTTTCTTCTTCCAGCATTTATGAACGTGCAGTTGTGCAGTGAAACCATTGAAATACTGTATTCAATGCAAATATTCATCATACATTTTGAAACCTTTATTTCAGCTACAATAGTGTGTCAGCATGTACTACAGTAAATACATAGCAGTACAAAACGCCTAACATCATTACACTAGTATCAATGGAAGCTTTTTCATATTCACGCGCCGTTTAAAAATATGACGTTTCACCAAGCAACCACCAACCACACTTCGGCTCTCGTTCCGGCTATAGACCGCCGGCAGCCAATCACGGACGCTCAAGACTTGGCGGTAGCCAATAGGATTCGTGACAGTATGCCGTGTCTCTCTTGAGCGGAGGGCTCTGCACGCACTTGGAAGAGCACGCATCAGTGTTATTGTACCTCAAACACCCCATTATCTAGGCATCCACAGAAGCTGCAGATAGAGAAGGCTTTCCGTGGTGAGTTTTGTCAAAAATATGCCTTTACTGATGATTTTCCAAATAGCATCGAATTCTACAACAATTTCCCCCCCCTTGGTAGTTGCGTATTTAGCGAACGCAGAGCTGACCCATCTTTGTCAGAATCTATTCGCTAGTCAGTCTGTACGTTTAGTAACAGTAAAATGTCCTGACTGGAAAAATCTTTTAAAGGTAACATAACATTACTATTTTATATTTTCTTTGAAAATACAATAATTTATGGTCTTTATTAAGATGTCTTTTTTTCTGGTAGCCATCCCAGCTAAGGCAGTTAGCTTTTTGAGTCTTCAGCCTAAGCTGTTATTGTGTGAGGAGCTAGTTAAGTGCGTGGCATTCTCACATTTGGATAAAAATAACATCGGATAGATTAACACAGCCTGAGGGAATATTCTCGTCATTTTGTGCATTTTAACTCTTCAAAACGGGACGACTGCGGCCGTGCTCTGTAGTGTAATATGGCTGGCTTGCCCAGGATATTCAGTGCGTTTTGCCTGTTTGAGTGGCGGGGGATGGAGACAGACAGTGTTAGCGCCATTCAACTTCAATAATAAAATTAAAATTCAACGAGGCTCGTTTGTATCGCTTTTTCACGTCGTACAAAAGCCCGAGAATCTATTTAGTGGAACGCTGGTATTTTCCAAGTGAGAACGAGCAAGAAAGAGGGGGTAAATATATATTCATATTGTTTTCCACCACCGGTGTTGTGTGCGTATGCGGCTCTGACTGGCAGACATAAAGAGAGAGTGGAAGCCATGTTGGCTCAGCTAACTGTGCTCATGTGGCTCCAGTTGAACGGCGGAGTAACGAGAGTGAACTCCCATTGCAAAGCGCTTATAGTAACAGACACCGTGTCCATACCGACCGACTTCTTTCATAGGGGAGGCGATCATATCGGAAAGCGGCGATCCAGAGGCGTAAAAACGGATGAAGTGCACTGATTTTGGTCCTCGGAATTACTCAGGAATGTGGGAGGAGACAATTTAGTGGGACTTTCTCTCATGAAGACGGCTTTTTCAAAATGGAAGAAGAAATATTATTGTTGCACCGATTAGGCATTTTAAGGCGGGCCCTAAATAATATAATCTGCCCACTCTTGGTCGAGGGCCCTACAAAGATTCAGTTAATGTGCGACAACAAAACAATATTAAGAGGGTAAAATGGTGGGGATTAATATTAAATTATTAAATATGCGGTTTTATGCGTGAAATGGAGGATGTCCTTGTCTTTCACTGTGAACTTGAGAAGGACGCTCCAGTCTTTGTGCATTTCTCCATCACTCAATGAATCAATGACTGCACTCCATACACTTAAAAAAGTGATTTTAAGATTCAAAATTTATGGAATTTTTTTATGAATTGAAATGCGTTAGTCTTAAAATTAACACATTTCAATTCATAAGAAAATTCCATAAATTTGAATTAAATAATCTTTAAAGTAAAATATATAATATACAATGTTTTATGTGTGTGTGTGTGTGTGTATGTATGTATATATATATATATATATATATATATATATATATATATATATATATATATATATATATATATTAGCCTATTTTTAAGATTTACGCATTTCAATTTCATAAAATTTTAGCAAATTAAATTGTGTAATGATGAACAAAATTAAATTAAAACTTGAAAAATTTAGATTTTTTATAACTTATAATGATAATAATAATAAACTAAGTTTTAATTTTGTTAAACATTACATTTACAGCACTTACATTTACTGCATATATATATATATATATATATATATATATATATATATATATATATGCAGTAAATGTATATATATATACTGCAGTATATTGGCCTATTTTTACGTTTTAATTCTATCAAATTAATTGTGTAGTAATGAACAAATTTAAATTAAAACTTAAAAATATTTTTTAATTTAATATATATATTTTTATGTATTTTATTTTTTTATTTTAAATAATGAAAATAATTTGTTTTAATTTTGTTACACATTACACAATTCAATTTGATGGAATTATATGATATTGAAATGTGATATTTATCAATAATAAAAATAGGCTAAAATATTTTTTTGAGTGTAATGTGATTTCACTGCACATTTCATCATGGTGAATTTGGAAAGTCTTAATTTCATCTAAGCAGATTTTGTGCAAATATGCTCTTCACAGCACATAATAATGACATGCTGAATATTTAAGAGAACCTTCTTAACCCTTAAATGCATGGGAATTTCACCAAACAACCTTTTAAACCTTTCCCTCTCCTTGTCTGTGGTCTCCACATGCTTTAAAACGTCCACCATTGTGCTTGTACTAAAGCAATCCAAAATCACTTGCTTAAATGACTGGTGTCCTGTTGCTCTGACCCCCATCATCAGCAAATGCTTTGAGAGACTACTCAGAGATTACATCTGCTCTGTGCTGCCTACCTCACTGGACCCACTGCAGTTTGCTTACCGCAACAACCGCTCCACTGATGATGCCATTGCATCTACAATACACACTGCTCTCTCCCACCTGGAAAAAAGGAACACTTATGTGAGAATGCTGTTTGTAGACTCAGCATTCAACACCATAGTGCCCTCCAAGCTTGATGTGAGGTTCTGGGCTTAAACAGCTCGCTGTGCAGCTGGATCCTGGACTTCCTGTCAAGCAGACCCCAGGTGGTCAGAATGGGCAGCAACATCTCATCACTGACCCTCAAAACTGGAGCCCCACAGGGCTGTGTTCTCAGCCCACTCCTGTATTCCCTGTACACACATGACTGTGTGGCAACACATAGCTCCAATGCCATCATTAAGTTTGCTGATGATACGATGGTGGTAGGTCTGATCACTGACAATGATGAAACAGCCTGCAGAGAGGAGGTGCACACTCTGACATGCTGGTGTCAGGAGCACAACCTCTCCCTCAATGTCAGTAAGACAAAGGAGCTTGTGGTGGACTTCAGGAGAAAAGACAGAGAACACAGCCCCATCACCATCAGCAGAGCACCGGTGGAGAGAGTCAGCAGCTTCAAGTTCGTCAGTGTCCACATCACTGAGGAACTCACATGGTCCGTCCACACTGAGGCCATTGTGAAGAAGGCTCACCAGTGCCTCTTCTTCCTGAGATGGCTGAGGAAGTTTGGAATGAACCACCACATCCTTGCACGGTTCTACACCAGCACTGTAGAGAGCATCCTGACTGGCTGCATCACCGCCTGGTACGGCAACAGCACCGCCCTCAACCGCAAAGCCCTGTAAAATGTGGTGCGAACTGCCATACACATAATCAGAGGTGAGCTTCCCTCCCTCCAGGACATATATACCAGGCGGTGTGTGAAAAAAGCTCGGAGGATCATCAGAGACTCCAGCCACCCAAGCCATGGGCTGCTCTCACTGCTACCACCAGGCAGGCGGTATCGCAGCATCAGGACCCGCGCCAGCCGACTTCATGACAGCTTCTTCCCCCAAGCAATCAGACTTTTGAACTCTTGATCGCTCACGATGATACATATATATCAGCACCACACTTTATTAGCCTCAGACTGGACCCACATTTTATACTTCACTTTGACAGCTGAATGTCAACACAACACTTCATATTATTTCCACTGATTACATGGGGTACAGTGTATTTTTGTTGTATACAGTCTTCTTATTTTGTGTATATTGTATATTATTAGGTGAATATTGTATATTGTGTTGTGTAACAGATGTGTAAACTGTGTTATGTGTAAATCAGATGTTTATTGTAATTGTCATACTGCTGTTACTTGGAATTGCACCCAAGACTTTCACCCATTGTTGCACTTGTGTATGATGGAGTGACAATAAAGGGATTTGAAACACTTGGGTCTTGCACTTATTTCTATCATAAATGGTTCTACAAAATTCCCATATACTGTAACATTTTCTAAATATTTTCAAGACAATTAGAAAATAATAGAATAATATATGTTTTGATGTTTTATTTTATGGCTTCATTACTTTAACACTGAAATGTCCTGAGACGCAGCTAGCGGTCAAAAACATATTGAGCTATACATAACACAAAAGTTAGATATTTGTACTGTACACTAAGTATTTTCTCAGTCTAAATAGGTGCATAACTTATATAATTTCAGCAGTACTTGCTATAGTTTGTACTTGCAATAGTTTACCATGTGGTTTCTTTATCAAATAGCAAAGTCAAATATAAATCAATTCAATCACTGAAACAACAGCGCCACCATGAGTAAGAAATAACATGTATAATGTATGAGTACACGCATATGTAATAATGATAAAATCATCATTGTATATAATTCATTGTTGCACAGAAAAGTATTGCGATATAGTATTTATTTGTATATATAAGTACTCATTCTCTTGTAATAAACAAAAAATAGATATCCTTTGATAGTAAACTCATAGATATGAAATAATTATAAAAATATAATTTGTGTGCAAAAGAAAAAAAAAAAAAGACACTCTTACATACCTAGGGTCTCTAATGACCCTATACACTTTAATGGGTTAATCCTAGTAATTAGCCCCCCCCCCCCCCACTAAGAAATCCCCAAAACATGTATGTTTTTCTTTTTATGCTATTTTTTAATTTATTTATTTTTTATTGAGTATAATTGTTTTTATTCTTATTTTTTCTTCAGAGGGTAAAGATGGGTAAAGATCCAAGGAAGCCCAGAGGAAAGATGTCCTCTTATGCATACTTTGTGCAAACCTGCCGTGAAGAACACAAAAAGAAGCATCCTGAAGCCTCTGTTAACTTCTCTGAATTCTCCAAGAAGTGTTCGGAGCGATGGAAGGTACTGTTATGATTTTTATTTATTTATTTTTAAAAAGAAGATGCTGTTAACACATTAGTTGTGCTTCTAGGCCTATTTTGGTATTGTACTGTTTTTACATTTTTATTTTTTAAAAGTTGCACTTTTTGATACAGAATTTTCTTATTCTGAACAGACAATGTCTGCCAAAGAAAAGGGTAAGTTTGAGGACATGGCCAAGCAAGATAAGGTCCGTTATGAGAGAGAGATGAAAAACTACATCCCACCTAAGGGTGAGAAGAAGAGGCGATTTAAGGATCCCAACGCGCCGAAGAGACCACCGTACGTTCACCCACGTTTTTACTTCACTATTAAAATTTGTCAGTTTTTCAAGATTTTTTTTTTATTTCAATGTTTTTTTTCCCTCTAACAGGTCGGCATTCTTCATTTTCTGTGGAGATTATCGTCCTAAAATTAAGGGTGAGAACCCAGGTCTGACCATTGGAGACATTGCTAAGAAGCTCGGAGAAATGTGGAATAGCTCATCGGCTGAGGTGAAGCAACCTTATGAGAAGAAGGCTGCAAAGCTCAAGGAAAAGTATGATAAGGTAATGTAAGCTTCCTATTTTACTTGAATGTTCTTGAACTTGCTAATGAATCATTGTTATGCTAAATAGATTGTTACATTGCAGATGCATCCTGTCTCGTTCGTTAATAAAGTTTTATGTTCTGTAGGATATTGCCCTATACCGCACAAAGGGAATTGCAGGCTTGTCCAAAAAATATGGTGGGGAGGATTATGATGAGGATGAAGACGAAGAGGAGGAGGAGGAGGAGGAAGAAGAGGAGGAGGATGACGAGTAGACTAGCTACTGATGAAGCCTAGGTTCTTGTTCATGCCATAAACCCAATTGTACATGATTTACATCTTCTAACGTAATACAGCAGAAACAAGAATTGTTAGGCTGTGTATATGTGACGTTTTTAAGATGTACAGTGTTATTCTCCTTTTGTAAAGTTAACACTATGTGTCTTCAGTCTTTTCGTTTTTTTTCTTCGTTTTTCATTAGTGGTAGTTCTTGCCAGGAACAGTTTCAGAGTTATGCGAATGATATTAATTGAACTGTTTCTCTAAATGTGCATAGCACAGTTATCTGGTTTATGTAGATCTGTAGTGCACTATCATATTAGTTTTTAAAAATATTTTTCGTATTTGCTGTCATAAGGTCCTTTTAACTGTACTTTGAATACCACTCTAATTACAAGAATGCAGCTTTGTTTGACATTCTAGAATGTGTCTGAAGTAAACATTTATTTTTTTTTTAGAAAATGGTCCTGTTTGTTTTCTTCCTTTATAGCTATTCTTAATACCTGAAGTGATTGTACCAATGATGAGTAGTTCTGGCTTATCTGAATAGTGTGATTGGTCCATGTATGCGTTGTATTATGAATTGGTTCATTATTGCAATATCATCAAAGAAATTATCTTCATCAGGCAATTAAACATTGTAGCACTTTGGAGACTGGAGAGATTATTGAAGTATCTAATTATTTATGTGAAATTCATAATATTTTCTTGATTTGCATGGAGTTGTGGAGTATTGGATTATGCATCGGGCATCACATAAAGGTCCTGATCAAAAATGGAGAGAAGATGGTATTGGAAAATTTAAAATTAGATAAGAAATAACATTTAAAGACACCCTGAGAAAAAATATAGTATGGCAATTTGTATCTTAGAATCAGTGCACTCATTTATTTTATATATACATTGAGCACTATTTAGGCATTGCCAAGGTATGACATTTGCCCTCTTGGTATACAACAGCAGTTAAAACTAACGTCTTTTATGTTCCCTCTGCTCTATCCTTGATTAATGGAAATACAAGTGCAGGGGAAAGTGTTCTTCAAAGAGGTACACTGAAACATGGCAGATGTAAATACAGTGACGTCCTGTGGCTGTCATGTGCAATTGTATTATTTATTAATGTCACGCATGCATAGATGACGTAATCTTATTGAGGTTTCACCTTGACGTCCTGGACAAGGACCAGTTCTACAAAGAAGGAAAAAAACAGAAATAACAGTAGCAACTATTCAAGTGAAATTGTAACTGCCGTTTTGTGGGTTAAATATCGTTAGACATTCATGAACGTAATTGGTTTTATAGTTCACAAGCAAGAAGCATTGTTGTTTTTGTTTTGTTGTTGTCATGGCTTTTTGTAAACCAAATGTAGTTTTAGTTGATACTACAAATACCGTTTTAATAAATAAGTGTGATCAAGCGAGTTAACTTGACGACATAATTGACAACTGCCCTGGAGGCAGTTAAATAGATGAGGAAAAGAAAAGAAAAAAACACACCACAGATTTCAGTGTACACCAGGTGGCGCTTGTAGTTTTTGGTAGCAGAACAGGGCCATTACAACCCAAATCAGTTTTAATGATTTGGTTAATTGAGCCTTTTAATTACAGTTTGACAAAGCAGTGAAGCAAAGAAAGTGCCTCTAAATTTTCTTGAGATGTTTTTTTTTTTTTGTTTGTTTGTTTTTTTTTAAAGATTTACGCATATTAATTTCTTATCAAAATGCCATCAAATGGAATTGAGTAATCTTTAATAAAATAAAAATTCAGTTTGATGGAATTTTGTTATGAAATTGAAATGCATGCATCCTAAAAATACAATTTGTTTTTATTTTTGTATTTTTTATATGACCACAGTGAGTATTTTTACCCCAAATACTATCCTTTCACATATTTTACAGATACTGAAAAACTAGTGATTTAATCATCTTTATACTGAAAATCATAAACAAGTCTTTTATCTCAAAATACAGTATATGTGATCTCATTACTTCTGCAACATGCTACTTTGTGTTTTGGGAGAAATTACAAATCAAAAAGGCCAAAGGCCCAGGAGGCCAAAGGCCAATTACCTACAGTAATGTATTTCATTACAGAACATTCACTTTTCATAAGAAATGTAGCTATATGGCTGGGAAACCACTGACTCTTCATTCTGCAGTGGCAAAATATGATTTTTCCTCTTAACATATTGAATAAAAGACAATTACGTCACCTATAAGGTGCAACCTCAAATTATGTGCTGAAACCCATTTTAAGTTTTTGTTTATCTATTGGCCTTGCTGTATTTGCCTAGCTGAAAGAATTCAGCTTTTGTTTTGCTTTATGCACAAACACTTTTGTAGCCAATTCTTTTTTTGTTTTTTTTTGTTTTGTTTTTTTGCATCATCAACTAACTCAAGCCCTTTGTGAACTAATTTACTCGTCAGCATAAACAGACAGTAGGATTCACAGTAGGACAAATCAGTATGGGGGTATTTCATTCTGTCTTCTAGAGTTGTTTCAAGAAAGATTAATATTCACTCTGATTGTTCTTGTCTTTTATGATACTGTTCAATGGTTGTCCGGTGGCTCCTTTTTTACAGCTTCCATTTACCTTCTGGGTAAGTGCCATGCTGGCATCCTATGAATTCAAATGGAGAAAAGAAGAGGACAGAAGATCATTTGGCTGCCATGTGAGAGAGGAAAACATTTAAATAGATCATTGTCACTTCACATTAAATGTGGACAGACTGATATGGCATCAAGTCATTGTAAGACAAGAACCAACTTGCAAACAAAACCCAGCGCCAACTTAATACTTGCACTATGTTAAAAAAAATAGTGATTAAATCAAGAAATTGAAATGCACCAGGGAAACTTTAAATAATATATATATATATATATATATATATATATATATATATATATATATATATATATATATTATTATTATTAAAAATCTATAAAAGCATACATTCAAATGTAACTTCCTGTGCTAAAGATTTATAGCTTACTAATAGCCTACTTATAGGCTGTAGTTTTATTACTCAGATCGAATACACTCAATTTAAAAACAGAGTATATCTTACGTACATATAGTCTATACAATACAAATACTGTGTGATATGATGTAAATAAATAATGCTGAATAAATTAAAATTACCATGTCATTAAAACAGTTTGGTGACTTTTAACTGCGCGCCAAGAGAGGCGGTATCAGAAAGCACCAATAAAATCACTGTTCTGGTATCAGTCACACCACAGAACCACATTTGATACCGGACAGAGCGACGGTGCATACAAATAATCAGTGGATGTTTAAAGATGTATGTCCGAGAAATGTTCTTGTATGTACAGAGAGGTAACTGGATACGAGCATAGATGGACATGTTTGGATTAATACATTTATGTGCGGTGAGTATTATAATGCAAATTTGAAATAAAGTATTTGAACGCTTTTGGGACATTCAGAAAATATTACAGTTATCAGCAAGTCCAAAGCTAATGAAATTGAACGCACCTCCTTTATTTATTATACAGTATTAATAAATGATAATAGATAGCCTAATGTGCATAATATCAAGAATAATATAGTCTTATAATCAATGACGACCGTGAACCGAGTTACTAGATTAATTTAGTGTAACTGGTCTCATTGTAAAGGTGACCAATATTATATTAGGCCTATACAAATGTGAATATAATTTAATACTAAACAACTTATACTACATTGAACGTTAAACCTAAATAAATGTATACTAAATAAAAATAAATAAATAAATAAATAAAAATACAAAACTAGAAAACTATTTTATGTGATTTAAAACAATGTGATAAACAGCAGCAGTTAACTACATTTTAAGGTTCAAAAAGTAGACGCAGTGACGCGCAGGGGCTCAAGTGAATCAGTGAATCGTTTAATTTGTAAACTCGTTTGAACAAACCGTTTCAATAAAAATAAGTTGACTTCCCAATGCTATATATATAAGTAAATTGGTGAATCACTTTTCATAACTAATTAATTTACATGAACTGTCCGAATGAACCGATTCTTAAAGGAATATTCAGAGTTCAGTACAAGTTAATTACACTGTTTACCACAAAAATGAATTTGGACTGGTCCCTCCTTTTCTTTAAAAAAAAAAAAAAAAAGTAAAAATCTGGGTTACAGTGAGGCACTTACAATGGAAGTGAATGGGGCCAATCTGTAAACATTAAAATACTTGCTAGTATAGCCACAAGACAAACAATATATGTGTTAACATGATTTTAGTGTGATATTGTAACTTCGTTGCCATGACGATGTTATGTCAACAAATACAAAACCATAAAATGACTGTAAAAATGACGATTTAAACAAATGTATAGCTCAAATACATGGGTTATAACAAAAGAATTAATGTAAGTGCTTTTATAAAATTATAAGCTTCTCATTTCTGTCTTTAAACCTTCCAAAAAATGGCCCCATTAACTTCCATTGTAAGTGCCTCACTGTAACCTCGATTCTTGTTTTGTTTTTGTTTTTTTAAAAAAAGAAAAGGAGGGACGAGTCGAAATATATTTTTGTGGCTTAATTTGTATTGAACCGGGAGTATTCCTGTAAGAATGGTTACTGCGACTGATTATTATCAAAGTCTCTCTAGCAAGTCAGTCCTCTGTCGGCCATCTTTGGAATGCTCTTGGGATGGTATTGCCATTCATGACAGTGCACCGCCTATCTACTTGAATGGTGAAACACAGAAATCTCATAAACGGTTGGTAAAGATTACGATCAAAGGACATATTTCAAATCAGCAATAAAATCGGACAACACTAGAATTATAAATTGTGCTTTGTTACCTCAGATAATGCAAAAAAAAAACAACATATTTTTCCCGGCTTGCATGGCTAATGCGCATGTGTCTTCTCAAGTTGATTGACTGGCGATGTCTGTATCCAAAAGGTGATTATTTTACCTGTAAGGTGGGACTTCTTTCCACATCCATTGACCGTTGGGCATTCCAATTTCTCCCATTTATTTTAATAGAAGTGGCCCATCTCTGCTAAATAATCTCTGTTATTACATCAACTCGTTCTGATGTATAAAAACAGTGATGTAACATTTTGTGACGCAACACAGTTTCTTTGCTGTTAAAAGTATCTCATTACAGAAAGAGCGACACAATTGGGAATAACTTCTATCAAGGTACTGAAAAAGTTAGTAGCGTCGCTACTTTTAGTACTTTTAAGTTACTCGCCAACACTGCTCTTTGGGTACCAGACTGCCTAGATCTAAGTTGACATTTTAGAGCACAACAAAGGCAGGCACCTGGGGAACCCACATAAAGAAACATATTCAGGTTGGCGTGGGATACTGTGGTAAGGGGAGAGCAACAAGAGCTCTCGAAGAATGGACCTTGTACAAATCAAGGTGTACGGTTGCTGCTTTCAGAAAAGGTCTCTCTCACAATGAACCCTTTCCCTATGCCATGTGGGATTTAAAGGCTGAAACTTTTCCATGTCTGTTGGTATTTTGGTCCACATCTTCCACATGTTTTACCATCAGTGGATATCTCTAATGTATTGATAAAGGTAATTTCTTAATCCCTACACCTCCACCCTCACCCACAGATTGTTTTCAGGTTTGCAGTGTATGGTGTTTGCTGCACCAGTTCACCAGGTACGGTGTGGACTCACAGCAGCGAGAAGAAGTGGTTCAATGTCTCAGCTATGCCATCCATGAGAAAACCTGGTTTAGATCCACTTCGAGGTAGAAGGTTCACACAGCTATCCTTTTCCAAGTCTGCATATTCATTTGAAGTGAAGGAAGACACAACCCCTGGTGAGCATTGTTTTGTTTATATATATATATATATATATATATATATATATATATATATATATATATATATATATATATGATTAATTTAGTGTATTATTTTGTTTGTGAGCATTATTTTGAAAAAAAAAAAAAAAAATCTACTTATATAATGTTATCCACTTTGAAAGTGTGTAAGAATATAGACTGCTTTCCCTGAACATAAGCACCCAGACTCAGCTGCTGTTGTTCTTGGCATAAAATGTGGATACCCCACTGTAGCCATAGATACTTATTAAGCATGTCTGAAATTGTATATTAGACATGTAGGTGGTGTTCGTATTCCATAAACTTTTAATCTCTTTCCCCTAAAAGCAACCTCCAACTGTGTATTACTGTAATAAGGCAATCTGGGGCAAATTTTCAATAATTCAAACAGCAAATATGAAATTGTGCTATCCAGTACTGTCCTGATTGTTTTGTGACAGAAAATGCATTAAGTCTCTTAAAACTTATATTAGGCAAAAAGCAAGGCCACGTCCACACTATATGTATTAGTGTCATTTTCTGTTTCTTAATGTCATTGTTTTCCAAAGTATGCAGTACTAGAAAGCATTTTCAAAAGTCTTCGGTGGAGAAAAATGCTGTTCCATTGTGGATTAGAGGCATAAATATAGTGAAATGAATACATTTTCAACCAAAAGCATATTAGTGTAATGTGGCCTAAAGGCCTATTTACTCCAAATCCACTTTTTCATTGCAATTGTTTGTTCCAAACGAATATTTAAATGGGAACAATGGATTCCTTTGGCGCTATTCACATCGGGTCAGACGAGACGTTGGCCGACAATCCCAAGTTCTTTTTTACAGAGAGTGGTCAGATTTTTTTTTCTTCAGACTGCTATGAATATTGACTGACCAATGAGATAAGAGCTTTTTGTAAATTTCTAGAGTCGTTGCAGCTGCTCAATCCAGCGCAATTGTGGCGCTAATCAACTGGCAAACAGCGGCATTATACGTGCAGTTGATACACACTCCAGAAAATTATATACCATACCGTTGCACTTCATTAACCCTCTGTACTGCGAAATAAACCTGGTCTGTTTTTGAAAGTGTGTTTATGGTGTTTAGTCTTAAATGTACATTATTTGATATGTAGCTACATTACGGTGCCTGTTATATTCTCATGGCATTAAAAATAGCAGTGAGTCTCAGCAGTTCGTTTGGACTAAACTCATAGTAGAATATCCCATAAAAAGACTCTTTACATTCAATTGTATGACAAAAATATTTTGTTGTAGACAAACCATTTGCAGAACCACATTGCTATTTTTATTGCAAGGATAATATAACAAAGTATTGCAATAATTAAAATAAAGAAAAGACAGTGAGCCAGTGTTTTCTTTTATATTATTTGTAATATTTTGCATCATATGTATTTTATAATATACATTTTATTCTTAATTTACATCCTTCCACATGTATTTATATCACTGTAGTTGACTTCAGGAGTCCGTTTGGGATATACTCTTAGATAAATACATGTGCAAATATAAACAGGACGTATATTTATGCAACAGAGCTCTTTACTCATCTCGCATAAAAAACAGATTATATACTCATTAAAATGCATCAACACCATGGAAAGAACATGATGAAATAGTCATGCCAAACTATATTATCCTCTAGCATTGACAGCTGAATGCTAGAAACTAGTATAAATTTGTTTGTAGAACAGTAATAGCACGGCCTTCTGCACAGGGGTGAAATAGTTATTCACTTAATTTTTTACGGACTCTGTGTGAATAGACCTTCCGTTGGAAGTTCGTCTCAAACTTGTCACAGATTTGGTGTGAACAGGCCTTAAAACTAGGAACTACTTTTTTATTATTCTTTCAAATGAGAAAAAGAAAATTATATAATATATAGGCAGGTCATTTTACATTCACTGATGGGCATCATTTACGGTTGGGATTGGTGGGACATGTACCTACTACTTTTTGCCTTTGCCAATTTTGTCCCCACCACTTTTTGAAGTAGCTTTCATCAGTTTATGATGGGTGCTCCTTGCAGCTGTTATCAGTGGTGTTGAGTGACACTGGGCAGCGATGTTCTCTCATGCATCCAGACATGCGCTTTACTCACTCATTTCCAGTTAAATCGCAAAGAACAATGCAAACATTGTTGTCCCTGCTCATGATATTCATCCACTAATGTACAGATGCCATCTTCGTTTTTTTTAATCATGTGAATTATTTATTTGAGTGCTTGAATTGGTTATTAAGACTTGAGCAAGGCACTTAACCCCAGCTCCAGGGGATTGTCCCCCTAATAAGTGTATTTTAAGAGTCAGTTTGTATAAAGCATATACTAAATGACCACTTACTCAGCCTTGTGTTTCACTTTTATAGGGACATTGGTGGGACTTGTGGAGGCATTTTATGGTGAGGATCATGAAACTTCAGTGTACTCAGTACTGGAGGATGACGGTGATGGCCTTTTCCTTCTCAATCCACATTCCGGCGAATTCCTCTTGTCCCGCACTCTGGATTTTGAATTGGAGCGATACTACATCCTGACTGTCACAGCACAGCAGGGGTACAGTCAGCTCATCAGGGTCAGAGTGTACTTCAATGTGATTGATGTCAACGACAATGCACCTGTTTTCAGCCAGAATGCCTTTTCCGCCTCTGTGCTGGAAGACTCACCTGTTGGAATGTGCTTCCTAAGTTTGAATGTTTCAGATGCAGATGAGGGTTAGTTCACAACTGGATAACTTTGCACTTCAAATGTGATGTGTGACAAAATCTGTTCCATGTCTGTCACTCACTCGACGTTGTGACACTAGGGGTTCGATCTTGAGAGCCCCAATCACCTTTGCTTAAAATAGAAAAGGCCAATGAAAATTGGAGAGTGGAATTTGCATGCCACTCTCTGCCCCGGACATACGGGTATAAAAGGAGATGGCGTGCATCACTCATTCAGATTTTTTCTTTGGAGCTGAATGCTCGTGTGTTCGTCCTCTCACCTCTTGCTACGCTGCTGGATTTTTTACGGCGCATATCAGCGGTCACCCTCGCACGGTCAAGTGTGGTGCTTCCCCTGGGTGCTTTGGCAGCCTGAGTCTGCGGGTGCTAAAAGAGTATATTCAAAAGAGTATATTTTCTCTAAAAGAGCTTGCGCAAACGCTTGGCGTCTTTTTAAAGATGTCCTTCCGCGTTTGTGCTACTGGATGTGGCCGTTATCTCTCCCCTCCAGATACCCATGAAATTTGCCTCGAGTGTCTGGGGTGCCAGCATGCCGAGGCAGCTTTTGTGGAAGGGTTGTGTTCTCATTGCGAGAACATGCCCATGAGAACGTTGCGGTTGTGGCTCACTTCCTTCTTCATGAAGCAAGGAGCCACCACGGCTGCTCCCCAACCCGGTCCGTCCCGGGCTGACGCTCAGCTGGCCGGGTCGGCAAGCACCGCGGGCGATCTGGATGTGGACATGGGAGCGTTTCCACCGGCTCAGCCCCCGCGGACCTCCCACCCCCCAGCACACTCGTTCTGTCCAGATGAGCTGTCAAGCGATGCAGGTGGTCTGCCTCAGGGCAGGTTTAATGTGTCATTCGCGGCTCGTGACGAGGATGAGCTTTCGGTTGCGGCATCGGAGGGTGGGCTTCTGCTATCGGAAGCGGACGAGTCTTCTGAGCTCACGGGCAGTAGAGCACAGGATGAGGCAGACGCTGAGATGGCAGCCGTGCTTGCTCGGGCGGCTGCAAACATCGGGCTGAAGTGGAACCCTCCACCCTGCCCTGAGTGTTCGCGGCTGGATGATTGGTTTCTGGGCTCGGAGCGTGACTCACGGCTGTGCTCCTCCCCGGTTTTTCTTCCCGGAAGTGCACGAGTAGCTAATGAAGTCGTGAAAGGCACCTTTTACTGCTCGTACATGCTTCGCGGGCTCGTCCACTCTGACTACCCTTGACGGCGGAGCGGCCAAGGGATATGTTGGGCTTCTCCAGGTGGAGCGTGCCGTAGCAGTGCATTTATGCCCGCAGGGCGCAGCCACCTGGCGCGACCGACCAAGGCTCCCTTCCAAGACCTGTAAGTTCTCTTCCTCTTTAATGACGAAGGTTATAAGGCCATGGGTCAGGCCGCTTCTGCCCTGCATGCCATGGCCATCCTGCAGATCTACCAGGCCAAGGCACTGAAAGATCTGCATGAGGGTAGGACCGACCCAGGGCTGAACTGTGCACTGCGACCGACCTCACCTTACGTGCAACGAAGGTCACAGCATGCGCCTTGGGCCGGACGATGTCCACTCTTGTGGTCCAAGAGCGGCACCTGTGGCTAAACCTTGCGGAGATGCGTGACGCCGAGAAAGTCTGCTTTCTTGATGTGCCCATCTCCCAAGGGGGGCTTTTTGGCAACACCATAGAGGACTTTTGCCCATCAGTTCTCGACGGTGAAGAAGCAGACCGAGGCAATTAAACACATCCATGGCGCGACCTGGCTGAATTCAGGCCACCGAGGTCCCGCACCCTGTCTGCTTCTTGCCAGAGCCTTCCCCTGTGGTGCCGGCTCCGGGCTGCTGTACCATCAGAGCCAGCACGCCGGCCTCAGAGAAAAAAAATACTCCCGCGGGAAGTCGGCTCCACCTGTCCGTCAGCCAGCCCCCAAGAACCCCAGACGGGCTTCGAGGCGGTCCTGACATGGGCCACCAAGGGATGAGGCAACTTCTCCTTACCGGTCTGACCCGGGGCATCTCTCCAGACCCACAATTGCCCTGGGGCCAGCGCGTGGTGAGTATTACATCACCGAGTGCCCTCTGGGCCTCGGCACCCACATGGTCAATAAAAGAGCAGTTTCCTCATTCCCTGGGCCAGCGCACTCACAATGGCCAGGCGCTGGAAGTCTTTCCGGTCAATCAGGCGAACGAGAGTACCTCCCGTTCCCTCGTTCTCCGTAGAGAGACAGCTGGCGAACAGGTAAGTGTGCTGGTCTCTGGGGCCACTCTCCCCAGGATGCCCTGGGAGAAGGGCATACGCATTCTCAATTATCTCGATGACTGGCTAATCCTAGCTCACTCGTGAGATCTATTGTGTGTGCAAAGGGGCCTTGTGCTTCAGCACCTCGACCGACTCGGGCTTCAGGTCAACTGGAAGAAGAGCAAGCTTTCCCCTGTGCAGAGCATCTCTTTTCTCGGTATGGAGTTGGACTCGGTCACTCTCAGTCTTACGACCGAACGTGCTCTGTCAGTGCTGACCTGCCTGAAGACCTTCAGGCAGAAGGTAGCGGCACCAGTGAAACAATTTCAGAGGCTCCTGGGGCATATGGCATCCTCGGTGGCAGTTCTGCCCCTCGGGTTGATGCATATGAGAGACCACTTCAGCACTGGCTACAGACTCGAGTCCTGAGGTGGGCATGGCACCACGGCACTCGGTGTGTGACCAAAACGCCACAGTGCCATCGGACTTTCAGCCCTTGGTCGGACCTTGCGTTTCTATGGGCAGGTGTTCCCCTAGAGCAGGTCTCAAGGCGCATCGTGGTCACGACAGATGCCTCGAATTTGGGCTGGGGCTCCATTGGACTCCAATGGCATATCAACTGCTTGGAGTTGCTGGCAGTATTGCTTGCCCTGAGGAGGCTTTGGCCATTTATTCAGGGCAAGCATGTGTTGGTCTGAACCAACAACACAGCGACTGTAGCATATATAAACCGCCAAGGTGGCGTACGCTCGCGTCGCATGTTGCAACTCACCCGTCGCCGCCTCCTTTGGAGTCAGCAGACTTGAAATCTCTGTGAGCCACTCACTTTCAGGGCATCCTCAACCGTGCAGTGGACACGCTCTCACAGCAGGAAACGTTCCACGGGGAGTGGAGACTCCACCCCCATATAGTCCAGCTGATTTGGGAGAGATTCGGGGAGCCCAGGTAGACCTGTTTGCCTCCCAAGACTCCTCTCACTGCCCTCTTTGTTACTCCCTGTCCGAGGCTCCCCTTGGCACAGATGCCTTGGCGAACAGCTGGCCTCGGGGGCTACGCAAGTATGCGTTTCCTCCTGTGAGCCTCATTGCACAGACTCTGTGCAAATTCAGGGAGGACGAGCAGCAAGTCCTGTTCGTTGTGTTGTACTGGCCCAACTGGACTTGGTTCTCGGATCTGATGCTCCTGACAGTAGCACCTCCCTGGTGCATTCCCCTGAGGCAGGACCTTCTCACTCAGGGGCAAGGCACACTCCAGCACCCACGGCCGGACCTCTGGAATCTCCACGTCTGGCTCCTGGACGAGGTGGCTGTATGCCTTGCAGTGGCGTATTTTCGCTAACTGGTGTCCTTCCTGTGGGGAAGACCCACAGAGATGCCCCGTCGGGTCTGTGCTGTCTTTCCTTCAGGAAGGGCTGGAGAGACAGCTGTCTCCCTCTACCCTGAAAGTGTACGTGGCTGCCATAGCAGCTCACCACGATACACTGGACAGGAGACCCTCATGACAGCGCGACCTGATCAACAGGTTCCTCAAAGGCGCGAGGAGGTTGAATCCTCCTAGACCGTGCTTGATCCCCTCTTGGGATCTCTCTGTGGTCCTACCTGCCCTGCAGAGAGCCCCCTTTGAGCCCTTGGAGCAGGCCGAGCTCAGCACTCTGTCCCTGAAGACGGAGGTTGAGGAGTTCGGGCCAGCACACTCTCACATGATCTTGAGACCCCGGCCCGGTTACGTGCCCAAGGTTCCCACCACTCCTTTTCGGGACCAGGTGGTGAACCTGCAAGCGCTCCCTTCAGAGGAGGAAGACCCGGCCTTGTCGTTGCTGTGTCCAGTTTGTGCCCTGTGCATCTATCTGTACCACACGCAGAGTTTCAGATGCTCGGAGCAGCTCTTTGTCTGTTTTCGAGGACACCAGAAGGGGAAAGCTGTCTCCAAGCAGAGATTAGCCCATTGGATTGTGGATGCCATTTTCCTCGCATACCAGTCTCAGGACTTGCCGTGCCCCTTGGGAGTCCAGGCGCACTCCACTAGAGGTGTTGCGTCCTCCTGGGCACAAGTGGTAAGTGCCTCCTCCCCCCTTAACGAGACTAGGGAGACACCTTACCTAACTCACTAGAAGGTCAAGACGTGGTTAAGCGCTTGCTGCGAGGCATGCAGCAGCTTGCTTGTGTCCACTCTTCCATGCCTCGTGACATGGTTCAGCACCTGTAGCGTTTCCTATAGGAACCTCTAGTGACACAACTTCGAGTGAGTGACAGACAGGGAACGTCTTGGTTATTGATGTAACCTCTGTTCCCTGATGGATGGAACGAGACTTTGTGTCCCTCCTGCCGCGGTGCTGAACTGGCCTGAACTCTCTGTCGGCTCCTCAGCATAAATCTGAATGAGTGATGTATGCCATCTCCTTTTATACCCGCTTGTCCGGGGCGGAGAGCGTCATGCAAATTCCACTTGCCAATTTTCATTGGCCTTTTCTATTTTAAGCAAAGGTGATTGGGGCTCTCAAGATCGAACTCCTAGTGTCACTACATCAACACAATGTCTCGTTCCCTCCATAAGGGAACAGAGGTTACATCAATAACCAAGACGTTCTGGTTACTTCCTTGGAGAGATATTTTAATTAAGGTAAAACATTTTTTACAACTTGTACTCAAATTAAGACACATAAAAGCAAATTTTGTGACACATAAATTTAGTCAATACAAATTCGGCACAATGGACGATACCGGCCATACCGTTGTCATTTATTTTTGTCTTGAGGTACTAAACCTCCAGGGTCATTTTAAGTTTGAAAAGCTTCAGGAAATGCCAAAAAGACCAAAGGGGTCTCATTAAATCTTATGTCATGAGTTCTTTGTTAGCTTCCTGAGAAGATGAATAAGGTTCTCTCACTTGGGGATGCTGGCTACTGCTTATAATGGAGAATCCCCTCTCTCTGCTTCTCTAATTTCAGGTTTAGTATGAAGCATATGCATTACATATACTCAGTGCACAGTGAAATTAACATGTGGCCCTGTTCCCTGTTCAAACTTAAGTTGTTAAGGATCTTTTGTAAGACAAAACTTCAACAGTAACAAGACTTGCTTAGATTAGATATGTTTGAAATGGCAGGCTGCATGATTCTGTTAAATTTGTTCTGGAATGGCATGCTCTTTATTAAAGGCTTTACACCAAAAATTTTCCAAAAACCAAGCTTGCAGCTTCAATATAATCCACCCAAAGATTGTAGTTTATGTCATATTTTTTGGATTTTAAAAAGCGAACTATGGGGACTCCAGTCAGGATTCCTGAGCAACCAGTTGGCCCAGTTGCTAGGGTGGGTAGAGTCACGTTGAGTTAACCTCCTCGTGGTCGCTATAATGTGGTTCTCGCTCTCGGTGGGGTGAGTGGTGAGTTGTGCGTGGATGCTGTGGAGAATAGCGTGTAGCCTCCACACGTGCTAGGTCTCCGCGGTAACGCGCTCAACAAGCCACATGATAAGATGCGCATGGATTGACGGTCTCAGACACGGAGGCAACTGAGATTTGTCCTCCACCACCCGGATTGAGGCAAGGCACTACACCGCCACGAGGATCTAGAGCACATTGGGAATTGGGCATGCCAGATTGGGGAGAAATGGGGAGAAAATAAAATAAAAAAAATAAAAAAAGCAAACTATGAGCAGCATCTGGGAATCATTGATTACAACTATATGTTAAGTTGTAAGTGTGATTCAGGTGCCCAACAGCCTCATTTTCTTGTATTTTACAGGCATATATGGAGAAGTGGATTTGGTGGTGACGTCAGGAGACCATGAGAGCAAATTCTCTGTAAACCATCAGGGAGCTCTGTGCCTAAAAGGGGAGTTAGACAGAGAGAGATATGCAATGTATAGCCTCACCGTCCAGGCCACTGACCATGCTCTACCCCCAGAGACTCGACTCACAACCTCAGTGCATGTTACCGTCTGTGTTCTGGATGTGAATGACAACTTCCCTCTCATCACAACACCAAACACTGTTCATTTTCCAGAGAATGCCCCTCTCCATTCCGTTGTTACGGTTATACAAGCCACAGATGCTGATTCTGGATCCAATGGTGAAATAGTTTTCAGCCTAGAGAATCCAGCAGAGGAACCATTCAGTATAAATGGCTCGACTGGAGTTGTGTACCTGTGGAAGCCATTGGACAGGGAAATTGAGGATGAAATCACAATCACATTGAAAGTCAAAGACAAAGGAACACCTGAAATGTTCAACTTAATTAACCTCACGGTCCAGATTGAGGACGTCAATGACCACAATCCAGAGTTCTCTCAAAGCTCCTACAGCATGACAATATATGAGGATATACCTCGTGGAACAAGCCTGGTCAAAGTTCATGCACATGATCAGGACATTGGCTTAAATGGGCAAGTACGGTTCTATGTCTCCGAGAGTGGGTTTATGGTGGACTCAGTTCTAGGTGTGGTCTCAGTGATAGACAAGATGGATCGTGAGAAGAAGCCTTTCTACAGTTTTTCAGTCATAGCAGTAGACCAGGGAGATGTTCAGAGGTCTGCCACAGCAACTATCAATGTAACAGTCATAGACATCAATGATTGTGTGCCTCTTTTCTCCTCCAAATCACTGACATTACACGTGTTTGAGAATGGAGAGAATTCTTCTCAGCACACCCATCAGGTATTTGCTATAAAGTGTAAATGGTATTGATACATGATTTAGAGGCCGTTCAGACCGAATGCATTCTTGCCACAAAAAAAAAAAAAAAAAAAAAAACTAGATGAATCACAACAAATAGAACAGAACGTGTAGCCTTACTGCAAAAGGGGAACATATATATTTAAAGAATTAATGGACGCACACACATGTTGCGCTTCCCTGAAGTCATGTATTGTAAGAATGAGGAGGAACATTCAACCATACACAAAATTACGCACATGAAATGTATATTGTAACTTGCATATGACAACACTGTGTTCTCTGGACTATACACAAAATAACCTGTATTATAGTAAAGTGACAAAACAACAAAAGACAACGTAACTCACAAGGTGAACATCAATTCACGTATAATATTATGCACTCTCTGATATACACAGCATAGAGGATAGCTTGTATTGGTGTGAGTGGTAAAACAACCAGATACAATATAAACCATTTGAAATGTGCACCAACATACATATGATGCTTTACTCTTTTGGATACACACGAATAACCTGTACTCTAATGCTTATCAGTTTCCCGATAACAGACATGACATTCTCTTGAATATACAGAACTGTGCAAAAGTGTTAGGCACATAAGATGTTTCACAAAAACATTTGTCTTAAGATGGTTATTTATTATCTTCAGCTTAGTGTGTCAGTAGAAAATATACATTTTAGTATCCCAAACATTCCTTTTGCAAATATAATAGAACAGAAAAGAAGAACAGGGAACCCTGCAACAGATGGCATGATGCCAACAGAGCCCCCCCACTGAACATCGAGTTAGTCTGGGATTACATGAAGAGATGGAAGTAATGGAGACAGCCTAAATACATAAAAGAACTGTGTCGAATTCTCCAAGATGCTTGGAACATCCTGTCTGCCAACAACCAAGAAAAACTGTGTCCAGGTGTACCTAAGATAATTAGTGCCGTTTTGAAGGCAAAGGTGGTCACACCAAATATTGATTTAGCTTGTTTTATGCTTACTGCACCTTGTATGACATTAATTGATATATGAAAACTATTTATGGCATTATTTTTTGAAGACATCCACACTATGCAACAGTTTTTACAAGTGCCTAAAACTTTTGTACAGTACTGTATGTAAAGTCATTTCACATTCATTATGCATCACAATTTATATTGCAAACATGACATTTTCTTGCCAGCAATAACGTTCAAATGATCACAATACTATAATGCTTTACACATTATTACTCAATGTCGCAATGACTCACATTAGCGTCATCTTAACATTGGCTTCAGCAGATTCAACACATGTAATGCAGTCTCACTCATTTTATGATGCAATTACAGCATAGCAACACAACAGTGTTGTAGATAACAATATCACAGTTCAACAGAGCAATAACGCTGTATTATCGTGACAGTTGTTGGACAACTATAACGCTCTACATATTATTATCAGTCAACAGTGCATTAACTGCGCTAGTGTTAGCTTAGCATCAGAGCTACACACAGGCTCAACGCATGTGACTCAATCTTGTTAGTTTTTATAATATGGGCACATAACAACAATATAACAGTGTTGCAGATACAGCAACCAAATTTCTCCCAAATTTGGAATGCCCAATTTCCAATGCGCTTTAAGTCCTCGTGGTGGTGTAGTCACTTGCCTCAATCCTGGTGGTGGAGGACGAATCTCAGTTGCCCCTGCATCTGAAACCATCAATCCGCACATCTTTTCATGTGGCTTGTTGAGCGCGTTACCGCGGAGACATAGCGTTTGTGGTGGCTCACAAAGTAACTTTTCATGACACAATGGTCAAGGGCGTCCGTATAGTGCATATTTACATGCGCAGGTGGATGCAAAAACATTCTGTTTGAACGGTCCCTTATATCTAGTTTAATCAACTCATTTCAGGTTAGTAATTATGAATTTTCCTAATTTCAGTGATTCATGAACATATTAAATATGTCTTTTGTAGATGCATGCCTTTGATTATGACTTAGGAGTGAACAGTCAGCTGACATACTCTATAGAATCAGGAAATGAAGAGGGTTTCTTCTCACTTCATCCCAATGGAACATTCCAAATTTTTGAGAATCTTGACAGGGAATTGAAAAGTCAATACGTGTTGAAAGTTATTGCTGTTGATTCAGGTAATCCTTTGCCTCTTGAGAAGTGAAGAGTCTTTTACCTCAATAGCTCAATAGTTGCAACCCCTGATTCACAAGTTTCTGTTAAAATACAGTATGTAAACATAGTTTTTATTTATTATTTATGAGCATTTGCTCAGCTGTACATATTCAGTTGATTATTCATTTTTGGCATTTTTAGGTTTTCCATCATTGACAGGCACAGGGACCATGGTTATTCTTGTTGATGATGTCAATGACAATATTCCAATATTTGATGATGACACATTCAGTACTCATGTGTCAGAGGATACTCCTGTTGGAACTGTTTTTGGGAGAACAACAGCCTCAGACATAGATGATGGTTCCAATGGAGAACTAAGGTAATTTAATATTTATAATAAGGTCATAATAAAAGTGTTTTTGGCAGAAAAATAACCATTTTGTCAGTTTTTTTAATGTGCCCATGTAGTACAATTCCTTTAAAATGTATAGTATACAATAGGCTATAGGCAACTAGGACAAGGGGACCTAAATTGAGAAAATAAGTTGAAATATTGTTCATGACAATTCAACATTTTTTAAATTTACTTACCCTCATGTTGTATGACTTTCTTTCTTTTTTTTTTTTTTTTTTTTGGTGGAATGAAACACAGAATGTTTGCCTCAGTCACCATTCACTTTGAATGCATATTTTTTTCCATAAAATCAAAGTGAATGGTGACTGATGCTGTCAAACTGCCTAACATCTCATTTTGTGTCCTATGTAAGATAGAAAGTAATTTGGGTTTGCAAATGACATGAGAGTGAGTGAATGATTAAAATTTTTGGGTAAACTATCCCTTTACTATTGTCTGTGGAATTGATATTGAATTTTGAATTGATTTCAAATATAGAACTTAGAAGTCACTTTTTTGCAGATACACTTTAGAGGGAGTAGATGTTCCTTTTTCCATCAATGAAACCTCTGGAGAGTTATTCACCATTAGTGCTCTGGACAGAGAGGCAGTGGCTTTATACAGATTAATTGTGGTCGTCACTGACAGACATCCCACACAGCCTCTTTCCAGCTCAGCTACTGTTTTAGTAACAGTAGAAGATGTGAATGATCACTCCCCAGCATTTCTTTATGGACCATATGTTGCCAGTGTTCCTGCTGGAATTGCCAAAGGTGAATGCACACACTATTGTATTGACCTGAATATTAGGTATAAATTGTATTCTGTGTCTATTCTGAAACCTTTTTGTATCTGTATTCAATATTTTCAGCTTATTTTCTTTTAGATTTAATAAACTCCTGTTTCCTTTGTGTATTTTGCAGGATCAGTTGTCTGCACGGTGATGGCAAAAGATCCAGATGACAGCTTGAATGCAAAACTTAATTTTTCTATTCACGGCCAACATGCCCACCTCTTCTCCATTAACTCTCTCACCGGAACAGTGTTCATTATGGATTCTGTGAGAAGAAGAAATGACATCACTGTTGATGTTCATGTGCAGGATGGAGCTGTAGTTCCAAAAATGGACATGACAACCTTGACTGTAAGATTCCAGAATGAGTCAGACTTTCCTCATATTGCAGTTGAAGTGTACAAGAACTTACTCCCAGAGGATGCGCCTACTGGTACCCTGGTGGCTATAGTGACGGCAGGAACCAGGAGAAATGCATCAGTGTCCTTTTATCTGTCCGGTGGAAACTTTGGTGAGGTATTTGAAATTCACCATAGCACTGGTGAGCTGACTATCAAGGACCCTTTAGATTTTGAGACCAACATGTATTTTCATCTGGTTGTGGAAGCCAGAGACTCTGGAATACCACCTTTTTCATCTTATGCTGAAGTTCATTTGAATGTCAGTGATGTGAATGATAACCCCCCACGGTTCTTGCTAAAGGACTACAAGTGTGAAGTGTATGAGAACTTGGATGCAAGTAAAGTGTGTAACGTGTTAGCAACCGACGCTGACTCTGGAGGGTTTGGAGAGGTGCAATACTTCATTTTGGCTGGTAACACAGAGGGAGCATTTAAATTAGACAAGAATCGAGGCACTCTTAGCACAACAAAGCGTTTAGATAGAGAGAAGATACCATATTATAATCTTACTGTCAAGGCAGTTGATAAAGAGAACAATAGTCTCTCTTCTATTGCAGCAGTTATTGTCATAGTCCTTGACACAAATGATCACGCGCCTCGTTTCTCACAGATTTTCATCACAGAGGTTCCTGAAGATGCTCCTTTTGGCTTTTCAGTCATTCAAATAACTGCTTTAGATGAAGATGATGGTGTAAATGCCGTCATTGAATATACAATCATTGGCCAAAATAATGAGTTCCCCTTCAGTATTGAAAAAGCAAGTGGCATCATAGTTGTGGTGCACCCTTTAGACAGAGAAGATCAGGATCATTATATAGTGAAGGTTAATACCAATGATTCTGCTTGGAGTATCAGCACAGACATCACCATAGACATTACAGATGTTAACGACAACACACCGGTTTTCTCTCAACCACTGTACTCCATCACTGTCCCTGAGATGAAAGTCAATGAAATTTTCCTTCTACAGGTTAGTGCTTCTGACAGAGATCTTGGCCAGAATGCTCAAATCCTTTACTTCATCGACCCACCACATGAAATGTTTTTGGTAAATACATCTACTGGGGATATTTTGACCAAACAGCCAATTGTTCTCCATGAAACGGAATCCTTAAACTTTAGTTTCACGGTTGTGGCTTCTGACTGTGGCAATGTACCTCTGAACAGCTCTAGTGTTGTTATAGTGACATTAGTACCGCACAATTCTTTCCCACCTTTATTTTTACCCTTTAAGCCTTTGGTGCCAGTCCCTTTGATTCTGGATGTAGGAACATTGGTGATGCAGATTTCAGCAGTAGATCAAGACTCTCTTGAAATGAACAACAGCATTGAGTATTTCAATAGTGGTGGCAATGCATCGCACTATTTTGAGGTAGAACTTAATAGTGGAAGAGTGCTAGTGAGAAAACCTTTAGTTAATAGCCTTAACAAATACCTAACGCTTAATGTCACTGCAAAAGATAAAAGCTTGCCTCCACTTTGCACACAGACCGAAATCAGTTTTGTAGTTACAGATGAGAATCTGTTCACACCATATTTCCTTGACAGTAAGGTTACATTTTTTGTTCCTGAGGATTTGCCCACCGGTTCAATCATCGGAAAGATCCAAGGTAAAGATAAAGATGCTGGCATCAACGGTCTTATTTCCTATTCTTTTGAAAGGGGGAATGAAAATGGATTGTTTTCCATAGGACACCATTCAGGACTGATCATGCTAGTTAAAGCCCTTGACTTTGAGAAGTCAGAGACTCACCACCTGAATGTCATTGCCAAGGATGGAGGCTGGCATTCCAAGATGGGGAGGCTCAATATCACAGTATATGTTACAGATTTAAATGATAACCCTCCTGTATTTACAACTACAGATTACATTGCGTCTGTTCCAGAAAATGCTTTAATTGGAACCCCAGTTTTGCAGGTTCGGGCAACTGATGCTGATAAAGGAATTCATGCCCAAATCACATATTCGTTAATTGCAGGAGATGTACATCTCTTTTATTTGGACCCTAGCAATGGCAATATCACCACTTCAGAGGTGTTTGATTTTGAGCAACATCAGCATTTTGAACTTGCAGTCAAGGCCACCAACACAGGCTTTCCATTTTTGCATGATATTGCTTATATAAAAATACAGGTCACTGGCTTAAATGAATTCATCCCTGCTTTTCAAAGGCATCTATACAACTTCTCTGTGTCAGAAGCTTTGCTGCCACAAACTGAAATAGGAAGTGTAGTTGCTGTAGACTATGACATAGGGCCTGATGGAGAAGTGTTTTACCTACTTGCTGGTCAAAGTAAAAAAGCTAGCTTCGCGGTTGATGAGCGTAAGGGACTAATATATATCTCCAGAAATTTGAAAAACCGGGGACAAAATCATGATGTCCTGCGGGTTTTGGCAAAAAACAAAGGACCCATTACTGGCTTTAATGTCGATGAATCCTTGATACATCTACACATTTTAGATGAAAATGATCCCCCTGAGTTTGATTCAATGCTCTACATGGTAGCAGTGCCAGAGGATGTCACTATTGGGACTTCCATAACCAAAGTTAAAGCAGTGGACCGTGATGTGATACTAGAGTGGAGCAGGTTTTCATATAGCATTGAACATGGGAATATAAACACTTCATTCATTATAGATCCTTTCAGTGGGGTCATTTCAGTCAACAGTCACCTGGATAGGGAGATGTGGTCAGTTTATAACTTGACAGTTCTGGCTGTTGATAAGGACTCACCTGCTGTTACTGGAAGCACGAAAGTGGCTGTTACCATCATAGATGTCAATGATAATGCTCCCAAACTGTTGACCACAGAGGGCTTTATCAGGGAAAACCAACCTCCTGGGACACTGGTAACCACCTTAACAGCAACAGATGATGATCTTCCTCCAAATCAAGGCCCTTTCACTTATTGGCTAATCAGACCTGCTGTGGGAAACAGTTTTTCCCTCACATCTGATGGAGTTCTCTTTGCCTCAAAGCCCATTGATCGAGAGCGCAACCCTCTTTTTCATCTGCACATTGCGATCCAAGACGCTGGTAAGCCACCAATGTCATCCACCACTGTGTTTCATATTAAGGTTCTGGATGAAAATGACAATGCACCATCACTGAGAAACATCAATATTTTAGTGAAATATTATGGAAGTTCCTTCCCCGGAGGGCTCATTGGAAACGTGAGACCAAATGATCTGGACGAACTGGATGTTTTTAATTGTACAATCAGAAATGGGCCACTCAGGATGTTCAGTTTTCCATTTGGAATGTGTAATTTATGGTCATCCTCATTCCAAGGGGAGGCAACGTATAATATTTCCATCGAAGCACATGACCAGCTCCACCCCTCTGTCAACAACAGCATTTATGTCAGTTACAAAGGCTTTACCAATGTCTCTCTGGACAACTGTGTGCTGTTCTACATCTCTATATCTACTCTCGAAGAGTTTCTGTCTTTGAAGTATTTAAAATTTGTCAAAGCTTTGGATAGCCTTTTTAATCTACAAGCATCCAAAACGCATGTGTTTGGAATAAAGTTACAAGGAGATAAAATGCTGCTTTTGGCTGCTGTGAAAAGCTACAATGGACAGTATCTAACTGGAGAGGTGGCAAGTGGAATATCAAACATGCATAAAAGGTTACTGGAAGCACAAAGCAATGTAACTATATCACAAATAACCAGCGACCCATGTAGACTCAATCCTTGCCAGAATGGTGCCACCTGCAACAGAAACATTCACATCAGTCAAGATGTTGCTGTCTTGGAAAGTTCTAGTCTCATTTTTGTATCTCCCAATTTTGTTGAAATCTTTAATTGCACATGCCCAACAGGCTTTACAGGAGTGTCGTGTGAGCTAGACTTTGATGAATGTTACAAGAAACCTTGTGAAAATGGGGGAACCTGCTTTAACAATCCAGGAACATATTTTTGCCAATGCAAAGAGGGATTCTCTGGGCCGCACTGTGCTATTGTTGATAATGAATGTCAAACAGTCATATGTTTAAATGGAGGAACATGTTGGAACAGGCAAGGAGGGTTTATCTGTGACTGCAACCCAGGATATGAAGGTATGATTTCCTGCATTACCAAATGCATATTACATTTTAATTGAATTGTTTTAAATGAATTCACCATTTATTTTTGTCACAGGAAGATTTTGCGGTCGTATTATGGACCATTGTTCATCCTCCCCTTGTGTAAATGGAAAATGCTCAAATTTTTTAACTGGATACTCTTGTCAGTGTCCATTTGGTAAGACAGAATTTTTGCAATTTATTTTAATATGTTAATAATTATTATATTAATTTAAATGTACATACTTCTGATGTTGTCTGACGTTCCTATTTATTATTAGGTGCAACTGGAATCAATTGTGAAGAAAACAGTTATGGCTTTCAGGAGCTTTCTTATATGGAGTTTCCTCCATTAGATCTCCACTATAACTTCATCTCTCTGGAATTTGCAACTGTACAGCAAAACTCCTTACTTTTGTACAACCATGGTGACCCGTCAACTTCAGAGTTCTTGGCACTTGAAATTGTGGGTGGAAGACTGTGGCTCTCTTATGATCTTGGATCTGGTGTAATTAGATTGGAGACAAGAAAGTTAGTGGCAGATGGACGTTTTCACAACATAACTGTTAGAAGAACTGGAAATGTACGTTGTTCCATATATTGTCAGTTTTCAATCTTAGGAATAAATCAAGCCATTTTTGTGAACAATTTGTCAGATATTCTGCAGGGATATATCCATTTGTTTTTCTTTTAGATAGCCTTTCTTGAAACAGACAGCTGCTCTGCCAATGAACCACAAGGCTTTTGCTTATCACAAAGTGGTGGCACTGGAACACAAAGGTAGTATTTTGTTTTACTTTTTCACACTAGTACACATAATAATTTTAAACTGCATCTTTTTTCTTGGGTATTATTAACAGTTTTGCATCATCATGTCAATGGTTTTTATAGATGAACTCATTCCTTAAACTCACTTTTACATACAGGACCCTGGAAGTAAATGCAAATAACCTGACATTTGGTGGAGTAAAGTCCATTGATGTCATTTTGCGGAAACAAATAAGGACCCATGATTTTGTTGGATGTATGAGAAACATACAAGTGAACAACATTGGTCCAGATTCCTTAAAAGCCCTGGCATACCAGAATGTTCTTGATCGGTCAGTCTCACAAGTAACTTTGTATATGTTTTTGACTCTGGCTTCAGAAAAACATAGTTCTATTATAATTCTATATTTCAATTAATTTATTTTTGGTGGTTAGGTGTCCACGAGCAGATATTCCTCCTTGCCAGACTGCAGAGTGTTTAAATGGAGGAGTTTGTCAAGACCGATGGTCCCACCACCACTGCCAGTGTAGAGACCATTTTATAGGAGCCAACTGTGCCAGTGAGTTATAAAATTCATTCATATCTGTTGTTTGTTTCATTTGTTCTATGACAGATCAGATCTAGGTTTAAAGTGAATGTAATTCTGTTTTTGATAGATTTGGCTGAGCAGCATGTATTGTTTCTAAATGGGGAGGCCTACATTGAGTTTGTCGTCAAGGAAAGCTACAGAAGAAACCAGCTTTTGCAAGTCATTCTGGATGGGAAGGAAGGAGACTCTCAGGGATTTTACAATGTTGAGATCAAGATAAGGACTTTCAGAAAAAAATGTATTTTGATTGTGTTTTGGAGTCAAACAGTGTATTTAGCTCTTAAGGTAAGTACTGTGAGCAGTATCTTGTTTATAGTCTAACAAATATTCTGCAAGACCTTTACTTAATTTTATATTAATGTTATATTTTCATCACCATCTATGCCTCATACTGTATGTCAAATGTGTAATTTCAACAAGAACTGTAATATCAGTTCTTTCCATGTGCTGTAATAAAATGTAATCCACATGCAACTTTTATATCTGTTAGTCTTCGACTTAAAGGGATAGTTCACCCAAAAATAAACATTCTGTCATCATTTACTCACCTTTATGTTGTTCCAATCCTATATGACTTTCTTTATTCCATGGAATGCAAAAGGATTTGTTTAGTAGAATTTTAGTGCAGTCAGTATTCACTTTCATTGAATGTAAAAAAGATGCAATGAAAATGAATGGTGAATGATACTAAGGTTGTGTCTCATTTCAAAGGTTGCATTTGTTGGCCGCATACGTCATCGAGGCTGTCTCGTTTCAGAATACCGAGCAGGACACTCCAAATGCAGCCTTCGAATGCGACCTTTCATGAGAATTCTGAGGATGCATGAGGTGTATCCTTTGTGGGCACTCACAACCCACAATTCTTTGCTTCAACAGAAACGAACATCATTTGTCTAAAACAAAAAAGATAACGCCAATTTGCTCGAAAATATGATGTTCAAATGCAAGGAATGTTATTTCCCAAGTTGAAGTACCTCAGTAGACAGGTGCAGAGTATATAATATGTATAATTATAGTAATATATAATTAAAATAAAGTATTATAGACTAAAAGTACACCTGTAAAATCTATTTTCTTTTCTCTCTACATCATTATAACTCTCCTTCACGCTTGTTAAAGAGTGGCTTGCTGTCATAGCAACCATGTTACGTTCTGTTTCCGTCCTATGAAGGCCGTCTCATTTAAACAAGGCTTGATTAAAGGAGGACGCTCGGTATACTGCAGCCTTCAAAGGACATGTCCTTCCTAGCACGCAGCCTTCAAAACGAGACACAGTTTAACATTGTGCCTAAGATCTCTGTTTGTGATCCATGTAAGAAAGAAAGTGATATAGGTTTGAGAGTGAGTGAACAATGACAGAATTGTCCTTTTTCGGTGCCTTACCTATGGAAGTCGATTCTGCTTTTGAATGCTTGTAATTTTGTTCAGATAACTATCAACAAATTCATAACATGGGTTTTTCTTGCCTCCTCAGATATCAGATGGACAACCCCTGTATGTTTTTACAAATGTCACATCTGGTCAGCGACAGGAGCTTTCTGTGGAGGGAGAAGTTTCAGATGGACAGTGGCATGTTCTTCAACTGCACAGAAAGGGGCCTTACATAACTCTGTTTCTGGATGAACAGCCTGTTGTGAACACCACCAACAGCACCATAACCCACTCTGAATTCATAGTAGAGACCATTTATCTGGGCACTGCTCCTTCGAGTGAATCCAGAGATCAGAACTCGGGTTAGACTGTCTTTGATTCATATTAATTTGTTAGTTATAAAATATGACCAAAAAGTTATTGGGGGTTTATATTTATAATTCATTCATCTGTTTTTAATAAAATGTTGTGATAATTATTAATGATAATTAATAAATTCACTAAGAATTTTGACTTTTTTAAAAACATGATGTGTATTTTGTTCAATGTTAAAATACAGGTGCATCTCAATAAATTAGAATGTCGTGGAAAAGTTCATTTATTTCAGTAATTCAACTCAAATTGTGAAACTCGTGTATTAAATAAATTCAGTGCACACAGACTGAAGTAGTTTAAGTCTTTGGTTCTTTTAATTGCGATGATTTTGGCTCACATTTAACAAAAACCCACCAATTCACTATCTCAACAAATTAGAATACATCATAAGACCAATAAAAAAAATAAAAAAAAGAATCATTTTTAGTGAATTGTTGGCCTTCTTTGTTGGAAAGTATGTTCATTTACTGTACATGTACTCAATACTTGGTAGGGGCTCCTTTTGCTTTAATTACTGCCTCAATTCGACGTGGCATGGAGGTGATCAGTTTGTGGCACTGCTGAGGTGGTATGGAAGCCCAGGTTTCTTTGACAGTGGCCTTCAGCTCATCTGCATTTTTTGGTCTCTTGTTTCTCATTTTCCTCTTGACAATACCCCATAGATTCTCTATGGGGTTCAGGTCTGGTGAGTTTGCTGGCCAGTCAAGCACACCAACACCATGGTCATTTAACCAACTTTTGGTGCTTTTGGCAGTGTGGGCAGGTGCCAAATCCTGCTGGAAAATGAAATCAGCATCTTTAAAAAGCTGGTCAGCAGAAGGAAGCATGAAGTGCTCCAAAATTTCTTGGTAAACGGGTGCAGTGACTTTGCTTTTCAAAAAACACAATGGACCAACACCAGCAGATGACATTGCACCGCAAATCATCACAGACTGTGGAAACTTAACACTGGACTTCAAGCAACTTGGGCTATGAGCTTCTCCACCCTTCCTCCAGACTCTAGGACCTTGGTTTCCAAATGAAATACAAAACTTGCTCTCATCTGAAAAGAGGACTTTGGACCACTGGGCAACAGTCCAGTTCTTCTCCTTAGCCCAGGTAAGACGCCTCTGACGTTGTCTGTGGTTCAGGAGTGGCTTAACAAGAGGAATACGACAACTGTAGCCAAATTCCTTGACACCTCTGTGTGTGGTGGCTCTTGATGCCTTGACCCCAGCCTCAGTTCATTCCTTGTGAAGTTCACCCAAATTCTTGAATCGATTTTGCTTGACAATCCTCATAAGGCTGCGGTTCTCTCGGTTGTTGTGCATCTTTTTCTTCCACACTTTTTCCTTCCACTCAACTTTCTGTTAACATGCTTGGATACAGCACTCTGTGAACAGCCAGCTTCTTTGGCAATGAATGTTTGTGGCTTACCCTCCTTGTGAAGGGTGTCAATGATTGTTTTTTGGACAACTGTCAGATCAGCAGTCTTCCCCATGATTGTGTAGCCTAGTGAACCAAACTGAGAGACTATTTTGAAGGCTCAGGAAACCTTTGCAGGTGTTTTGAGTTGATTAGCTGATTGGCATGTCACCATATTCTAATTTGTTGAGATAGTGAATTGGTGGGTTTTTGTTAAATGTGAGCCAAAATCATCACAATTAAAAGAACCAAAGACATAAACTACTTCAGTCTGTGTGCATTGAATTTATTTAATACACGAGTTTCACAGTTTGAGTTGAATTACTGAACTAAATGAACTTTTCCACGACATTCTAATTTATTGAGATGCACCTGTACTTTCTCTTATCCCAGCTTAATATGCAATATGGCTTTTATTCGTTTTCACACAAATCACGAGTTAAACAACATATTATCAGATCATAAACACTTTTCGCCCTGTTCCTCACACAATGCTATCTTATGACATCTAAACACTTTTTTGAAATGCATGATTCGTAAGATAAATTTTATATATTTACTAGCTTGTTCAAGAGATATGAGTCCTGCAGAGCATGACATCAGTCAACATGTGAGCCAAAAATGTAATAGAAGCCCCACAAAATGACTTTTTTCATTTGCTTTTATGAGAGTACTGCTTAGGTTTAAAGTAGGGAGGTAGGTTTTGTTAATGTAAAACTTTATAGAACATTAAAGTAGAGGTCTGCACGGGATGGATTTTTCAGTCCCACTCCCACCCGCTCCCGTGACATTCTGTGCCGCTTCCGCCCGCTCCCGCAAAAAGGATGTCATATTTTGTTCTGCTCCCGCCCGCAACTTTCACGTTTTGTCCCGCTCCCGCTTGCAAAAGCCCGCAGGTAGAGGTCTATACAATTTTTCATAGGCTATTTTTCCAATTACAACCCGTAAAAAAAAATTAAAAAAAAAAAAACTGAAAGAGAGAGAGAGAGAGAAATCGTTTATTTGTCTTGCTATTGCGCAATAATATTCTGTAACTTAAAAACATACAATAAATTAGAGTAATTTTTATTATATGTCTAGATATTTATATTTTGCGGAAGTCCTGCGATTAATTTCTTTCTCCCGCTTCCTGCGCACACATCAGTTTCTTCCCTTCCGCAACCGCACTCAACAGTCAAAACTTGTCGCGCACTACACTCTGTTGCGTCTAATCTCTCGCGGGAGTTCAGGCTTAAAAACCTTGTCTGTTTGGGATAAAGTGCGACTCGCTTCCAGTGCCACACAGTGAATATTTCATCTCGGAATTGCCACAATACATGTAATAAACCACGTAATATAATTTTGGAAATATATCGCCAGTCACAAAATTGAGATCAACTGATTTGTTTCTTAATCTGTTTGATCTGGCCAGCCAGACACAGCAACATTTGCTCAAACAGTGGTGTGAGTTTGGGGCGGGACAATCTGTTTGGCCAACCAATGGAAGATAGGTGTAGGGAGGGTGTATTCAGAAATATGTTTGAAAACAATGTTTACTTTTGCAATTCTGTTTGGTGAAGCTAGGGTTGCTTTAAAATAATAATTTGTTTAATTTATTTAGCTAATTTATTGTTGCAACAAAAGAAAAATTTTCAGGTTTGTTTTCATATTTGACATTGACTAGAAAACCCTTTTATTTTGTTGCTTACACTGCTTGTGTTGACTTTTCCAGGTTTTAAAGGGTGTGTAGAATATATCAAATTCAACAACCACATCCTATCGTTCAATGGCTACAGTGACATAGTTGAGGCCAGGTCGAGCCCCTCTGTCTTCCAAAACTTCTGCATTTCTCCAAACCACTGTGTTATAACCCCATGCCTCAAAGACTCCTGTCTTTCTAAGCCCTGCTGGAATGATAGTAACTGTGGTTCTTCCTCCAAAGAGGACTACTGGTGCATCTGTCTACACAATGTGTCTGGGTCTTTATGTGGATCCTGCTCATCTGACACTTTACCCAGCGAGACCTGTTCTCAAACTCACGAGAGCATCCCCTTATGGATTATTGCAATTGTTATTTCCATTGCCCTAATTTTGCTTATCCTGGTTACATGCATTGTCCTCAGGAGACAAGACAAACTCTGTGATTGCAAAACAAGGAGTCATACCTACCTCATGCCACCAACCAAACAGCATGGCACAGATAACCTGGCATTTACTTTAGGCCTTGCTGACGAGTGTCCTCGGAACATCTCAAATGAGGGTAGCAAGCAGCCAGATTTGATAAAGCCAAGAGATTCATCGCATGGAGTTGAAAGTTATAGTGAAGGTGGTCCCTCTTGTCATGGTTTTGGAGGGAGTGAACTAGAGTACTATGAGATTGACAGCGCATACACAGTTTGCAGCTCAGATATGAAGACCCTGCAGCTGAAAAATGATGTTCCTGGTATTGATTCTCAATCCATGAATGACAGAACAATCATGCAACCTCAAACTAGTCATGTGCCACCTTCCCCTGAACTTTATCAGAAGATGCCAGGTGGCGATTTTCACCATTGGCAACGTCAATCCCATGTCTTCTCTAGGAGAAAACAGCCTTCTGACTTGACAGGTCCCCCACAACATCTCTCAGCAGATGAAGTTGAGAAACTGAATACACCAGTGGAACAGATGGGATACCCTCATCAAAATTTCAATGTGTGTCCCATAAAGACATTCAGAGCCGTCAGCTCAGGCGGGGGAATAGAGACATCATCAGAGAGTGAAAGTCATTGCTCCTTTGTTGCTTCTGAGTTCGATTGCGACAGAGAACTGTCCCTCATCAGTTCACAGGACAACAAAGATGAACATCAGTCTGAAGGCAAGTGCACATGGTCAGTTTAATCTGTCTGACATGGAAATTAAAGATGAGGTGAACATTGGTATTCTATTCCAATATTCAGAAATCAGAATTGATGCAGGAGGATCAGTTCACACTTCTATTACTTTATGATGACTTGACAATTAAATACATAAGAACTATTTTTACACCAACAATGATTTCCAAATGATTGCTTCATATAACTTAACTTTATATAACTTAACAATTTTTCACACTCAAATTTAAAAGCTCACTATTCACACATACTGTGGACTAATTGCAATAAATATGTAAAATTTTTCTGAACACCCCATAAATAATAATAATAATAATAAAAAAAAGATTTTTTAAAAAAAGACTCAAATTACTCATTAAAAATATTATATATGTTTACAATCTTATGATGAACAGTCAAATGTCAAAAACAAACAAACAAACAGAAAAAAGTATTTGTTGTCCTAAATTTGTAAGCATGTAATTCTGGTTCTGTTCTTCCTTTATGAAGTCTTATTTTGTTCCACTACATGGCAACAAGTACTACATGGCATTTTTCCTCTATCACTTTCTGTCACAAAATGCCGATCTGGAATGTAGGTGGCACTCTAATGCATTTTAGCCCTCACGGATGTGCTTGTCCATAGACATTCAGTCTAATTTTCAGTTCATGCATCCCCATTTCATCGAATATATCAACCTCTGAGTGGACTAGAAGCTCAATCTAGATGTCATTAGAAACTGTCGATAACATATTTTTTCAATGATTTGTTTAGCATGATTTTCCTGATGGACTGCACATTTTGTTCTGGACATCTTAGATGTAACATTTGATTATTCACACAAGCAAGCTCACAGACAATTAAAAATGGCTCACTTTGTAGAAAATGACTACAAAGGTTAAAGCAGATATAAAGTTCCTGGCTTCTTGGGGCTTACAGCTGCATTGTAATTTAAAAATATATTAAATAAGATACATTCTAAATAGTGGCTTCAGACTTTTGGACCCCAATGTATTAGGTTATTGAACCCATAAAGTATGAACAGTTTGATTGGGTTTGATATTTATTTTACCCTTATGTCGCTGTTTCAACTGCAGATTGGCCCAGAGGGCATTTTATTTTGATGGCCCCTTCACCCTTCAGAGATGTGGCCCCATCCCCCTGTGTCCAGAGTCTGCCCAACACCTCTGTCTCCAGTGGGATCCAGCAAATAGAGAGTCTTCTAAATCTAGGAGTTCATTTTAATACCTATGCAGGTATATTTGAGGACATAGCCAGATTACCGACCAATAAACCAACTGATTGTGATTTTCAGAGTGATCAAGAGGAAATCATTTGAATGAATGTTATAACAGAGGTTCACAGTTTATATATATATATATATATATATATATATATATATATATATATATATATATATATATATATATATATATATATATTACTTTTATCAAATGCTCTATGTGGATGGGAATTTAGGTAGGGTTCCTGATATTTTTATTTTTTTTTGTCAACTTTATACTTAAACTTTTGAGTCTGTGTTTTTGGCAAATAATAGCTACCAGTGAAAAACTGGTGAATATTTTTTTCTTTAGAACATTAATAAAGCTGTAAATATACCATTGATAATATATGAAATGCATATAAAAGTTCAAACCCATTGTAAATATATAATTTACCAGTGACTCCTTCCTCAACATGTTTTTATCTTTATGTATAACTGCATAAGAGGGTTAACACATTTCATAAAAAATTTTGTACCAGCCAGGCTTGTTAGATTGTATTTAGGAAGACATTAAATTACAGAGCATCAAGTAAGATTTTTAGTTTTTTTAACAGAATTATTTGTGTTACATTAGTGACATCTCGTGTCAGATCTCTGATATTACATCTGGTTATATACATTATAGGTTAGAGGTCAGTTCATGATTTTATTCAATTCAGTTTATTCACCTTACTTTTAATGGAGGTAACATTTTTATTTTATAGCAATGATTTATTAAAATCACAAGAAAGAGGTGAAATGTATTTTGTACTGAATTATATAACTATTTGTACAAGGGTTTATTTTGTTGGCACAATTTTAACATCAAAGAATATTTCTCAAGAGTATTTAAAGGTTTATTTTAGAATGTTTTTTTATAGGCACATACCATAAGTTTTTGGCTACAATAAGGCTATTGAACATTTTCACCGTTTTAAAATATAGAGTTCGGTGAACATACAGTACATTAAGCTTTTGTGACAACATGCCCCACTATATAGGGTAAGTAGTCACAATGGGAACCTGCTGTTTTTATAACAATTTGAGAACAATACTTTCTTAAAAAAAAGCCACCATCTACAACACCTCTCTATTTAAAATGTATTATATTTAATGTATTTTCAGCAAACTGTACACAGTAAAACAATCATAAAGCAAAAAACAATATGTAATAACAGCAATATCAAACCATCTTATCTACTTTGGTCAACAGATATTGTAAAAAATCAGTTGTATAAAATCATAACATTTCAAGCGACAGTATTTTTTTTTTTTTTAAGAAACTTAGAGCAATTGAGTTAGTTCAGGGAAATGGGGTTTCAGTTAGTCTTGTTATAATGAAACTAAATGTTATATGTCAAACTAATATATGTTGTCTAAGATGTGCTGTTGTAGTCTTAAAGAAACACATATATTATTATGAACAGATGGCAGTATAAATGAATAAAATAAGATGCTTCCAAGAGTTTGTCTCGGAAAAATGACAGAAAGAGTGGTTTTGTACAAGAGGTCACTAATACTAAAACATTTAGTTTCTTTTTAGGCAATAAAATTTGTCAACTTGGGAACATTAATTTTCTTGCATATATTTGTTGTTCTGCAACATTTGATCACAGTTACATACAACATATTAGATTTGAATGTTCACTAACCTGATGTTCTGAAAATATCTTTGTTTTAACTTGGAGATGCCTTCAAATTAATGTTAACTTTTTTACCTCTAATTTTTTTCATGAGAACAGTCTTGATTTCCTGAGTTCTGAAACAGTATATCATTGGATCGACAACAGGGGGAAACAGACTGTACCACATAACAAGCATAACGCGAACACTAATAGGCATTTCAGTAGATATATCATATATATACACTGTGCATCTGGGCAGATAGTAAAGGCATGTGATTAAAAGCTGAGGACTGCATGTGGAAAATGTTTTATATCGAGCCTGAACACTGGAGATTTTAAACACAGATATGATGACAGCAATGTAGGAAAATAGGATGAAAATTAGAGGGCCTAAAAGTGTGAACATGGCCATTGCAAAAGAATTCTTCCTTAGCTCAGCCTTTGATCCGCATGCAATTTTACATGCTGTATTTAAATCACAATAACATTGACTTACTACGTTAGTAGTACAGTAGGGCAGACTATGAGCTTGGTAAGTAAATGATGGCAACCATGCAAAAATTACCAACCAAAACGCTCCACATGCAAATGCAATAGACTGGTTTGTAATAATAACAGGATATCTAAGGGGGTTGCATATAGCAACAAACCGATCAAGGGCCATTAATAACATCAGAAATGAATTCATAGTACCTAAATGATGCACAAAATACATTTGCACAAAACATGGATTAAATTGTATATAATCATCTTTAAAAATATATTTTGAAACTGCTCTGGGCAAGGTGACGGTTCCAAATGCAAGGTCTGACACAGCGAGGTTACAGAAGATGAAATATGTGGGTTTATGAAGGCTTCTCTCACAAACAATAAATGAAATGATTAAAATGTTTCCGACTGCAATCATTAGATAGACAAAGAGTAAAAATGTTCCCACAGCTTTAAAATACTCTGGATGGAGTCCTGGAAATCCCTCCAAGTAGAATTCAGTGATCTGAGTGAAATTGATATCTGCCATTGCTCTGAAAACCCTCCTTAACCACGTGGAAGGGCTAATACAAATAAAAACAGATAAAAAAACAAAAACAAAGTTGAAATACACATTTGACAATTTTCAAGAATTATAGTACAAGATCATATGCAAAGATAATTTATTAATTCACAGATAACTCGTGAAAATTCATTCATAAATACCATGTATAACTAGAAATAAAAATGCATAAATCATGGCACGCGTAGTCTGGCACAGTTTCATTACATGGCTTCACATATCTACATTTCTACATTTCACACAATTTAGTACAATTGTCAAAAAAATAACAATGAATTAGATACATTATTTAGCCTATACATGCCGTCATATAGGCCTATGTTGTACAGTAACCATATATGTAACCTTACATGTGAACAGTCTTGTCTCCACTGTGCTCTTAACACCTAACTAAAATAGATTGGTTTATAAACTCTCTCCTTATACACAAGAGACATATCAGGAGACGTGACATTTCTTGGCATTGCTCCCGTTTTTTTTTTTTTTATTATTGTTTAATGAACTTGGAGCTACATATAACATGGGACCATGGGACCACCAGTAGAGAAACACTGCTCTAAAGAACTTGTGTCTGTGAGCGACAGCGCGTCACACAGTTCTGGGAGCATTATAAACTAGAACAAGTAAACACAGGTGGGGTGATGTTTGGTCAACAGAAAAGGAATTAATGGCCTAAAAGGTAAACTAAGTTGAACTCAAAATAATGCCATCTAGTGGACATTAGTCCAGACTGAAAACACTGGTCCTCCTTAGACCAGACAGAAACCTTCCAGCATTTAACGGAGGACATATTTTATGAGGGGGCAGTTACAAGACTGATGAACACTGTGCCACAAGTGCCACCGAACCAAATTGCAAAAATAAACAATCTGCTGCTAAAAATAAACACATAGTTCTATCTCCAGCTCACGCCATTGGTTCAGTCTTTGTTGTTGTGTCAGGCTGGACAGGCCGCTTCAAACAATCAAGAAAGAGTTTACAGTTTTCGGGGAATTGTTTTTTTTTTGTTTTTTACTTATGGATGGTTTACATCCCGACATATAAAGCTGGGATAGGAAAAGTATTTTAACAGAAAAAGTTATACACTTAAGCTTTAATTCTGCCTGAGAGACTCGATCAGAAATGCATCATACACTCGTGAGGGTAAGTTTTGATGCTGTTTTGAAGTGAGTTGTGTCTCATTTAAGAGGTCTCATTTTTGTAAAGCAAATAGGACACTCCGAATACAGCCTTCAAATACCACCTTTTTTCACAGGAATTTTTGTCAGTACATATAACCCAAAAATGTTTGCGTCACAAAAACAAAATAATAATAATAATATTAATAATAATAATATCTCTAAGAAATTTACAATGATTTACCTGAAGATTTGATGTTCAAGTAATGTTAATTTCCAAGTTTAAGTACCTCAGTAGACAGGTGTAAAATATATAATATAATAAGTAAAATAACAATAATAATACTATATAATTTAAATTAAATTATTATAAAGTAAATATAAAAATAGAGATAGAAAATAAAGTTTCTTTCTCTCCTAAATTCAGTCTGTTTCTGTTTGTCCCACGAAGGCCATTTCGCATAAATAAAGTTCATTCTAAGTTAAGGATGCTCAGTATACAAGCAACAGCCTACATAATGAGACACAGCTTTAGTCATATCATAAATATTCAATCTCAGTGCACACCATGCAAATGTACTATTCACTCCTACTTCCCAAGCCTTGAAGGTTGTGTATTTGGATTACATGCCATATCTAAAAAATCTATTTATTATGCATTTGTTTCAATAGCAGTATGCATTAAGTATGCACAAAGTGAGTTTAGCCAAGAATGTGGCCTGTGACATCATCCCCCTCTGTACTGTCCTGTCAACAACAACAACAAAAAAGATTTTTAGCCATCTTAAATGGTATGTATATGGTAATTTATTTCTTTGTTTGATATGCAATCTCTAGAGCTGTCAAAATTAACGTGTTAACGCATGCGATTAATTAAAAAATTTTGACACATACATTTTTCTTATTCGCGATTAACGCATTTACTGTTTATACAGCATAAACCAGCATAAGCACTAGTTGGAAGGGCGGAACCTTTGTGATGTGTCTGCCTGGAGTCATTACACTAACGCACACACCACAAACACACACAGCAGTGATTCAAGCTGTGTCTCGTTTTGAAAGCTGTGTGCTAGCTAGGACGTGTCCTTTGAAGGTATACCAAGCACCCTCCTTTAAACAAGCCTTGTTTAAATGAGACGGCCTTCTTAGGATAAATGGAAACTTATCATGGTTGCTATGACAGCACACCACTCTTTAACAAGCGCGAGTGGGAACAAAGTCCCTCTGGAAGGGAATTTTAGGAGAGTTAAAAATGATGTAGAGAGAAAAGAAAATAGATTTTGCAGGTGTACTTTTAGTCTATAATACTTTATTTTAATTATATATTACTATAATTACTGTATACATATTATATACTCTGCACCCGTCTACTGAGGTACTTCAACTTGGGAATTAACATTATTTGCATTTGAACATCATATTTTCTGGCAAATTGCCATTATTTTTTTTCAAACAAATGATGTTCAATTCAGCTGAAGCAAATAATTGTGGGTTGTGAGTGCCCACAAAGGATTGTCTCCCTGCGTTTGGGTCCTGCTTTGCTCTCTGTGACACTGAACAGCAAAAGCAGCTGGGTTTTATGATAATTTCACAAATGGATTTTAGGCTTTAATGTTATTATATTAGATTGTAACTTTATCAACCACTTTAATCTTTAAAAATCTCTTTTTGGTCTCTGAGTAGAATGAGAAACACTGGTGGATTTAGTGGATAGTGAAAGTACAGTCGGGTGAAAATGCTTCCGTTTGTTTTTAAGATTAATACAAATCTTCCCATTGCAAATTCTATTAGCAACATGACAATTTGAGTAAAGCAAAATTCTACAAAAAAAAAAAAAAGGAAATAAAGCGATGTTTGGATTATGACCACACAGTTTATTTCAGTGTTATACTGTATGTTTCAGGGATTGCCTCCTCATTTTGAAACAGTCAAAAGAACAGTTCAGAACATTAAACTTTGTTATATCATACGGTACATATTTTGAAAGAAAGACTGACCTCTTCTTTGCCCTTGCATTGTTTAAAGATTCAAAAATGCATTTTTGTTGTCTCTGAATTGGTAAACTCCCTGTTTACTCATTTACTACACCAAGAAAATACACAGAATAAATGAAATAATGTCAGAAATGTGTAATTTTTATGTGCATGCCAACTTTTCTGGATTTTCCTCCTTAATGCATCTTTGATTTCCTTGGTTCTGAAGCAGTATATAAATGCAACCACATAATCAACATAATCTGAATGCCAGGAGTGAATGCAACTGTGAAATTGTACACATAGACAACACATCTGGGCACATAGTACAGGGAAATGATAAGAAGCTGGGGAGTGCAAGTTGAGAATGTTTTATATCGGGCCTTAATGTCAGACACTTTGATGTGATGATGGAAATATAAGAAAATATAATGACAACCAAAGGGCCCAAAAGAACAAACATGGCACATGAAAATGAAATATATATATATCTTGACAAGATAGTTTCATAATTGTGTTTTGGTCACAACAGTTATGGTTTACTACATTGGATGCACAGAAGGGCTCCCCAACATACTGATTCACAAGGAATGCCCACAAAGCCATTAGTATGGTCCAAATAACTGCACATGCAATCAAAATAGTCTTGTTTGTAATAAGTACACAGTATTTAAGTGGGTTAAGTACTGCAACAAGGCGATCAATTAACACTCCCTAAGTAATGAACAAAAAAAATCTGCACAAAGTAACTATAAAATGATAAGGTGCTGATATTGAATAGGTATTTCACAATTATTGGAGGCAGTGTGACACTTCCAAAAGCAAGATCAGGCACAGCAAGTTTACAGAAGATTAAATAAGTGGGTTTCTGAAATCTTCTCTCATAAGCAATAAATGAAATCATAAAAATATTTCCTCTCACCAGTGTCAAGTAGACATAGAACAAAAATGTTCCTACATCTCCATAATACTGTGGATGGAATCCTGGAAATCCCACCAGGTAGAATTCAGTAAAGACAGTTACAGTGACATTGGTGTAGGCCATGGCTCTAGGAAGGCTTCACAATTACCTGATACAAAGTCAAGTAAACTCACTGTAATACAAAAATGTGAAAACAAAGCTGATTTTAAAAGTGACATTAAAACTGCACAAAAGATTAGACTATAAATGCCAAATATAAATTATAATAATGTAATTGAAAACTTAGAATTTATACATTTCAGACCATTCCTTTCAATATTAATTTGGACCAGAAACAAAAGACCTTCCATAGATGCAGATGCCACAGGTATGGGATATATGAATCTTTCCTTCACTTTTAACATCCATCTGACAAGGATACACTGATATCACAATTTATAATCTCCCTCTTAAGACAAAAGAGACCTCCCACTGTTCCCTATCTGTCACTCAATTGATGTTGTGTCGATGTAGTGACACTAGGGGTCACTCTTGGTAGCCCGAAACACCTCTGGTCTTTGATAAAAGGCCAATGAAAATTGGCGAGTGGTATTTGCATACCACTCCCCCGGACATACAGGTATAAAAGGATCTGATATGCAACCACTCATTCAGATTTTCTCTTCGGAGCTGAACGGTCAATGCTCACTGAGCTGAATTCCCACGGCTGTTCATTCACCTCTGCTGGATCTTTCAGCGGCTTCTCCCCCCTCTGCACTGGTGCACTGCAGAGAATGCCCCTGGGCACTTCGGCAGAAGTAAAAGAGTATATTCTATAAAAAGAGTATATTTCTCTAAAAGAGCGGCACACACAGAACTTCTTTTTAAAGACGCGTCTTTTTAAAGATGCCTTTCCGTTTGTGTGTTATTCCTGGTTGCGGTCATTATCTCTTGCCTTCTGACGGCCACGATCACTGTCTTTTGTGTCTGGGCGCTGCCCACACGGTGACAACGTTCGTGGATGGGTCATGTACTCATTGCGAGAACATGTCCATGGCAACGTTGCGATCGCGGCTTGCCTTTGTAAGAAAGTAAGCCACCCCAGAGGCTCCCCGCCTCAGTCCTTCTACCCACGGGTATGAGGCCAGCGTGGCTAGCACTGGGGGCGATTTGGGGTCCCCAATGGAACCACCTCCGCCGGGTATCCCCCCACGGACCTCCCATTCCCCAGCACGCTCGTCTGCCCCAATTGGGCTTCCGGATGAGTCCGCCGGCTCGTCTCACGGCGAGTTCGACCTCTTATTCAGAGCCCGCAAAGGTGATGAGCTCTCGAGCACAGCATCGGAGAGCGGGCTCTTCCAGTCGGATGCGGAAGCCTCAGCTGGGCTCCTCCCTTCGGGTGCGGTCACCCAGTCACAGGCTGACGTGGAGATGATGGACATGCTTTCCCGGGCAACCGCGAGCGTCGGGCTAGAGTGGAACCCTCTGCTCTCCCCTGAACCCTCGCGGCTCGATGATTGGTTCCTGGGCTCGTGGCTCCGCTCACAGCCACGCCCCGCCCCAGTTCCTTTCTTCCCAGAAGTGCATGAGGAGCTGACAAGGTCGTGGGAGGCACCTTTTACTGCCCGGTCCCGATCTTTCAGCTCCCCTGCCCTCACTACCCTCGATGGTGGGGCGGCCAAGGGCTATTCGGCAATCTCCCCGGTGGATAAGGTGCTCGCGGTGCACCAATGCCCGCAGAGCGCCGCCACCTGGCGCAGGCGCCCAAAGCTCCCATCCAAGGCCTGTAGGTTTACGTCATCCCTGACAGCCAAAGCCTACGGTGCTGCTGGACAAGCCGCCTCTGCCCTGCACGCCATGGCTCTCCTGCAAGTCCACCAAGCCAAGGCGCTAAAGGAACTGCACGAGGGTAGTTCCGCCCCGGGATTGATGCAGGAGCTGTGCTCGGCGACCAACCTCGCTCTCTGGGCGACAAAGGTCATGGCGCGGTCTCTCGGGTGGGCGATGTCCACCTTGGTGGTCCATCGCGTGGCCATCACGCCGATCTGTCACTGCCTCTTCAGCCCTTGGACCGACCTCATGTTTCTACGGGCAGGCGTTCCCCTAGAGCAGGTCTCCAGGTGCGTCGTGGTTATGACAGACATCTCCAAAACGGGCTGGGGCGCTGTATGCAATAGCACACCACGACACAGTGGACGGTAAGTCCTTAGGGAAGCATGACCTGATCATCAGGTTCCTGAGAGGCGCCAGGAGGTTGAATCCCTTCAGACCGCGCCTCGTTCCCTCATGGGACCTCTCTGTAGTTCTTCAGGGTCTACAGAGAGCCCCATTTGAGCCCTTGCAGTCAGCTGAGCTTAAGGCACTCTCTTTGAAGACTGCCCTCCTGACTGCGCTCATCAAGAGGAAGGGGACATGCAAGCATTCTCTGTCAGCGAAACGTGCCTGGAGTTCGGTCCGGGCTACTCTCACGTGATCCTGAGACCCCGCCCAAGGTTCCCATGACCCCTTTTAGGGACCAGGTGGTGAACCTGCAAGCACTGCCCCAGGAGGAGGCAGACCCAGCCCTGATATTGCTGTGTCCAGTGCGCGCTTTACGCATCTATTTGGATTGTACGCAGAGCTTTAGAGTCTCTGAGCAGCTCTTTGTCTGCTTTGGTGGACAGCGGAAAGGAAGCGCTGTCTCCAAGCAGAGGATTGCCCACTGGCTCATTGATGCCATAACGATGGCATATCACGCCCAGGACATGCCGCCCCAAGCAGGGCTACGAGCCCACTCTACCAGGGGTGTAGCGGCCTCCTGGACTTTGACCAGTGGCGCCTCTCTAACAGACATTTGCAGAGCAGCGGGCTGGGCAACACCCAACACCTTTGCGAGGTTCTACAATCTCAGGGTGGAACCAGTTTCGTCCCGTGTAGTGGCACGCACAAGCAGGTAAGTCCGGGACAGCTGGCTGGGTGTATCACTTGTGCATAGCACCTTTCACCTCCCCTGAGCTGAAGACGTGCACTGTTGACTCCCAGTAGTGTTCACAAACTGTGTTCCCTGGATGATTTCCTCTGAGGCCTGTGGCAAACGAGTTTGCAGAGAAACTCGCTGCTGGCTCAGTACATGTGCTAACTAAGCCCTGTACTGGGGTAGGTGCTCCGTGTGTGGTGGTTCCCCATAGGTAACCCCATGCGACGTATATCTTCTGCTAATTCGTTTCCCTGTTGGTAAACTGCATCTTCCTTGGGCAGAGGCCCCTCTGCCCCAGTCACCATGTTTGTAGAAACTCCTCCCCCGTAGGATTGGACCTACCATGGGACTTCTCCACATGACATATTTCTGACAAAGTTCGGCAATATCATGTGACGTATTTCCACTCAAAATACCCCCCCCTTTTCTGGGCGGGGTGTGGTATCTTCCCCTTGGGAGGAACACCCCCCCCCCCCCGACGTAGACCTGGTGGCCCCAGTTGGTTAATTCCTTTTTTTGGGGGGAGAGGAAAAAATAGAGGATAAGAGGCCACGACTGGGCTAGCCTGTCTCTATCTTTTGGGCAGTCGACTTGTCCCCAAAGGGCCGTTCGACACTCATAACAGCGTTGGGGGAGGTTACGTGTCGGCCTGGTGTGCTGGCTACGAGGCACACAGTGGTCTGCCCATCACACACTGCCAGTTCACATAACACAGTTCAGCCAGTTGCGGCGTTTCGTATAGGGACCCCTAGTGTCACTATATCGACACAATGTCGAGTGAGTGACAGATAGGGAATGTCCTGGTTACTTGCGTAACCTCCGTTCCCTGATGGAGGGAACGAGATGTTGTGTCCCTCCTGCCACAATGCTGAACTACCCGCTGAAATCTCTGCTCCTCTGCATAAAACCTGAATGAGTGGTTGCATACCAGCTCCTTTTATACCCGTATGTCCGGGGGAGTGGTATGCAAGTTTTCACTGGCCTTTTATCAAAGACCAGAGGTGTTTGGGGCTCCCAAGAGTGACCCCTAGTGTCACTACATTGACACAACATCTCGTTCCCTCCATCAGGGAATGGAGGTTACGCAAGTAACCAGGACGTTTTGACGTGTTGTTTGGGGTTTCTCGTGTCTCATCACCACATGATAATTTTGTGACACTAGTGTGTTTGTGTCCCTTTCTTTCCTCAATATGTGAAATTATGACCCCAGTTATGTTGCTATAATGTTGCTATGCTATAATTTTGTGATCACAACATCAGGGTCTTTCATTTAAGATTTGATTTTAAAACAGGCATTAAGCAACTCTTTCTAATAAGATGATTAATCATTAGCTGGAAAAACATCATTAATTGGCCATTAAACACAAACACATGTTTTTTGAGATGTGAACGGACATGTACATCTTGATGAGTGAACATAAGTGCAAATGACTTTCATGTCTTCTATGAAGAATAAGGTATTTTCGCTTTAGGGTATTTTGGAGGGAGCAGACTGTATAACATAGTTATCATAATCTGTATACCAGGAGTGAATGCAACTGTTACGTCATACACAGACAACACATCTGGTCACATACACCTGCACCACTTTTCAGCCATCACAGTCAGAGGTCAAAATGAGCTAAAAGCTGCAAAAACCCTTCACAAGTCAAGCAATGTAAGTTTCCATGTGGTATCTGAATTGTGCTGTACAAAGATGCATCATTTGCTACATATTTATTTTTCTTTCTTTCTTTCTTTCTTTTCTATTTTAACTCAAAGATTACGAATATTAGCTACCTGCTCAAATGTAAACTCAGTCTTTAATTTTCACAAATATTTTATCAAGCCCTTCAAATCAGAATAAAGTTTGTAATTGTTAATGTTTAATTTAGATTTTCACACATTAACAGCCACTACCTTATCCTGCATGTTATAATGATCGCTTTTATTGTATTGACCCTTAAAGGATAATGATAAGGTTATGACTGTAAACATGGTTCCCTGAAAGGAGGGAATGAAATGCTGCATCACTTTATCTGACACTAGTGGTTATCTCCAAAGGTGTAACCAATCTCTGAAACTCTTTAATATCTAGCCACTTTTAATTGGCAGATAGCGCTTATGTGCTCCACCTCCCATGCAAGCGTCATTGAGCGTATATATGGCAGCACACAGTGCTATCTCATCAGAATATTTTACTGAAGGGTACAGAGCAATATTCAGCCCTTGTAGTGAAGATTCAGTAGCGCGACCAGTGTACACAGTGTTTCATTCCCTACTTTCAAGGAACCATGGTTAACAGTCATAACCTTATCATTCTCTTTCAAGACGGTCATTTCAATGCTGCACCACTTTAGCTGATGCTAGGGGAATGTATACCATCGCACACACAACAATGCATACTAGCCAATGCTAACCTGCTTTTCATATCATAATAAGAAGGGAGAAGCAAAATGACAAATGGATATACATGGCAATGGCAATAACCGGTTTAGGAGGCGCAGCATCACAGGATGCTTTAAATCACTTATATGTGTGAATATGTGTATAAGGCACAAGCCAAATGGGTAGTGAAAACTGATTGTAACAGATGTTTGTATTTGGATCAAAAGGAGGAAGCAGGACACGGCGAGATCCAACTCAAAAGGGCTTAATTTCACACAGCTTCACAGTCTATATATATATATATATATATATTCCACTTTTCAGCTGTCACGCTCAAATTGATGCTTTTCAGCACAATACAAATCGCACTCAGGAACACTCTGCTCCATGCAGCTCTCTCTCTCTCTGTCTTTTGTTACACTAGACCGTCTTTTATCTCCCCCGACTCTCACTGTGAACATGGAAACAGTAATTAGTCACAATTCATCTCAGGTGTATGTCCTTACCACTTTTTCTCTCCCCAGACGGGCGCTTAACCACGCCCTCACCTCCACATACACCTCCAAACAGAGGGTGAATGCTCATCCCAACAAATAGTAGCAGAGAGTGAGGACCACCAACTTGATAGCCAAACACTCCTTCTCTATGGTGCTGTACTTTGTCTCTTTCTTAGAGAGCTTTCGACTAATGTACAGCACCGGGCGCTCCTCCCCCTCCACCACTTGGGACAGAACAGCACCGTCAGTCTGTAAAACAAAAGGGAGAGAGAAATCAGTGGAATGCAGAAGCGGCCCACCACAAAGTGCAGCTTTTGCCTGCGTGAAAGCTTGTTGGCACGACTCCGTCCACTGGACCGGGTCTGGGGTTCCCATTTTAGTGAGATCAGACAGCTTTTAACAAAGCGTTGACCTTTCTATAATCCAAATAGAACCGGACTGAGCCATCACACTTTGGCACCAGAACCACCGGGCTGGCCCAATCGCTGTGGGATTTTTCTATTACCCTCATATCGAGCACGGCCTTTAATTCTTCCCGTACTACTTGTTTCTTGTGTTCGGGTAAGCGGTAGGGATGACTACGTACCATTACCCCTGGGGTTGTCTCGATGTGGTGTTTTATGAGATTAGTGTAGCCGTGGAGAGACGAGAACACGGCAGAGAAATTATTTTGCAACCTGGCAACCTCCGTACATTGTGGTGGCGAGAGGTGGTCTCCGCAAGGGACCGGGGTGAACTGATTGGCTTTTAGACTCACCTCCGGTCCAAGCTCCTCCCTCTCCGGAACTACCGTTGCCAAGGATACGGGGACCGCCTCTCTCCAAGGTTTTAGTAGGTTGAGGTGGTAAATTTGATGAGCCCCGCCTCTATCCGAATGCACTACCTCATAATTGACTTACTCAACTCACTGTGTGACCTCAAAGGGCCTTTGCCATTTTGTGAGTAATTTAGAGCTCGATGTGGGTAGTAATACAAGTACTTTATCTCCCGGTGCAAATTCCCGTAGCCGAGCTCCCCTGTTATACAGCCGGGACTGGCATTCTTGCTCCTGTGATAGTCGCCCCAGTGTGTGGAGTTTTGCTCTCAGGTCAAGAATGTATTGAATTTCATTTTTGCTCTGTGAAGGTCCCTCCTCCCAATTTTCCTTCATGACATCTAAGATGCCACGGGGCTTACGCCCATATTATAATTCAAATGGGGAAAACCTGTGGAGGCTTGCAGGACCTCTCACACTGCAAATAACAGGGGTTCGAGACACTTATCCCAATTCCGAGCATCTTTGTGCATGAACTCACGAATAATATTTTTTAAGGTCTTAATAAATCTTTTGACCAAGCCGTCTGTTCGTGGATGGTACACGCTTGTCCGAATAGATTTAATACCCAATCATTCGTACAGCTCGTGTAGTGTACGTGACATGAAAGTAGTGCCCTGGTCAGTGAAGATTTCTTTCGGAATCCCCACTCGGGAGATTATTCTGAAGAGTTCCTCCACAACACTACATGCTGAGATGTTGCCAAGAGGCACTGCTTCCAGGTATTGTGTTGTGTAGTCCACCAGAACCAAAAGCGATGCCCACGTGCTGACTGTTCTAATGGCCCGACGAGGTCCATGCCAACTCTGTCAAAAGGAACCTCGATCAATGGAAGAGGGCACAATGGTGCTTTTGGAGTGGCCAGCAGATTCACCAGCTGACATTCGCGGCATGTCGCACACCACCGGCAAACATCCCCGTGAATGCCCGGCCAATAGAAATGGGCCATGAGATGGCTTAGTGTTTTCCCCTGTCCCAATTGACCTGCCATCGGACTATGATGAGCTGCCTGGAACAAAATTTCTAGACAGCTCCTTGGTACTAACAACTGGGTTGTATCTGCTTTTGTCTGAGCATTCTGCATCACTCGATACAACCGATCATTTATAATTGAGAAATACGTATATATGAGTGTAATGCATAGCTGAAGGCTGAATGACGTCTCTACTGCCGGACTGATCACCCGACTGTATGGGACGTAAATATAAACTTACCAAACCTCTTTCTAGAGACCTTGGCATTAGTTTATGCCTGCAGCATATGTTTTTCTAACTTGCTTAGATAACAGTTACCTGGGGTCAGCTTGTTACAAATAATAAGTATATTATTTGTTTAATGATAAATAAGCATTATTTATCACCATTTTGCCAGAGCCATTAGGTGGTTTCTCATAAGGAGCATTCCCATACAATTCTCTCCCATTGCTACATTCAGTTCAACAGCAAGCCAAGTGGGACTAGGAGCGGTGTTGATGCAAGAGGATAATGACAGAGAAATTGTGATTGCCTATACCTCCAGAGGTGTGGAAAAGGATTATTCAGTAGCATCTGGAGTGCCTGGCTGTCATATGGGCCATGGAAAAGTGGAGGCCTTATCTCGAGGGGCAGCGGTTTGAGGTAATTACTGACCACGCAGCCTTATCATGGGTTTTCAATCATCCCAAGCCCTCCTCTCATTTAACCCGTTGGACTATTCGACTTCAAGTCTTTGATTTTGAAGTATCGCAAAGGGAAATGTAGTGTTGTGCCTGATGTCTTGTTCAGAAGCAGTGAAGAAACAGTTTCTACAGGATTTCTTGCAGTATGCAGAGCCTCTCGAATTTCTGAGAATTCCATAGACCTGCCAGTTGACTGGAATGAATTAGCGGAGGCCCAACAGGAGGACCCAGAGATAAAGGAGTTGATATCCCAATAACTCCTGCAGAGGAATGTGACCCTAAGCGAATCCACTACACAATGGTAAATGGATATCTATTCCATAGTGTACCAACTAAACAGCATGGGCAGAAGTTTCAGTTAATCATACCAGAGGGCCATCGGCAAGAACTGGTGAAATTCACCCACGACAGTCCTCTGAGTGGTCATTTGGGATGGTTAAAAACTCTCCTGAGGCTTCACGAAGTTGCCAATTGGCCTAGCATTCAGAAAGACATCTGGAAATACTGTAAGGAATGTCTGGTATGCCAAAAATATGAGCCATCCATTTCTAGATTATCTGGACAGTTTCAGTCAACACCGGTGGTCGAACTGGGTTACATGCTTGGAGTGGATCTAATGGGACCTTTCCCAAAGAGTACAAAGCAGCATGAGTATCTCCTTGTGTTAGTGGATTATTGTTCTAAATGGGTGGAACTGTTCCCATTACAGACAGCAAAAGCTCCGCAAATAGCCAAGATCCTAGTCGAGGAGATCTTCACTTAGTGGGGGACTCCTGTCTACTTAGTGTTGGATCGAGGAGCTCAATTCACCTCACACCTCCTAACCTTAGTCTGTACACAATGGGGAGTGGTTTGAAAACTCACTACTGCATACCACCCACAGAACAATCTTACAGAAAGGATAAATTGCACCTTAAAAACCATGATGGCTTCCTATGTAGGGGATCATTATCGTCAATAGGACCGCTGGCTTCCTGAATTCAGATTTGCCATTAATTCAGCATGGCAAGAGGGTACGGGTTTTACACCTGCGCAGATTGCGCTGGGACATTCTCTGAAAGGACCTCTGGAAAGGGCCATCTGACTCCTCCAAATCCTTAAAGCTGAACCTATGAGCTACTTGAAAGACAGCAAGAGTTGATAGAATGTGTAAGGGAGAACGTAGAGAGAGCCCAACGGAAGCAGAAACGGTTCTATGACCTAAAGAGGAAAGTGCAAGAATATAAAGAAGGAGATTTGGTCTGGGTGAAAACTCATCCTTTGTCCAGAGCTGAGGAAGGTCATATGGCAAAGTTGGCAGCAAAGTGGAGAGGTCTAGCTAAAGTGTTTAGAAGGTTGGGTCCTGTAAACTATTCCATTTCATATGTTGACACTCCTTTTGTTTTTGACACAATTCATGTACAGAAACTTAAGTCCTACTATGGTGAGGTTAACTCTTCCAGTAAGGAGGGGAGTATGTAACAGTTCAACTATTACAGTGTGTAATTTTACCCCTGGCCACTAGGGGTAACCAGGGGGAAAGTTGTCTCGAGGACATGACTTCCTTAAAAAGAGAGAGAGAGAGAGGAAGAGAGAGAGGTGTGTTGGCAGCGCACATTGCTGTTAGGAAGAGATGTGGTTAAGTGAGTTAAAATGTTATTTAACCTGTTTTTTTGCTACCACTGCTCACCTGTATACAAGTTAAGTGAATTTATTTTCATATGCTTGACTTGATGTGATGTTTTGACATATTGTTAAATGTTGAATGAGTATTAAAATGCTCTCTGTTTGGAGTTTGTAGAAAACACACCAAGAAATGAGCAAGGGAGTTATCTGAAACAAAGAGACTGAAAGGATTATATGGATGAAAGTGGATTTTGAACCTTTCTCACTCACAAAAAAGTTATCATTGTGCAGTTTCTTGTGTAGGTTCTACTGGTTATTTAGATCAGTGTTACTATCAGAAATAATTAATAATTATTTATTTAGTTATTAATTAATATTTAAATTAAATAATAGAGTCTAGCTCATTAAAACCTCACACAGCGCACCATTAAATGTAGTGCGCCACGTTCAGGAGCGGGTTTGGTTATTAGCAATAATTAATAATTATCAAAGATAATTATCAATTATTAAAATCAAAAGAACATTGATTAAAATTAACACTAGCTTATTGATCCTTCAAATTCAACAATCATCAAAGATAATTATCAATTATCAAAAATCAATAGAATATTAATAAGGATCAATATCACCGGGGCACCACCCTGGAATCAGGACTAATAACCAGATAGTATAACAGTCTCAATATTAGATTGTTCTCTTAGGAAAATCGATATCCGAAGAATAACGACCTTCGAAAAGAAACAATGAAGGCTTGAATCTGAGCACTGACATCCCCTGTCAGCATTTGACAGATGTGTATGCAAAACAAACCAAAACACTTCTCTTTGAAATATAACAAATTTATTTATGCAGTAATATCAATTAATAATCAATACAATGCAGTCAATAAACTTCTGACTTACAACTACAAACTTAACAGTGGCATGATTAGATATGGTAACCAAAATAAGCCTATAACACATGAGAGGAAGGTAGGTGTGTGCGTGTGTGTGTGTGTGTGTGTGTGAGTGTGAATGTGTGTGTGTAAGGTGTGACACACACAAATGGCGGACGTGACTCTCATGGAGAGTACGTCACGCAAGATTTCTGGCCAGAGAATATGGCCGCGAATGTGGGCGGAGAGAAGCCAGTTAATGGCGTCTGCCCGTTTACCGCGTGTCTCCGCTTGTACGATAACTTAGGGACAAAGCTGAGCTTTATCACGAAGTTATCTACTAGCTAAAAGTGTGTGCGAGAATGTTTGTGAGGGGTCGTGTGTGTGTATGTGGTTAGTACGAGAGAGAGAGAATAAAGTGGCGACACCAAAGCCGGTTTCACGATCGTGGGAGAGAAAGCAGCTGTTAGTTTATCACTCAGAGACGTGGTGGACGGCTCGTAAACCGTCCCACGGTCTTTGATTCTTTAATGGATAAACTCAGTGTGCCGGTCTCACCCACGATGGTGGAAATACACAACAGTCCAATGTGGTTGGACTACAACACAGCAGATCTCATTCGTGATAACAGTACATTTCAGTAATACCTTGAGTATTATTAGCAGCAATGAGCAGACTCAGCGGTCCATAAACTGTACAAGCAATAACCTTGATACACAAGAATAACACACTATAATATTCCTTCTCTGCCCAGACGTAAACCTCTTACTTGAATCGTATGAGGACGCAGACGAATGTGTGTTCATCCGTTCTTTAACACCGACTCGGTTCCTCGAGGCTCGGGTGATGACGGGAGGCCGTTTCCTCGCTCTGTCGGCGGGCGGTACAGCTGCTAATTCTCGGCGAGCTGGCGGAGAAATCAGTGACGTCGACTTGATTGAAGAGGGAAGAGAAATCTTTTTTTTTTCTCTTCACTTCTGCAGGCAAACGGATGAAGATGCGGATTGCTCAGCGATCTCCTTCAGATCCGTTAGAGTGTTCGGTGGAACACAGAGTAATCTCAACTCGTCCAGCGAGATGGAGATTGTATGGCCACAGTTTCAAGTTGTACGTTACTTCCTTGTGCCACGAGGCTACACCTGAGAGCAGCGATGAGCTGCGTCTACACACGGCGAGCAAAGATGCTGGAAGCAATGCCCAAAAGCATCTTCAGAGTTATTTCTACTCCCGATGATGTCATGGTTGAGGGCCGTTCTGTTGTGTGCCTCATCCAATAGGAGTTGAGAGTTTGATCCTTTAGTGAGCAAGGCTTCATGGGATTTGTAGTCTGTTTTGGACTCCCTTAGTTTGATTTTGGTGCGGTTTTTATCAGTAAGATTTATGACTTTGTGTGGGCCTCAGTCAGGTTTTACGACTGTGTTAGGTCTGCCTTTGTCTTCTATCTGAATACATGAGGCCCAACACTTGGATCACAAACTTTTCACTCCATTTTCATCAGACTGGGCCTATCTCATTCATCCACCATTGGACTTTGTCAGATAAGTTATGCTTTATTGAAATTGTGTATTTAATGTGGCTTTAACAATTATTAGTTACACTTGAAGAATGCCATATACTATGTCTTTCTGAGAATGGATTTCCATTGAGCTTTTTATGATTCTCATTGTATGCTTTATTTTGTTCTTTTCTTATGATTCTATGTTTCGGGTGTTTTGGTAATTCTTTTTGCTATTTTGCTGTGTTTCCGGAGGGGTTTATTGTTTAGTTTTTTAAAATTTATTTCTCAATTAATCAATATAAAAAAGTTTTCTTTGACATGCATACTCAAGATTCTGGTGTGACTTTTTAACAGACAAATTTCAGTAGGTAGATCCCTTTTTCTTGTGTAGCCCTTTACTTATATATATATATATATGAGAGAGAGAGAGAGAGAGAGAGAGAGAGAGAGAGAGGTGAGGTGGTTATACAACATCGAATGAGTGACAGACAGGGAATGTCTAGCTTACTAGTGTAACCTCTGTTCCCTGATGGAAGGAACGAGACATTGTGTTCCTCCTGCTACGGCACTGAACCGGCCACTGACACGGCCGGGACTCTCTATCGGCTCCTCAGCATAAATCTGAATGAGTGGTGCACACCATCTCCTTTTATACCCGTCTGTCCAAGGCGGAGAGTGGCATGCAAATTCCACTCGCCAATTCTCATTGGCCTTTTCTATTTTAAGCAAAGGTGATTGGGACTCTCAAGATCGAACCCCTAGTGTCACTACATCGACATAACGTCTCGTTCCCTCCATCAGGGGACAGAGTTTACACTAGTATCCTAGACGTTTCTTGCTCCAGAGGAGAAGCTGATGTGGCAAGTTCATCACTGGGTGCGATCAAACTCCCCCTTGGCAATTTATATATGCCATAACCACTGTGTTGTCAGTTTGGATCAATACATGAGAACCCTAATGAGAGCCAGGGATAAGCCTAAGAGCAGGACTTTGAACTGGTATGCAGTCTCCTCGAAGGCGAATCTCAAGAATGGCCTGTGATGAGAAGGTATGTACACATGAAAGTATTGCTTCTGAGTAACAATTTTGACTGGGAAACTTTGCATCCGGTTGAAGATGTAATCCACAGTCCTTTTTGGCTCCCAGAAAATATTGGCTGTAAAATCCACTGTGGGCATCATCTGTCAATATAGTCTCTATTGCATCTTTCTGGAGGAGTGCTCCTGCACTGTAACGGTGGAGGAAATAATATAAATGCCACTGAAATGAGGCAGCCGCCTTGCGAACTGTAACATGTATCTATCCTCGCTTGCTTGTCCTCAGCATCCAGCTGGAAATGCCCTGCAAATGGCGCCACACGTAATGAACCAGATGACACAGGGGACAGAGCATGAGTAGAAGAGAAACTCTGATCCACCGCTGTGAAGAGTGCAAATCTTGACAACAATTCTAACAGAGATCCAGTTGACATGCAGAGTACAACAGAGTTTTAACCCTACCATTTTCTTTTACATTAGACCAATTAAATAGAAAAGGCAGAAAGCTGAAACAAAAAAGTTAAGTGGATATGTAGCATTAAAATTTATTGCATTAATTATAAACTGATATGCATTAAAGATTTGTGATAGGTCTTAATTTATAGGGTTCTCTATTGCTATACTGTACATGTATTTTGTGTATTGTATATTGCATTTTCTGGCCACATATGTCATAGAGGTTGTCTCGTTTTAGAAAAGCAAGTAGGACACTATGAATACAACCTTCGTATACGAGCTTCTTTCACAGGAATTCGGAGGATGCTGGTGGTCCAATTTACGTCAGTACTAGGGATGTAAAAATAAAATTGTATTGTATTGTATCATATGATATGACGCTCACGATTCAATACCATATGAATCATACAATACATAAACAAACACATAATAGTGTAATTAAAACCATGCAGCGTAACATTGAGAGCTGAGAAACAGTCTCCTCCCCAGAGAGGCGGCACTGAGCACTCACAGGACAACAGAGCAACAGATCTACAGTACATAGGCGAGAAGATCATTGGGAATAGGCAAGTAGATTGTAATGTTACAGCTTGTCGAATTTGCCAAACAACGATGTCATGTCCCGGTGCTACAGTACATCAGACTTGTCTTTTTATTTCGTCAACATCACTGCGAAAAATCTCTGGATTTGCTATACAGAAACACAGCAGCAGCAAAGTTACACCTCTCCCAGATGACACGGTGCATGACACTGTGCAAGATGCTCATAAGAAACACAGTCAAGCATATTAAAAGATCTGACAACATAAGAAACCCACGATTAGCTTAGACTTATTATTCTCTGGTTTTGACGTCGAAATGTAAACAGGTATGAGTACAACACTTGCGTACATAATATAAGCCAGTAATAACGTCGGTAAATGTTACATGCAATGTGAAACCCGGGGAAGAGGCCAAAAAATTACGTGTGCCAATTGCTTAAGCCACTAAATAATATTGGATTATATACATAGGTGATGTCGTAAAACCAGAGGCCCGGTTCCTCTAAAAAAAATTTCACCACTAAATAACAGTGAAATAAATTTTTTTCCTTGCTACAGTGACTTTAGCTTTCTCTCTGGGGGCTTTAAGACATTAAGGCATGATTTTCTAAAAAGCTGCTTTGAAATTATGTGTATTGTGAAAAGTGGTATACAAATATAAATGACTTGAGTGCAGACAAACTCATTTTTCTCAAGAAAAACATGAAAATTGTGAGATCATATGAGTTTTTCTCATTACAATTAATCAAAATAAATGCAGTGCTGTTGTTTAAGTAACTTTATTATAGAGCTCTACTTTTTGTTTGCTTATGTCAGACACTGTTGTGTCATTTATGATTTAAAAACATTTATGTTTAATCCTTGAGTAAGTTTGAGCAAAACATTTTGGGCACCGTTTCTTTTTTCTTTAGTATTGTATCATATTGTGAGACTTTGCATCGTATTGCATTGTGAAATTTGTGTATCATTACATGCCGAGTCAGTACATATAACCAACAATTCATCGCCAAGTGGGTTTAGCCAAGAATGTGGCCTGTGACATTATCCCCCCTCTCTACTGTCCTGTCAACAACAAAAAATAATCCACATGCATTTACATTTTTGCCATCTCAAATGGTATGTATGGTAATTTATTTCTTTGTTTGATATGTTATCTATAATATTGCACAGCAGATAGGCCTATTTATTATTTTAAAGATAACATATGGATCATAATCTCTCAACAATTCTCACAAACCAGACAACATTTTTGTCTTTTCTTTGTATCTGTATTTGTTAATAAATGACAAAAGTGTTTGCTATATGCAAAAGTTAGAGTTAAAAGTGTGTGAAATGTGTGTATTTCATTAACTGTACATTCAAGTGCATTGAATATTCCTATATAGAGTATAATGTGACTTTTTAGGCCTTATGAAAGGACACTCCTCAGAATTTCGAGGTAAACATTTTTACTATTCTCAAATATAGCAAAACATTACAAAGGAAAGAAAATAAAGTGATATTTTGATTTAATGTGACTCATAATGACCACACAGAATATTTCAGCTTTTACATGTTTCAGAGTGTGTAAACAGTCAAAAGAACAGTTTAGAACATTTGCTTTGTTATATCATGCGTGCTTATAAAGAAAGACTGACCTCTTTGCTCTTGCCTTTTGATCCCTGAATTGGTAAACCCCCAGTTTACTCATTTACTACACCAAGAAAATACACAGAATAAATAAAAATAATGTCAGAAAAGTGTATTCAAACTAATCAAAAGATTCACAGCAAGAACAACAAGGATAGTACATAAACAGTGTTTCATGTAAAACATACACTCCACTGTATTAAAGCAGTTGAAATATTTTAGGTTGTGCTCCACATCGTTTTCATCTGCATGCTAACTTTTCTCTGTCTCATTTTTCTCCTTAATGTATCCTTGATTTCCTTGGTTCTGAAGCAGTATATCAATGGATTTACAACAGGAGGGAGCAGACTGTATAACATAATTATCATTATCCGAGTGCCAGGAGTGAATGCAATTGTCAGGTCATACACATAGACAACACATCTGGGCACAAAGTACAGGCAAATGATAAGAAGCTGGGGAGTGCAAGTTGAGAGTGTTTTGTACCGGGCCTGAATGTCAGACATTTTGAAAACAGATGCAATAATGGCAATAAAAGAAAATATAATAAAAATCAATGGTCCTATGAGAACAAACATGGCACTTAAAAATGCAATCAAACCTTTCACCCTTATATCTCTACAAGACAGTTTAATTATTGAATTTTGGTCACAATAATTTTGGGTTATTACATTAGAACAAAATGGCTCATTGAAGGCATTGTAAACAATGACTGTCATTAAAGCTGTTAGCATCGTGCAAATCACTGCACATGCTAATAAAATAGTCTTGTTTGTAATAAGAACAAAGTATCTAAGTGGGTTACATACTGCAACAAAGCGATCAATGGCCATTAATAACATTATGAAAGAATTAAAACTCCCTAAGTAATGAACAAAAAACATCTGCACAAAGCAACTATAAAATGGTATGCTGCTGATATTGAATAGGTATTTTGCAATTGTTGTAGGCAGTGTTGTAGTTCCAAAAGCAAGATCAGACACAGCAAGGTTACAGAAGATTAAATAAGTAGGTTTCTGAAGACTTCTCTCACAAGCAATAAATAAAATAATAAAGATATTTCCTCCTGCCAGTGTCAAGTAGACAAAGATCAAAAAGATCCCTAGTGTTCCATAATACTGTGGATGAAGTTCTGAAATTCCCAGCACGTAGAATTCAGCAAAAACAATGCCAGTGACATTGAGGTAGGCCATGTCTATAGGAAGGCTTCACAAAACCTGACACAAATTCATGTAAACTCACTGCAATACAAAAAGATGGGGAGACAAAGCTGATTTTGAAAGTAAAATGATATGAGAAATTGCACAAAATGTTCAATTATACATGCAAAATATCAGTAATAATAATGCCATTAGAAAGTTAACATTTCTAAGTTTTAAAAACCATTGCTTTCATAATATAAATTATAAGCTGCAACTTACATACTTCCACATAAATTACCCAGATGTGAGTAGCACAATCTTAGTGTGAGACAATAGTATGATTGTGTAATCTTGCATTTACTCAATTCTGATCACCAAACTGCTAAAAATCCACTGAATCACAACTTGAATTAAAGCACAGACACAAAGGACCTTCCATAGATGTATATGCTGAAAATCTCTAGTTGTCTAGCTGACAACAATATGCTGAAATCACAGCTTAACATATCTGTCTTAAGACCAAAGAGACCTCCCATGTGTGACGTGTTGTTTGTGGTTTCTCATGTCTCATCACCTCATGACCTGTATTCATGACATTGTTTTGCATGCTTGTGTGTAAGTGTGTCCATTTGTTACCAAGATATGTTTGGAAACACTAAAACACTTTTTTTAAATGTTAAATTACATTGTTGGCTAGGCAAGACAAGTTTATTTCTATAGCACATTTCATACACAATGGCAGTTCAAAGTGCTTTACATATACATTTTAAAGAAAATACAAGATATATAAAAATTAAAAACCAATTAAGAACATGAAATACGAATAAAAAGTAATACACATTGAGAAAAAGTTATGTAAAAATAAAATAAAAATAATAAAATTGCATAAAAATCAGGAGAACAGGTATTAAGAGCACGATTTCAGCGTACTGAAAAAGCAGAGAACATGAAATGATCCAAATCTTTATTGAAATTCTTTTCCTTTAATTTTAGTCTCAAAGGCAGATCTCAGTGTACCCATGATCAGCCAATGCATACACTATGAAAATAAAACAAGAAAATATAAGAAAAATGTATATCTAATCTGAACTAAAAGAATCTGCTATCTATCTTTTCCTAAACTCGGGGCGCCACTGTCTGAGTGGAGACATAAAGAGAGACGAGGTTTTCCAATTTAAATTTGCAGACTATTATTTGCGCCATCCTTCTGTGGATGTCTCCGATGTCACAAGGACATCCTCACATTCTAATCAAGATACCACTACATCTGGGTGTGATATCTAGCCACTGCTAGATTCTTAATAAAGACTCTAAGTGAGGACTAGAACATAAGCGTGGACTGTCAGAACCACTCCTGCCCACTCTCGGTACATAGCGCGGGGTGTCTTAGGCCTCTTTTATTCTGGCACTTACAGCAGCTCCTCACTCAATCTCTCCACCAGACAGTCCCTAACAAAATAATAAAATCTACCTACCTTATTTTTGTTGGTTGATCAAGTTTAAACTGATAAAATTGCCCGCATTCTTCCACCATAAGCTGTAGGGGGTGGCAGCTGGGTTCTCAATGTGGATATTGAAGAATAAAAACTCAAGAGTCAGGTTTTGCAATAATCAAATGAGAGAGAGTTTTCTGATTGTTCTCTGTAGGTTCAATAGGCATCACAAGTCGATGAGATACAAAATAATTAAAATGAAAGAAAGACAAGCAAAAAGATTCAGTGAAATCAGTAAGTGCAGCACAATGATCAGTCAGAAAATGCACAGTTAAACCGATGTGTTTTCAGTCTGGATTTAAATGTGGCTACTTTTGGGGCACATCTTACCTCTTCTGGAGGCTGATTCCAGCAGTGGGAGGCATAATAGCTAAACGCTGTCTCATCTTGTTTTGAGTGAACCCTCTGTGTGTCTGACTGACTTGATCCTAATAATCTGAGATGTCTGTTAGGTTTATATTCAACATGCATTTCTGAAATGTATTTAGGTCCTAGGCTATTGAGCGATTTATTAACGAGTAATAGTACTTTAAAATCAATTCTAAATGTAACTGTAAGCCAGTGTAAAGACCTGAGGACTGGAGTAATATGCTCAGATTTTTTATTTGGGTGAACATCCTGGCAGCAGCATTCTGAATGAGCTGCAGGTGTCTAATGGTCTTTTTGGGAAGGCCGGTTAAGAGTCCATTGCAGTAGTCTACCCTATTGGTGATGAATGCACGAACAAGTTTCTCTAAGTCTTGACTGGATACAAATCATCTAATTCTGGCTATAATTTTTAGATGATAGTAGGCTGATTTAGTTATTGCTTTGATGTGACTACTGAAACTAAGTTCTGACTCCAAAATGACACCAAGATTTCTTGCTTGATTTTTTGTCTTTAGGTCCTTGGAGTCAAAGTATGTATTCACCTTTGAAATTTCGCCTTTGTTGCCAAATACAATGACCTCTGTCTTGTCATTGTTTAACTGAAGGAAGTTTTGGCACATCCAACTGTTAATTTCATCAATGCACTGGCACAGAGAGTCTATGGGGATGTAGTCATTTGGTGATAGGGCTAGACAGATCTGGGTATTGTCTGCATAGCTATGGTATGCAATTTGTTTCTTTTTCATAATTTGGCCTAGTGGGAGCATATACAGGTTGAACAGGAGTGGTGCGAGAATTGAGCCTTTTGGGACTCTGCACATCATGGATGTCCACTCAGATTCATAGTTGTCTATGTTCATATAGTAATCCCTACCTTCGGGATATGACCTGAACCAGCTGAGGACCGTCCCAGAGAGCCCTACCAAGGTTTCCAATCTGTCTAGGAGAGTGTTGTGGTCAATAGTGTCAAAAGCAGCACTGAGAACTAATATACCAGCACTAATATTTTGTCTGAATCAGAATTTAGCCAAATATCATTTAGGATCTTTATGAGCTCTGTGCTATGATGCGGTCGGAAACCAGACTGTAAATTGTCCAAGTAGCCATTCGAGATTAAGAATTTGTTCAGCTGATTGAAAACAACCTTTTCAATAATTTTGCCAATGAAAGGAAGATTTGAAATTGGTCTGTAGTTGTTCAATATTGAGTTATCTAGATTGTTCTTTTTAAGAAGGGGCTTGACAACTGCAGTTTTCAGGGACTTTGGAAATGTGCCTGAAAGGAGTGACACATTTACTATTTCTAACAGATCTTTTTCCAGACAGTTAAACACATTTTTGAAAAATTTTGTGCAGAGTGTCAAGACAGCAGGTTGAAGTTTTAAGATGCTGTACTATTTCTTCCAGGATTTTGCCAGGATTTTTTCCTTCATTTTAAGGGGAAAGTGGTTCATTTTAGGTAGGAGAATAGGAATAATATGAAAAGTGGGCAGGACAGATGGGTCTGGGTTTTGCTGGTCAGCTTAGACAGTTAGCCTATGCCAGGGCTGGCCCTAGAATTTTGGGGGCCCTATGCAGATTTTCAGAATAGGGCCCCCCTACCTACTGGTACACCAAACCAAACACACCCAACATCAATAACTAAGCAAGCTTAGACTTTGAAAACCAACAAGTCAATTTAATATTAAAGTATGAAGCTTAAAAATGCAAAATTATCAACTGCTGTTTATTAGTATCTTCAGAAGTAAAAAAAAAAAAAAAGAAAAAATAAGAAGAATATCGTTGTTTAAACTAACCAAACACAACAATCACATGCACAAATTAATAATTAACTTGAATGAAAATCCAAGACTGCAAACGAATATGAAAGAATTAAATTACCAAATTAAGGTAAGGTAGATATAGAGCATGCTATTTGCACACTGGTTTAAATTTTGGCAGATACATTTGCACAGCAGTGTATTATAGGGTATACTAAAGTAGTACAATATAACATAAAGTTAAGCATATAACTGCTGTTCCCAAAAGCTTGTAATATGGGTTCCCTATCTGTCACTCACTCGACGTTGTGTCGATGTAATGACACTAGGGGTCACTCTTGGGAGCCACCTCTGGTCTTTGATAAAAGGCCAATGAAAATTGGCGAGTGGTATTTGCATGCCACTCCCCCGGACATACGGGTATAAAAGGAGCTGGTATGCAACCACTCATTCAGATTTTCTCTTCGGAGCCAAATGGTCATGCTCACTAAGCTGAATTCCCACGACTGTTCATTCACCTCTGATGGATCTGACGGCGCATTTCAGCGGCTTCTCCCCCCTCTGCACTGGTACAATGCAGAGAATGCCCCTGGGCGCTTCGGCAGATATAAGAGTATATTTCTCTAAAAGAGTATGTTTCTCTAAAAGAGCGGCACACACGGAACGTCTTTTTAAAGATGCATCTTTTTAAAGATGCCTTTCCGATTGTGTGTTATTCCTGGTTGTGCTCTTTATCTCTCGCCTTCTGACGGTCATGATCACTGTCTTTCATGTCTGGGCACTGCTCACGTGGAGACAGCATTCGTGGATGGTCATGTTCTCATTGCGAGGACATGTCCATGGCAACGATGCAGTCGTGGCTCGCCTTCATAAGAAAGCAAGGCACCCCAGAGGCTCCCCGCCTCGGTCCTTTTACCCACGGGTATGAGGCCAGCGTGGCTAGCACTGGGGGCGATTTGGGGACCCTAATAGCACTGCCTCCGCCGGGTATCCCCCCGTGGACCTCCCATTCCCCAGCACGCTCGTCTGCCCCGATCGGGCTTCCGGATGTGTCTGCCGGCTCATCTCACGGTGAGTTCGACCTCTTATTCGGAGCCCGCGAAAGTGATGAGCTCTCGAGCGCAGCATTGGAGAGCGGGCTCGTCCAGTCGGATGTGGAAGCCTCAGCTGGGCTCCTCCCTTCGGGGACGATTGCCCAGTCACAGGCTGACGTGGAGATGACAACATGCTTTCCTGGGCAGCCGCGAGCGTCGGCTAGAGTGGAACCCTCTGCCCTTCTCTGAACCCTCGCAGCTCGATGATTGGTTCCTGGGCTCGCGGCACCGCTCAAAGCCACGCCCCGCCCCGTTCCTTTCTTCCCGGAAGTGCATGAAGAGCTGACAAGGTCGTGGGAGGCACTTTTTACTGCCCGGTACTTTTCAGCTTCCCCGCCCTCACTACCCTCGATGGTGGGGTGGCCAAGGGCTATTTGGCAATCCCCCGGTGGATAAAGGCACTTGCGGTGCACCTATGCCCGCAGAGCACCGCCAGCTGGTGTGGGTGCCCAAAGCCCCCGTCCAAGGCCTGTAAGTTTACGTCGTCTCTGACAGCCAAGGCCTACAGTGCCGCTGGACAAGCCGCCTCCGCCCTGCACGCCATGGCTCTCCTGCAAGTCCACCAAGGCACTAAAGGAACTGCACGAGGGTAGTTCCGCCCCGGGATTGATGCAGGAACTGCGCTCGGCGACCGACCTCGCTCTCCGAGTGATGGAGGTCATGGCGCGGTCTCTCGGGCGGACGATGTCCACATTAGTGGTCCAGGAGCACCACCTTTGGCTCAACCTGATCGAGATGGGTGAGGCTGACAGGACATTCCTTGCTGCCCCCATCTCCCAGGCTGGCCTATTCGGCGACACTGTCAAGGACTTTATCCAGCAGTTCTCGATGGTGGAGCAGTAGACGGAGGCTATCCGGCATATCCTGCCCCGGCACAGCTCAAGATCCCGCACCCTGTCTACTCGTCGCCAAGGGCGTCCCCCTGTGGTGACTGCACTGGCTCCGCCACAGCCCGCCGCTTCGGCCCGGCGTGGAGCCCACCGCAGGAAGCAGACGCCACCTGTCTCGCGGCCGCCCAGAACCCATGAAAGGCTTCAAAGCACCCTTGAGATGGGCAACCCAGGGATGATGAAACCCGCTGCTCTGGAGCTGGTAAGCAGACCTCTCCATCTTTTTTTTACCTTTGCATTTAATTGCGCTGCATGCCCCAGTGGCTGCAGTACTCAAGAGTTCAGCAAGAGCGGTTTCCTTGTTCCCTGGGTCACATATCCGGTATGCACGGCCGTCATCACGACCACCATCCACCACTCTATTTGGCAGGTTTGGCGCTCCAGCGGCGGTCTCCCGCCCCTGAGCGCCCAGCTGTGGCACAAATCCGCCCCCGATATGACAGTCTCCATGGGTCACGAGGACAGACCTCTTCCTCCCCATCTCAGGCTGTTCCGGTGGTGGTCACAAGGAGCCAGGTAACTGCTTCGATGTCCTTAGACTCAGCACGGACATGACATGGTGTGGCACCTCGAGCTCTGCCCCGCCGCGAGGCCCCACCTGCCGGTACGTCCGACGATGTTGTCCTTTTAGTCCCCCTTGCGTGGAACTTGGACGCATGGCTTGCGCTTTCCAATCCGTCGCGATGGCTGGTCCGGACCGTCCAACTCAGCTTCGCGATTCAGTTCGCTGGGCGTCTGCCCAGGTTCAGCGGTGTCCACTTCACCTTGGTGAAGGACGAAAATGCTGCTACCTTGCGCGGAGATAGCTACCCTCCAACGGAAGGGCGCGATAGAACCTGTCTCTCCAGCCGAGATGAAGAAGGAGTTTTACAGCCCCAACTTCATCGTACTGAAAAAAGGCGGTGGGTTGCGGCCAATCTTGGACCTGTGAGTACTGAACTGGGCTTTACACAGGCTCCCGTTCAAGATGCGGACACAAAAACGCATTCTGGCGAGCGTCCGGCATCAAGATTGGTTCTCGGCAGTAGACCTGAAGGACGAGTACTTCCACATCTCGATCCTTCCTCGACACTACGGTTTGCATTCGAGGGTCAGGCATATCAGTACAAGGTCCTCCCTTTCGGCCTGTCCCTGTCTCCTCGCATCTTCACGAAGGTCGCAGAGGCAGCACTTGCCCCACTGAGGGAAGTGGGCATTAGCATTATCAACTATCTCGACAACTGGCTAATCTTAGCTCACTCTCGGGACATGTTGTGTGCACACAGAGACTTGGTGCTCTCACACCTCAGCCGACAAGGGCTACGGGTCAACCGGGAAAAGAGCAAGCTCCTCCCGGTTCAGAGCATCTCTTTTCTCGGTTTGGAGTTGGACTCAGTCTCTTTGTTAGATCGCACTCCTCTTAGACATTTTTCTTACACATTTTGTGTTCATTGTTATATAAAATAGAAAAATTAATTTAAATTTAAAAAATAAATAAACTTACAACCACTGCCATAATCACTCATACTGTCAAGACTAATAAAGACTAACTAACTAATTAACTAACTAACTAACTAACTCAGATATTGTTAACTAATTATATATTTAAATATTCAATGCTGTAAAAGTATTGTTCATTGTTATTTCATGTTAACTAATGGTGTTAACTAATGTTAACAAATGGAGCCTTACTGTAAAGTGTTACAATCCTTGTTATTTTGACAGTAAATCCTCTGATGATATATATATATATATATAGAGAGAGAGAGAGAGAGAGAGTATACAAGATTTTCTTTTTTTTAAAATAATGTCATTAATCTCATTAGAAGATTAAGAATAACAAGGGTTATATGTAACATTTTACAGTAAGATTCCATTTGTTAACATAAGTTAACAACATTAGTTAACATTAACTAAGAATGAACAATACTTTTACAGCATTTATTAATATTAATTTTAATTCTTAATTATTTAATGTTAATGTTAATTTTAACATATACTAATACATTTTTAAAAACAAAAGTTGTGTTTGTCAACAATAGTTAATGCACTATGAACTAACATGAACTAACAATTTAATTTGTATTAACTTTAACAAAGATTTATCATTCTGTAAACAATATATTGTTAATTGTTTGTTCATGATATCCAATACATTAGCAAATGTTAATGAATGGAACCTTATTGTAAAGTGTTATCAGATTGTACATAAACTGGGTGCAGTATAAAACATGCACTCCAATATTTTAGCTTCTGCCCCACATCATCGTCATCTGCATGATAACTTTTCTGTGTCTCATTTTCCTTCTTAATGCATCTAAGTTTTCCTTAGTTCTAAAGCATTGTATCATTGGATTGACAACAGGAGGGAGCAGACTGTACCACATAATCAACATAATCTGAATTCCAGGAGTTATTGATGCTATCAAATCGTACACATAGACAAAACATCTGGGCACATAATACAGAAAGATGATAATGAGTGCAAGCTGAGAACGTTTTATACTGGGACTGAATGTCAGAGATTTTGAAAACAGATACAATGATGGCAATAAAATAAAATATTATAAAAACCAAAGGGCCCAAAAAACAGTCATGGCACTTGAAAATGAAATAAACTTTTGTACCTAACATCACCACAATATATTTTAATTTATGAATTTTGGTCACAGTAATTTTGTGTTATTACATTACAATCACAGAAAGGTTCAACGAAGGCATGGTAAACAACGACTCCCACCACAGCTATAAGCATAGTCGAAATCACAGCACAGGCAATGAAAATAGTCTTGTTTGAAATAATAGCACAGTATCTAAGTGGGTTACGTACTACGACAAAGCAATCAATGGCCATTAATAACATTAGGAAAGAATTAACACTCTCTAAGTTATGTTCAAAAAACATCTGCACAAAGCAATTATAAAATGACAAAGAGCTGCTATTGCACAGGTATTTTGCAATGGTTTTAGGCAGTGTAGTAGTTCCATAAACGTAGACTACATAGAAAAAATAAAATAAAAATAAATGAAGAAAGAAAGAAAGAAAAGTAAGCTACATAGGAGTAGCATGACTTCCACCATGAAAAGGGCATTTGACTTTCTTAGCTTTTGAGTGCATCTTATAGAACGTGCAAAATTTAATTGGCAGGATCTATTACTGTGAATTCGGCAACAGTAAGTCAAAAGTTCTGCTGCTAAAATCCTTGATATTATGGTGCTTTGAAAGAATATAATTTTCTAATTAATATAAACATTATTTGATAACATTATTTTATGATATAATAATTGAACTCTGAAATGATCTGATTATAAGTGAAAAAAAGAGGATGTATCAGAGAATTGCTGTACTTATTTCTTATAAATAGGCCTAAAACACAACTCATAAGTCTTAAAAAATATGGAATTAAAAATGATTCTTTGTAAATCTGACCAAACAATTAAGACACAGCTGTTGTGCACTTTTAATAATTATTGTCTATAAACAAATATGATAAAACAGCCCCTTTAAATAATATCCAAAAATGACAGTAGTTAATAATAGCAATACATGAAGATTAAGATGATTTTTTGGACTTGTCTATATTAAAACACTTCATTAAAGGTTTTAGGTCAACACATTTACAAAGATTTATAAAAACAAAGAAATACATTACAAAGAAATTGATGTGAAAAGTCAACTCTTCCCATGACAAATCCACTGTTTAAATAAATAATGCCAAATAATGTCCCTCTCATGAAATGTTAACTTTCACTTTCCTTTAAAGACTTTTTTAAAGCACAAGTATTGTCAAATTTTGAGGGACTATACACAGATTTGTAAATTTACATGCACAAGATTACTTATAAAATTAAATAATATTGTACATTTCTTATTAGAGTGGTGAACACAGAGTGTACGTTCAAATTAAGCTTTTTTTTTTTTTTGGCATATAGCTGAAGATAATATGCATCCATATTCAAGAATGATCTTGTAATATTACAATTATTAGTTCAAAACACATCAATGCTGGACTAGGTTGTTTCTTTTTAACCAAGACCGACTTTGCCTTTAACTATTTGCTTCCATCTTTGAATTATTGCATTTTTGATCTCTTTAGTCTTAAAGCAGTAAATGAATGGGTTGATAACAACAGGTAAGAGAGTGTACAACATTGAAACCACTATACGGATATCAGTACTATATTCAAAGCCAATAATGTTTGATATATACACAAAAGTTCTGGGTATATAATACAGACATATGATCAGTAACTGTGGGGTGCACGTGTTAAATGCTTTGTAACGTCCCTCAGCACTGGAGATTTTCAAGACAGAAATGATGATTGAGATGTAAGAAAATATGATGAAAGATAAAGGACCCCACAGCACAAACATGGCAATTGATGTACTAATGTTTTTTATGTAAGTTGTATCTCCACATGCTAGTTTGGATATAGCAACATAATCACAGTAGCAATGGGATATGATGTTTGACCCACAGTAAGTCACAGTGAGAGCATGGAGAGTAACTCCGAGTAACTGCAGCATATTTGCTGTCCAAATACATGCACATATAATTGTAATGATTGAATTTTTAATCAGCGAATTATATCGAAGAGGATTGCATATAGCTATGAATCGATCAAGTGCCATGAATGCCATGAGAAATGAAATTGTAGCCCCTAGAAAATGGATAAAATACATCTGTAAAAAGCAGGCATTAAATGATAATATTTTGTCAGCCATCCAGAACTTTGCAATCATTCTTGGGAAGGTTGCACTTCCAAGTAGCAGATCTGCTATTGCGAGGTTACAGAAGATAAGGTAGGTGGGTTTTTGAATGCTTTTCTCAAACACCACAAAGAGAATGATGAAAATATTCCCAGTTGCAAGCACAAGGTATAGAATGAAAAACAAGGTTCCTACAAATCCATAATACTGAGAAGGGAGTCCTTGAAAACCTTGTAGAACAAACTCAGCAACATTAGCTGTGCTGTTTGGAGATTGATTAGTTCCATCACTGCTGCTCGACCCCATCTGGCAAACTAAAAAATTAAAATAAAGACAAAACACTTTTATAAATTCTTGCATAAATAAAATATGTACAAACAGAAGAAGGTAAATGGACAGATAAAAATGCACATTTAAAGAATGTTGCACTATGTTTTTAGCATAGACAAAATAATACTTTTACAACAATATAATACAACATTTAGAGTTAAAAAGAAGAGTGGGAGAATGAAGTAAAGAAAAAAAGAGCATTTTTTTTAAAGGCATTCAATTATATTTTTCAAAAAAGGATATGAATCTGCAGTACTTGACACAGGTTAGAGTATCCTTTATGTGACTGGTTTATGTTACTTTGGCCCTAGCATTTAAATGCTTACAGTTAAAATGTAAACAACTGTGACGCTAGCATAATTTAGTACAGCCTTTTGCAGGCACTGTAGAACATAACAAATTTGGTGTGTTGTTTTATAAAATTACTGTAGGGGGTGGTAAAATGTTTTTATTGCATGTACAGTATGTGTATGAATGCACACATCACATGCCACTTCATATAATGCATACAGCACTTCTGCTCATTTTCATGGTTTTGATGCTTTCATGTCTTAGTACAGTGTGGCCATGACTCTTGGCTCATCCATATGAATCTTTGAATTTGCAAGTTAATTAAAAGTACCACTGTCTGCTTTCATTACATGTCATTTAATTTCAGCCATTATATTTGCTTTTTCAGTCATTACAGCATGTCTTAATTTTTCGCTCACTTTAGCATCTGGCTCAATAATAAGTTCACCCAAAAATGAAAATGATGCCATCATTTACTCATCCTCATATTGTTCCAAAACCATATGACTAACTTTCTTATGTACAACACTAAAGAACATATTAGGCAGAATGTTAGCTTCAGTCACCATTTACTTTTATTGCATTATTTTTTCCATACAATGAAAGTGAATGGTGACTGAGGCTAACATTCTTCCTTAAATTTCATTTTGTGTTCCAAAACACAATGGTGAGATGACAGAATTTTCATTTTTGGCTGAATTGTCTATTTAATACTAAACAGAAATAATACATGATTTTCTTTTAAAAGCTAATATCAAGGATAATATTCTCTACAATTCACAAATGACTGGCCTTTGTGTGATATTTGCAGTTAAAATGGTTGATAGGAGAATGAGTGTCAGTGATTATGTTGGCCTGTATCAAACCACTGCCATCAAACAGCAAGTACTGTACATGGGGGTTGATGTTACATTTATAACATCCATGCTGTATAACTGTACCGGAGGTACACTAATACCGGACTAATAATTATTATAAAAAATGAAAAAGCTCTATGATGTTAGTATATTCATTTTTGTGTACCTATGTGACTAAGCTCTTTATGTGACACGGGGCAGACTGGGACTAAAAAGTGGCTCTGGACTTTCTGGCAAAGAGCGGCCCACCAAACCCGTCCCGCAACACAACACAACACACCACACCATAACACACTGGCTCACTGATTTCATTTTCTGGCTCAATTTCAGATTTTTGTGTTGAAAAACATCTTGGTTACTGATGTAACCTCTGTTCCCTGATGGAGGAAACAAGATGTTGTATCGATGTAGTGACACTAGGGGTTCGATCTTGAGAGCCCCAATCACCTTTGCTTAAAATAGAAAAGGCCAATGAAAATTGGCAAGTGGAATTTGCATGCCACTCTCTGCCCCGGACATATGGGTATAAAAGGAGATGGCGTGCATCACTCATTCAGATTTATGCTGAGGAGCCGATAGAGAGTCCCGGCCATGTCAGCGGCCGGTTCAGCGCCACAGCAGGAGGGACACAACACCTCGTTCCCTCCATCAGGGAACAGAAGTTACATCAGTAACCAAGACGTTCCCTGTCTGTCACTCACTCGATGTTGTGTCGATGTAGTGACACTAGGGGTTCCTATAGGAAACACCGCAGGCGCTGAACCATGTCACGAGGTACAGAAGAGTGGACACGGGCAAGCAGCTGCATGCCTCGCAGCGAGTGCTCAACCACGTCGTGACCTTCCAGCGAGTTAGGTAAGGCATCTCCCTAGTCCCCTCCCTAGGGGGGAGGAGGCACTTACCCAAGTAGGCTACCGGTGGTGCCTTTCTTAATTTGCTGTTAAGAAATCTCCCACTGAGCACTTTCTAGAATAGCGCTGGGAAGGGCTTTTCCCTCTCCAGGAAGGAGAGCACTACGGAGACCACATCCTGCCAGAGGGTGGTTAACATGTGGAGCATACCTCACATGGACTTACCAACAGGGATACATTGAGTCCTCCTGTGGTATCATTCCATATCTACAGAGAGGGTACGCAGCACAGTGGCCGAGGCAGAGAAAGCTCTGACAAGGGGAAACACAGGTGTAACACTTCTCAGTGGATGGAGGAGGCGAGAAGCAGATTTCCTGGTTCAGGTAAGCGTTTTTATTTTCCTCTCTGCAGCAAATACACACTCTCAGGGCTTTTACGTTGTTCAATAACTCAGTCTAAAAAAAATCCACAAACTAGTTCACAAAATAAACTCTCAACTTTGCAATAATAACTCTTGGCTTCACAATCCATGCCCAGGCTCTCTCTCTCACCTACCTGCGGTGTGGCTCTATTTATGCCGCTCTCCCCGTGCTCACTGAAATTAGAGACAGGTGTTAGACATAATTTAACTCAGGTGTAAGCGTCCTTACCGCTTTCTCTCTCTCCGGAGAGATGCTTGACCACACCCCCCGCTGCCACAACAGGGTTCACCTAAGGGGAAACCGAACAGTGGAAACTCATCATACGGGATTACTAAGTGGGAATCACCACGCATGGAGCACTGAGCCCGAGCACACGGGCTCACCTGAAAAAGGGGAATACCACGAGTACTGGATCTGGTGGCGTTACTTCTCCACTGAGTTCATCACCGAACAGTGCTTAAGAATTAAAGAGGCGTCCGGAGTTCACCGGGTATGGGGAACTGTTGTGGACAAAAAGGCACACATTATCACCTTTGATAAAGGGGAAAGGTGCAATGCAAGCAGTAAACCCAACTGGCCGCCTGGCCTACCTGCTGTTACCACGTAACACTCAGGTGGAAACCGGGTCTATGCGTAGGTTATAAAACCTTGCAAAGGTATTGGGTGTAGCCCAACCCGCAGCTCTGCATATGTCTGCTAAAGAGGCCCCCCTTGTCAGTGCCCAGGTGGATGCAAAACCTCTAGTGGAGTGCGCCGGGACTCCCAAGGGGCACGGCAAGTCCTGAGACTGGTATGCGAGGAAAATGGCATCCACAATCCAATGGGCTAATCTCTGCTTGGAGACAGCTTTCCCCTTCTGCCGTCCTCCAAAACAGACAAAGAGCTGCTCCGAGCATCTAAAGCTCTGCGTGCGGTCCAGATAGATGCACAGGGCACGCACTGGACACAGCAATGACAAGGCCGGGTCTTCCTCCTCTGAAGGGTGCGCTTGCAGGTTCACCACCTGGTCCCAAAAAGGAGTGTTACCTGCCGTGAGAGCACGTCTGCTGCACAGTTGAGGACGCCCGGAAGGTGAGTGACTCGCAGAGACTTCAAGGTCTGCTGACTCTAAAGGAGGAGGCGGCGGGTGAGTTGTGACATTCAATGCGAGTGTACGCCGCCTTGGCGGTTTAAGTACACTACGGTCGCTGTGTTGTCGGTTCGGGCCAACACATGCTTGCCCTGAATCAACGGCTGAAGCCTCCTCAGGGCCAGAAATACCGCCAGCAACTCTAAGCAGTTGATGTGCCATTGGAGTCGGGGCCCCGTCCAGAGCCCTGACACTGCTTGCCCATTGCACACGGTGCCCCAGCCCGAGTTTGAGGCATCTGTCATGACCACGACGCATCTTGAGACCTGCTCTAGGGGAACATCTGCCCGTAGAAATGCCAGGTCCGATCAAGTGCTGAAAATTTGACAGCACTGTGGCGTGATGGTCACCGGGGCGGGGCGTGGCCGTGATTCACGCTCTGAGCCCAGAAACTAATCTTCCAGTGTGAACGCTCAGGGCAGGGTGGAGGTTTCCACTTCAGCCCGATGTTCACAGCCACCCGGGCAAGCATGGCTGCCATCTCAACGTCCGCCTCATCCTGTGCTCAACTGCCCGTGGGCGGGAGCTCAGAAGATTTGTCCACTTCTGATAGCAGAAGCCCACCCTCCGATGCCGCGACTGAATGCTTAACCTCATCACGAGCCGTGAACGACACATTAAACCCGCCCTGAGGCAGACCGCCTGCATTGTTCAACAGCTCGTCTGGACAGAACGAGCGTGCTGGGGGATGGGAGGTCTGCGGGGGCTGAGCTGGCGGAAATGCTCCCATTCCACATCCAGATCGCCCGCGGTGCTTGCCGACCCAGCCGGCTGAGCGTCAGCCCAGGACGGACTGGGTTGGGGAGCAACCACAGTGGCTCCTTGCTTCATGAAGAAGGAAGTGAGCCATGAGGAATGTTGCAGAACGACTGCAACGTTCTCATGGGCATGTTCTCGCAATGAGAACACAACCCTTCCACGAAAGCCGCCTTGGCGTGCTGGCGCCCCAGACACTTGAAGCAGATTTCATGGGTATCCGGAAGGGAGAGATAACGGCCACACCCAGTAGCGCAAACGTGGAAGGACATCTTTAAAAAGACACCAAGCGTTTGCACGAGCTCTTTTAGAGAAAATATACTCTTTTGAATATACTCTTTTAGCACCCGCAGACTCAGGCTGATGAAGCGCCCAGGGGAAGCACCACACTCGACCGTGCGAGGGTGACTGCTGATATGCGGCGTAAAAAATCCAGAAGCATAGCAATAGGTGAGAGGACGAACACACAAGCATTTGGCTCCAAATAAAAAATCTGAATGAGTGATGCACGCCATCTCCTTTTATACCCATATGTCCAAGGCGGAGAGTGGCATGCAAATTCCACTTGCCAATTTTCATTGGCCTTTTCTATTTTAAGCAAAGGTGATTGGGGCTCTCAAGATCGAACCCCTAGTGTCACTACATCGACACAACACCGAGTGAGTGACAGACAGGGAACAGAAATTTCTATTGACTGCTAGTCATGACAACGGGCTCCACCAGTGCAAAAATAGTCATAACTTTAAAATATATAAAGCCACTGTAAATGTGATGAGTGGATTTTTTTTTTGAGAAAGCAGTAAAAAATAAGCACTTTATAGCTCAGAAAAATAACATGTCCTAAAACTTTTTTTCCCAACATACAGATGTTAGGTTAAAATGAACATGAAAGTACAAGAGAAAGTGTGTATATTAGGTGCAGTGACAAGTCAGCATTTCTTCAAAGTTTGTAAAGATCTTAATCACCTTTCAACTTTTTTGTAGAAGTGCAAATAAACTATTGTCTTAGTTAATATGAGGTTGTGAAAACAACATGTATTGTAAAGTAAGGGATAATCCACGGCTATGTGTGCGTTAAATGATTTTAAATGCATGACATGGAGGCAAAGAACCACCAAAAGCGAAGCGCATTTAAAATAGTTTAACGCACACCTAGCCGTGGATTATCCAGCTTTATACCAGGGTCACTTGCCTGTCAATTTTCTGGCGTTTGTACCAGCTCATATTGTTGTTTGTTTTTCTCTCTCCCTCGTGTCTTACAGGTGGAGCCAGCATGCATGATCAGCATTTCCATGGGAATGCTGATCGTTCTCGGGGAGGCACTGATCACGGCAATGATTTACTTGCCCGTTCCACCTGCTTTACTCTGATTGCACTCCCTACTTATTCCTTGTGTTTCCCCTCTTTCTTTGCCAGTTTATTGTTTGCTGTCAAGAGTTAACTGTGCTCTCATGTGTAGTTGGAGCTTGCACGTGTGTCTGTTGGTTGCCTGTCTGTAGAGGTGTAGTTACCTTCTCGTTTGCCACCACCTTTGCCTGTATTTAAGCCCTATTCCTGTGAAGGAGGATTCCTCATTCTCTGCCCACATCTCAGAATAAACTGGCCAACATGGACCCAGCAGAGAACTCTTCGCTCTGCCCTTTCCCAACAAGGAGCTCTGCTTGGACGACACCAAGATCAAATCTTTGCCTCTAACTGCCCTTTGGAAATTATGGCTTCGCAGCTTGCAGAACTCACCACTATGGTCCTGCAGCTCTGCCCTCCTCTTGATCCCAGTTGTGGTGGAGCAGAACTACGCACTGCCCCTTTAAGGATCCACCACCACTACCTAAAATGGCTGATCATTAGATTGCCAGGTGTCAACAATAAAGGTAACAGTGAGGAACAGGGGAGAGGTTGTTCACTGAAAGAAGAGAGATTTTAAACTGGGGTGTGGTGAAACTGAGGTGTGCCAAGCTGTGTAAGGAGAAAGAAAGTTTGATTTTGTGTACTGTGATGTGGATTAGGAACGTGATCGGAGGAGAGAGGAAGAAACAACAAAGGGACAAATTTGACAGTGCTTATCACCAGAGAGTGAGGCCTGAGGTCATAGGATCTTCAATCGCCAAAGAGCCCCATGGTCAAGATGTAATGGTAAATTAAAGGTGGAATAAAAAGTGGAAGTGCCAGGTGATTCCTTGATTCTTCTGACCTACCTTTATTCCCTTTTGTTGGACTCTCACTCTGCATCCTGCAGCATTGCCCACAGTCATCATACAGGTACATGCAAACTCTCCGGGACCCAGCCTGCACCATTTCACAAACTCTCTTATGACCTGAACTCTCTCTCATACATTTACATACATACACACATGCATACACTTTAGTAATTTTTTTTGTGTGTTTCGTTCTGTTGTAATTTATGAGCTAATGATTATATGCTGTTCTTTTTGTGTGAGTCTTGGACTCCTTGCCTTTTGTTTACTGAAATTTGAAACACTCTAATTTTGTGAATTTATTTAAAATTCATATAATGCTTGTAATTGGTGGCTTTTAGAGCTGTCTGGGATAAAGGTATTAATTTTGACGGGCCTAAACCTGTCTGGCATCCGAATTTGATTTAAAATTTTGAATTTAAATTTAGTTCAGGGGCCGCCACCGTTACATCCTCATTCCCATGGCGACCAGAGGCGTGCATGCTTCCTCCAGCCCTGTTCTCAGGTGAGGGATCTGTTAGAGCTTTTTTCACGCGATGCTCACTGTTCTTCTTCATACAGCCCTCCATGTTTTCCTCAGACACTATGAAGATTGTGTGTCTCGTCATGCTCCTGTCCAGGAGGGCTGGAGAATGAGGAATGGCAATGTGGGATGACCAACATCCGTGCTGCTCCTCCTATGAAGCTTTCTCCTCAGAACTTCACCGAGTTTTTGACGGGAGTCGGGAGGCTGGGAGAATTTTATCAGGACTGTCCCAGGATAATCAATCTGTAGCTGATTATGCCATAGAGTTTTGCACCCTGGCCACTTCCAGCAACTGGAATGATCACGTCATATGGGACTTGTTCTTGCGAGGACTTTTGGATGTTATCCAGGACAAGATTTACCCTTTGGACCTCCCCCCTCGATTCGACAATTTGGTGGACCTGGCCATCCGAGTCGATCAGTGCCTGACTCATCATCATGATCATTGTCGACGCTGTTCTTTGCCCCCTCGGGCAGCTGATCTTCACCCACAACCCGCACTTCCTACCAGTTCGCCTGACTCTCGCCCCGACTCTGAACCCATGCAGGTGTGTAGACTTCTGGTGTCACATAAGGAAAGGCAGCGATGGCTTCAAAATGGGTTATGCTTTGCCTGCAGCCGATCGAGCCACTTGTCGCCTTATGCCCGTTAAAAGACAATGCTCGTCAGTAGTTAGGAGGTTACTGGCAATCGCAACACCCTTGGACAAAACCCATGGACATCACACTCATCTTCTAGCCCGGCTGCAGAATGGAACAGAAAGTCATGTGATTCCGGCTTTGGTGGATTCCGGTGCCATAGGGAAATTCATTGAACAGTCCTTCTATCTCATCCAGTCCCCATCGACCCCAGTTGTGGTGGAACATCCCTGGCCATGAACAGGTATATAAATGATTCTTTAGCAGCCGGTCTCATCCGCCCTTCCCCTTTGCCCGCAGGGGTGGGGTTCATCGTGGAGAAGAAGGATGGCTCACTTAGACCCTGCATAGATTATCGAGGGCTGAATGACGTCATGGTGAAGAACCGTTATCCTTTGCCGTTGATGTCCTCAGCCTTCGAACTCTTGCAGGGGGCATCCGTCTTTACGAATTTGGACCTATGCAATGCTTATCACCTGGTCTGTATCAGGAAGGGGGATGAGTGGAAGATGGCACTTAACACCCATAGGGGGCACTTTGAATATATGGTCATGCCTTTCAGATTGGTCAATGCCCCCACCGTCTTCCAGGGGCTTGTGAATGATGTTCTTAGAGACATGGTCAATCGCTTTGTTTTTGTTTATCTTGACGATATTCAGATCTTCTCCCAGCATATGCAGGACCATGTGTGGCACGTCAGCCAGGTGCTTCTGTCACGGTTCCGGCATTTGTGCTGGCTCATACTGTTGTTTATTTTTCTCTCTCCCTTGTCTCACAGGTGGAGCCGGCACGCATGATCAGCATTTCCATGGGAACGCTGAACGTTCAGGTGGTAAATTAAGGCAATGATTTATCACTTGATTCACTCTGATTGCACTCCCTACTTATTCCTTGTGTTTCCCCACTTTCTTTGACAGTTTATTGTTTGCTGTCAAGTGTTAACTGTGCTCTCTTGTGAAGTTGGAGCTTGCTTGTATGTCTATTACCTTTTCGTTTGCCGCCACCTTCATCTGTACTTGAGCCCTATTCCTGTGGAGGAGGTTCCCTATCTGTCACTCACTCGATGTTGGTGTCGATGTAGTGACACTAGGGGTCACTCTTGGGAGCCCGAGACACCTCTGGTCTTTGATAAAAGGCCAATGAAAATTGGCGAGTGGTATTTGCATGCCACTCCCCCGGACATACGGGTATAAAAGGAACTGGTATGCAACCACTCATTCAGATTTTCTCTTCGGAGCCGAACGGTCAAGCTTATTGAGCTGAATACTACTGTTCATTCACCTCTGCTGGATCTGATGGCGCATTTCAGCGGCTTCTCCCCCCTCTGCACTGGTGCACTGCAGAGAACGCCCCTGGGTGCTCCGGCAGAAAAACTAGAGAGTATATTTTCTGAAAGAGCATTTTTCCCCTCTAAAAGAGTATATATTTCTCTAAAAGAGCGCACACACAGAACGTCTTTTTAAAGACGCGTCTTTTTAAAGATGCTTTTCCGATTGTGTGTTATTCCTGGTTGTGCTCGTTATCTCTCGCCTTCTAACGGTCACGATCACTGTCTCTCGTGTCTGGGCACTGCTCACGCGGAGACCGCGTTCGTGGATGGTCATGTTCTCATTGCGAGAATATGTCCATGGCAACGTTGCGGTCGCGGCTCGCCTTCGTAAGAAAACGAGCCACCCCAGAGGCTCCTGCCTCGGTCCTTTTACCCACGGGTTTGAGGCCAGCGCGGCTAGCACTGGGGGCGATTTGGGGACCCCAATGGGACCGCCTCCGCTGGGTATCCCCCCGCGGACCTCCCATTCCCCAGCACGCTCGTCTGCCCCGATCGGCCTTCCGGGTGAGTCCGCCGGCTCATCTCACGGCGAGTTCGACCTCTTATTCAGAGCCCACGAAAGTGATAAGCTCTCGTGCTGGCTATGAGGCACACAGCAAGTCTGCCCACCACACACCGCCAGTTCACGTAACACAGTTCAGCCTTGTGGCATTTTGTATAGAGACCCCTAGTGTCACTACATCGACACCAACGTCGAGTGAGTGACAGATAGGGAACGTCGTGGTTACTGGTGTAACCTCCGTTCCCTGATGGAGGGAACGAGACGTTGGTCCCTCCTGCCACAACGCTGAACTACCCGCTGAAATGGCTGGACCTTATATCGGCTCCTCAGCGTAAAACCTGAATGAGTGGTTGCATACCAGCTCCTTTTATACCCGTATGTCTGGGGGAGTGGCATGCAAATACCACTCGCCAATTTTCATTGGCCTTTTATCAAAGACCAGAGGTGTCTCGGGCTCCCAAGAGTGACATGACCAGAGCTATTTAATTCCACTGTGCTCCTGGAAAGATTATGTCTGTCAAAACTCCTTAAAAAGAAGCGAATAAATCCTGTCATAATACACTTACAACTACCATATTTTGTGCATAATTTGAATTGAGTGTTGTGTTCATTTTCTGTTGTTCAACTCTGTTTGTGGGGTTGGTTTTTTTGTGGATGACTGAAAAATATATCTGGATGATGCATATTTTGTCCACTCATGTTTATAAAGATATTGCAATTAATTGCGATTAACTACAAAAAAAAAATATGCGATTAATCACAATTAAATATTTTAATCATTTGACAGCCCTAATATATATATATATATATATATATATATATATATATATATATATATATATATATATATATTACTTTAATACAAAAAGATAACAGACTCTGCGCACTTAATGTATGGCATATTTTCATTACCCACTGGACAACTGACATATTATATTATAACTATTACTCTTAAGTTATAAGCATCTACTGTCAACTATGTATTCTGCTGCTCTATTAAATTGCACACTACCTATTTATATTGCACTCTTCACCTGGCACTATTGTATATGTGTATGTATGTATGCATGCATGTATATGTGTACTGTTGCATATTGTATTGTATTGTATACTGTATTTAAAGGCTGTACAGAATGTATTGTAAATCTTTGTATTTTAATGTGAAAAACCTACCAAGGCAAATTCCTTGTAAGTGTAACCTACTTGGCCAAAAGACCTGATTCTGATGAAAAATATTTGTGCCACAAGTGCACTTTATTTCTTTTGGCAAGTCCCTTTAAATACAAAACGGTCGAAGCAGGATTGCAAACTGCATTGGTTGTTTATTTACGTTCAACTCTGATTTCCACATTTTTACACAGCTGTTCAAACAGAGTGATATGCTTTTTGAAATTTTACAGCATTTAAGTGTGTGAAATATCCCATACACTGATTTAAAGACTGCCAGAAATGTACATACATTTAAGACCTCTAATGAAAGGAAACTATAGAAGAAACTATATTTAATGTTATTAATTTTGCTATTTAAAAAACATAGGTACATTTGACTTCATTTTGTTTTTAATATAGAGTAGTTGCATTTTGATTACAACTCATAATTAAACTGTAGTCTACATCTCAGCTCTGTTTCAAAGTATCTCCATTTTGATTGGTGAAAAATACAAAATAACAGATTAAAAGTTACATTTAGCATATTATATCAAATATTTCATTAAATCAATTTCACAAATATGTAATTCTTTCTGATTGAAAGTGTAACATACAGTGGTATAAGCACATATAGAACAACAACAGTGCATGGTGTACAACATGCACTCTACTGTATTAAAATCATTTTAAATACATAAAATCATCCTCCAGAGTGTATTCATCTGCATGCCAGCTTTTTATCTCTACGTTTCTTCCTTATTGCATCTTTGATTTCCTTTGTTCTGAAGCAGTATATCATTGGATTGACAACAGGGGGGAGCAGGCTGTACCACATAATCAACATAATCCGAATGCCAGGAGCGATTGCAACTGTCACGTCGTACACATAGACAACACATCTGGGGACATAGTACAGGGAAATGATAAGAAGCTGGGGAGTGCAAGTTGAGAATGTCTTATACCGGGCCTGTGTGCCAGAAATTTTGAAAACAGATGTAATGATGACAATAAAAGAAAATATAATAAAAATCAAAGGGCCCAAGAGAACAAACATGGCACATGAAAATGAAAACAAATGTTTCTGCCTTACATCTCCACAAGATAATTTAATTATTGAACTTTGGTCACAGTAATTTTGGGCTATTACATTAGAAGCACAGAAGGGCTCATTGAAGGCATGGTAAACAATAACTGACAGCCAAGATATTACTATTGTCCAAATCACTGCACATGCCATAAAAATAGTCTTGTTTGTAATAAGAGCATAGTATCTAAGTGGGTTGCATACTGCGACAAAGCGATCAATGGCCATTAATAACATTAGGAAAGAATTAATACTCCCTAAGTAATGAACAAAAAACATCTGCACAAAGCAACTATAAAATGATATAGAGCTGCTATTGAACAGGTATTTTGCAATGGTTTTAGGCAATGTGACAGTTCCAAAAGCAAGATCAGACATAGCAAGGTTACAGAAGATTAAATAAGTGGGTTTCTGAAGGCATCTCTCATAAGCAATTAATGAAATAATAAAGATATTTCCTCCTGCCAGTATCAAGTAAACAAAGAACAAAAAGGTTCCTACAGCTCCATAATACTGTGGTTGGAGTCCTGGAAATCCAAGCAGATAGAATTCAGTGAAATTGGTGTAGGTCATGGCTCTAGGAAGGCTTCACAAAAAAAACTGATCTGAACTTGTGTACACTCACTGAAGTGCAAAAAGAATATGAAAACAATGCTAAATGGGAAACTGTCAAATTGTGAATGGGAAATGACACAAACATTTAGACTATAAAGGCACAATATAATTATGTAGACTAACAAATATCCACAGCTATTTAAATGCAAATAAAGAAATTCACATTTCAACATTTCATACAATTACATAGCTATAATTCACATACATCCATGGAAACAACACAGATGTAAAAAGCATAATCTTATAGCACAAAATAGTAATTTACAATTGTGTTCTTTTGCATTTGCTGGATTTTAACCACCAAACTGGTGAGGATTTACTTAGTCACCACCAGTATTAATGCATAGCCAAAAAAGGATCTGCCACAGATGCATATGCCATAGGCCTGAAAGATTGAACACTCTCCTACACCCTAAGTGTCCATAAGACACAGACACACCGAAGTTACAGTTTATCATCTAATCCCAAGACCAAAGACACCGCCCACATCATGATGTATGTTCATGACAATATTTTGACTTAAACAAGGCATGCGCAACTTAACCCCATTGTCCGTACAAAATTATGCAATATGCTATTATCAATTGACAATTGTTGACATTTCAGTCAGTACCGCTTTGGCAAATAAGCGGGGGGGGGGGGGGGTAGTCATGATGGCTGTCACCTGGAACATAGAGCAACAGGACAGAAAAGGACACCTGGAACCTAAAGCAACAGGACAGAAGAGTGCGTTCCGAATTCATTCTGATTCTCTATGGGGAGAGAAGCTTGCATGCGAAAGGAGTCTAACGTGAGTCCTAGAAAATCCAAACGTGCGAGGGCACTGCAATGTGCCTTTTTAGTTGTGGGCTTGTATACTGCATAGTCACAGGATCAGTTGATCATTATCGGATCTCAAGTCAGTGGAAAGTGGCTGCACCTGGTTAAGATCGCTCGGTTTCTGTACGGTTTCACTCTCTAGCAGCAGCACGGTGAACAGAGGAATGTGTGTGTGTGGGGCGTGACTCCACTTATTGGTTTTTAAAAGGCACGAGCTGGACTTTAAGGTAATGGTGCCATAGGATGGATAAAGTAGGGGCATAATCTTTACCCAATTGTTTATTTATGGAGATAAACCTCAGCGGCTCCATCATGGGAGACAGCTAGCATGTACAACAGTGAGTCACCGCTTGCGAATTCCATTGGAATGAATGAGGAGAGCCGTGCATCATCTGTGACTTCTCTTATAAAAACTTCATAGTCCGCTTCACGAAGTTCATTCCGAAGCATTGTTTGTGTAAAACATGTTGAGATTAGCTAAAAAGGTGGTCAGTTCATTAGTGATGCAACGCGGTGTCGTTTAAATGGGTCGTTGAGGGAAATGTTACAGAAGGCTGTCATCCTTGCAGATATGATTTGATATAAAAACTCATAAAAAATCAGATCTCTCTCTACGCATTGTTGTGTCCACGCTGTCCATGGAGTTTGTGCTGCAAATCATAAAAAGTATATTTCTGCATGATGGGCTTCAGTTAACCATTTTAGTAACCTAGGTAAAAAAAATCTTCAGCTGGCGCACGTGATAGTAAATAAGCCTCGTGTCCAGACCACACCCACGAATGGTTTTAACCAATCATCAACACTCTTCGACCAGCCGAGTTCTCTTGGTCAAGATTTCATAGATGAGCGCGAACAGGCGAAATCTCACCAAACGGACACCTGGCAGAAATGCATTGTTGCCAACTTAGCAACTTGTCGCTAGATTTAGCAAAAACAAATTTCTTCCAAAAAGCACCTAGCGACAAACATAGCGACTTTGGACAAACCTTAGCTACTTCCGTAAAAGAGCCACCAGTACTGAGTGTGAGGTCTTGCTTTCCCGCCACAGGGACACTTCGCTCTACGTCTACTCTGTTAGTGAGTGGCAGAGAGCAGCAGCACATTCAGCTGATCGCACGGCAGCTGACATAAACGTGAATGAGCTGCACATGTGCAAACAGTGTTGCCAAAGACCAATACTAATATGTATTGTTTGCTCCTCTTTTGTTTAAATTTAAACAATTTAATATGACTGTATAATATGTTTTAAATTCTTGTCATGCGCTTATCACTGTCTTATACTCACTATCACAAGGGTTTAGTTCATTCCTGTTCTGAATTTTTTTTTTTACAAGTCAGTACATTGTAACCCAGATGGAGGCTGTGCGCTGTGTGAGAGGAAAAATAAGAAATACATTCTGTTGCTTCTAACTTACTCTCTGAGTGATCATACATGTAAATATAGCTGAAATCACAGCACAGCTGTTGTCTTAACTTATGTGAATGGTGATTTGTCAGATGACATCGCAGTTATGAAATCAGATTTTCGCAGTGCAGAGCAGCCGCTTGGAAATGGCTTGGAAGTGACTGCTGGTTAATATGTAGTCTTAATGCAGTCACTATTCCATACTCGTTCCATTGTCTGACAGCAGAAACAGAAATAAATGTGAATGAGAACAGTTTTATTGGAAATTCAGCTGTATTAAAATACAGTATGTGAGCACAGAGTGTAGGAGAGAAGCAAAGAGATGTAAGGGCTGACACCGGCTGATGCTAGGCAGAATGCAAATATGATGTGATGACATCATTAATATGCTAATTAGTGCATGACCTCATCTAACAACATTATCAACTTTTCGAGCAGACTTTAGCTACTTCCACTGAGGTAGTTGGCAACAGTGGAAAAATGCTATTGCTCTTTGTTATCATTTGTATAAATTAGCCTTAACGGTAACTAGCATGTTAGTAGTCTCCAATGCGCATACCATGCAGAATAGGGATGAATAGGGAACCGTAAAATGATGCTTACCTGTCACAAATTGTCCGTAACTTCTCTTCTAGATGTCAGTGACCGCTGCATTATGCTAAGTTTTTAGGCTCCTCTAATAGAGATCTCTGTTTGGTAATCAACGACGACAGTAGTCAAGCAGGTTAGACGAGGACAAATGCAATTGTTCAAGAGAATCCAGCCTTTGATCGGGTATTGAAGATGCATGGCTGCTTGCATCCAAAGGTAGTCTTGCCAGAGACAATTTAGCTGAGACGGGTCACTTCTTTGAATAAATGTGAGAATTGGAACGCCCAAACAAGGAGCTCTAGCACCCGAGGTCCACGTATGTAGAAGGAGTACCTCCTTTCAGGTAAGCCAATCACCTTAAAATTATGTTAATCGCCTGTCAATCAACTCGCGCATGCACATTAGCCATGTCAAGGGCATGCGAACTTTGGTGACTATTCCTGCAATACTGCAAGTATGGAATATTACAGTTAGGTCTCGAGCAACATCCTCATGAAGTGCCGAGGTTGCGTGGAATGTTGCAGCTAGGTCTTCTGGAGGCGGAGAGGAGTATTTGCTGGAGATGTACTACCTTTGGCTGTGGCTTCCGTCCACCGCAGCCCGTGGAAGAGAAGGATCAGTGATGAATGAAGGATGAATGAAGATCGTAGTCCTGTGTTTTCTGGGAAAACAGAAATGGATGGTCATGGTTGAGGTTGGAAGGGCCTGGATGTCGAGGCTGTACTGTGCAAACTGATTTTATCCATGGCTATTTAGTGATGCTGGAGCTGCTCATGGGTGGGGGATATATTCCACTTCCTTGGGGATTAAGAATTGTGTCCTCGAGGAATTCGTTTAAGATCGAAGGTTCCTCTATTATCTCCGGGCTATCCAACATGAAGGAATTAAGGTAAAGCAAACTATATACGCTATTGAGATGGGTGCATGTTATGGCGAGCCATGTTGAGCTAGCTTGTTTGATGTCAAGTGCTTGGCTAGGCTTGGAGGAATGGCTGTGATGAATATATATAGGCCATCCTTGATAGAGAGACTACTGTAGTTGGAGGTTGGTCAGCTGATGCTGAGCTTTGCCTTTGTGGCCTGCCTGAACTAACGCTATACTTGATTTATTCTCCAGTCCTCAGGTCTTAACAATTGCATCCATTCACATTTACTTTAAATTTTTAACTATAACTTGTTTATTAACCTATGAATGGCCTAAGACCTAATACCAATATAACTGCTTAACCTAATTGTACCTCTTAGATCTGTTAGATTGATTCAGGCTAGAAATCCCCATGGTTCACTCCAAATATGGTGAGATATGCCAGAGCTATGTTGCTTGCAAGTTTGAATCAGACTTGCATCATGCAATATTCATTATAGTGTCCCTGGTCCTTCATTTTTGTAAACTGTCTATACATTAATACATTAAACATTTACTCTTATATGGACAATATGGAAACATTCCTCAAAGTACAGCATTTTGAATGGTTTTTGCATGTGTTTGCATGTTTTGCAGATGTGTGTGTGTCGGGGACTTTGAAAGGGCAAACTTAAATGAGTTTGGATGTAGCCAACTATGCCACCTTGGGACTCTCATCCAAGGACTCAACACTAAGAGGAACTTAGGACACAGGTTTGCACATTTAAAATTAGTTTTTATTAATAAAAACATTTAACAATTGTCACTGATGAGAACACGATAAATTAAAATATCTTTTAGTTACCTACACACATAAGCAGAATACCTCTTGTAAAAAGCTGGGAAGGCTGGGGCTGACCTCCAGGAAAGAAATGACACTGGGAAAAAATGGCCCACCCTCCCCAAAAGTGACATTTACCATATCGACAAACTCATGCTCACACTGCACAACTTAAACCAGTCCTCGATTGAACTACCACAGCAAACATAAGTCATCATTTTTATTTGTATAGCGCTTTTCACAACACACACCGTTTCAAAGCGGCTTGACAGAAAATCATGCTTTAACAGAAAATGAAACTGTAATATCTATAAAGTCTTAGAGTCATCACTGTGTAATTGTAAATTGTGTAAAAAAATAATTAAATAATCATTGTATTTAGAACCCCAGTGAGCAAGCCGAAGGCGATTGTGGCAAGGAACACAAAACTCCATAAGATGTTGGTTATGGAGAAAAATAACCTTGGGAGAAACCAGGCTCACTGTGGGGGCCAGTTTCCCTCTGGCTAAACAGCATGAATATAATGCCAATTAGTTATTTGTGTGCAGTGCAAGTCATTGTTTAAAATTTGTAAACCAAGTAAGTGTTAAGGGCCAGTGTTTAAACAATGATTTTTTTTTTTAATGTACTGTAAGATTAATGACAAATGTCTTTGAAGTCCATCCTGGATGGACTTCCTTTGTTTTGCATTGTCCTTTGTTAGTTGGCTGAAGAATGCTTTTGTTGGCAATTCATTTATAGTCTATGTATTCCATTTCAAGAGTGTAATCCATCAATAAACTAAGGTGATGCAGGCAGAGATCAATGAGATGCATCGCAGTTTAACCAGCAGGTCATTTTGGTGAGACTCGATGGGGTCTATCCTAAATCCAAGGTTCAGGCAGTGGCATATAAAGAATTTGAAAATTAATACGAAATTTAACAGGTAGCCAATGTAACTAGTGCCCGACCGATATATCGGTTGGCCGATATTATTGGTCAATATTAGCCTTTCACCGATATACTGGTATCAGCGTATATTTTACCGATATGCACCGATATGAAAACTTTTTTTCAGAACATATAATGCGGAAAACAATGCTTTAGAATTGGTGTCATAGTGTAGTTTGTCCAGCAGAATGCACTCCGACTCCATTGTTTACAGAGCTGACTCTGAACTGACGGTGGCTCTGCAGACAGGGCGGAGTTCAGCGGTGTCATCACAGTAAGTTGTTAACTAGTTTGTTAAATACATACTGGAAACTTAATAAACAATGACCCCATCATTTTCCTTTTTCAATATAACAAATAAAACATTAACCTTGTCCCTGACAACCATGTCACTCATGTCTGTTTGCTGTTAGCCAGTTACAGTTTGTCAGTGCAGTCAGTAATGTAGCAGATTGAAAGGTAAACATCAGAGCATCTTTTTGCAGCTCAGCAGACAATGGTGCGGTGGTGGATTGTGTCTGGTGAGTGTTGATTTCATGCTATGTTGTTACTTAGTTGGTGAGACACAATGTTGGAAAGTAAAATAAACAACATCCATCTTTTACTCTCCATGACAACAGGCTTATAGCTAACTAGCTAATCACGCAGCTACTTTCATTGCTTGTCAGCTGAGTGGAAGCTAATGAGTAAACATGTATTCACCAAACTGTTTTGTTTAGGATTCACAGTTTGGTACCCCCTTTAACCGAACAATTCCAGTCATTACATTTATAAAATGTAATATTTAAAAGTCTGGTTTTCCACCATTGAATGTTTCCCCTGAACTTGTATAGAAGAATATGATGTAACACCGCTGCCGCTCTTTATCTCTTGTCTCGGCAGTATTAATATAGTCAGCATTTGACTGATACTAAACAGTAATACTGATGTTTATTTAGCTATTTATATTATTTGTATTTATTTTTTATTTTAATGGTCAGCATTTGACTGATACTAAACAGTACTGATGTTTATTAAGCTATTTATTGTATTTTTATTTATTTAAATGGTCAGCAACTGACTGATACTGAACATACAGTATTGATGTTTATTAAGCTATTTATTGTATTTTTATTTATTCTTTATTTTCTCAGTGTTCATTTCTAGAATTTGTTAACAATGTATAATAATAATGTCAAATATTCTTTGATAAAAATATTTAAGAAAGCAGCCTTCTGAGTACCTTTGCATAGTCATATCGGTGCAAAATCGGTGAAAAATCCACATAGAAAAGGTCTGTTTTCATTCCAGCTCAAAAATTAAATATATCGGCCACCATATCGGTAATCAGTCAATTCTCCCTCTCTAAAATCGGTATTGGTCTCAAAAATCCCATATCGGGTGAGCTCTAAATGTAATGACGATAAAATTGGGCTAATATGATCATATTTTTTGGTTCTAGTAAGCACTCTGGCAGCTGCATTTTGAACCAATTGAAGTTTATTTATTGAACTTGCACTACATCCTCCCAATAATGCATTACAATAATCTACTCTTGAGGTCATGAACGTATCAATTAGATTTTCGGCATCAGCAACAGACGTGTGTCGTAATTTAGGAATATTTCTGAGGTGGAAGAATGCTGTTCTACAAACATTGAAAATGTTATTTTCAAAGGACAGATTGGTATTAAAATATAACACAAGTTCTTCACTGTAGAAGATGACATAACAGTACATCCATTGTATTTTAAGGTTTTTGGTCCAATAATTAGTACCTCTGTTTTGTCGGAATTGAGTAGAAGGAAATTTCTGGCCATCCAATCTTTGATTTCACTGATACACTCTACTAATTTGGAGAATTGTGAAATTTCGTCGGGTTTAAAAGAAATATAAAGTTGGGTGTCATCGGCATAACAGTGGAAACTTATTCCACGATTCCTGATAATATCTCCCAGGGGAAGCATATATAAAGAGAAAAGCTGAGGCCCTAAAACTGATCCCTGTGGCGCTCCATTCTTAATTTTTGTTTGAATTGATTAATTCCTCATTTACACATATAAAGTGGTAGCGATCTGATAAATAAGACCTGAACCATGCTAATGCAAAACATAATTCTCCAGCCTATTCAAGAGAATGTCGTGATCTATGGTGTCGAAGGCAGCACTAAGATCTAAAAGCACCAGAAGAGAAATGCAGCCGCGATCAGATGAATAAGAGCAATTAATTTGTAACTCTGATAAATGCAGTCTCTGTATTGTGATGGGACCTAAATCCTGACTGAAACTGTTCATATATACCATTTCTCTGTAGAAATGAACTTAGTTGGAGGACACTACCTTTTCTAGTAATTTTTAACGTAAATGGGAGATTTGAAATTGGTATATAATTAACCAATTCACCAGGATCAAGCTGTGGATTCTTAAGTGGTTTGATAACTGCCATTTTAAAGTTTTTGGGACATGTCCTAATTTTATTTCTGATGATTTCTATTTTATCCTTAAAGAAATTCATGAAGTTATTACTATTGTGCTGCGATGGAATATCTGGTTCAGTCGAGGCTTTATTCCGATCCAATTTAGCCACAGTACTGAATAAACACCTTGGATTGCTGTGGTTATTTTCTATGAGTTTGCTAAAATATGCTGATCTGGCAGCATTTAGTGCCTGTCTGTAGCTACAGACACTATCCTTCCATGCACCGCAAAATACCTCTAATTTTGTATTCTTCTACTTGTGCCCCATTTTCCATGCTGCTCTCATGAGTGTGATCATTGTACCATGATGCGTGGCTTTTTTCTTTAATTTTCTCTAATCAAAAGGTGGGTGACACTATCATGAGTGCTTGAGAAGACTGTATTTATATTTTCTGATATTTCATCAAGTTCTTCTAGACTTTTGGCTTACTGAGTATATGAGATAAATCTGGGAGATTATTGGTGAAGCTATCTTTAGTGGTCGAAAGAATAGTTCTTATGGACGATAGCATGGTGTAGACTGAGTGACATTAGCTGATCGCAGCAAACAAGAGACGAGGTAATGATCTGAGATTTAATCGCTCTGCGGTAGAATTTTTATAGTATCAACATCAGCTCCATATGACAGAATTAAATCTAGCGTATGATTATGGCGATGAGTTGGTCCTGACACATTTTGTCTGACTGCAAAAGAGTTGAGAATAATCGATAAATGCTAATCCCAAGTGTCATTTTCATTATCTATGTGAATGTTGAAGTCACAAACAATTAAAGCTCTATCTATAGTAACTACTAGAGCTGATAAATTTGCAAATTCACCAAGAAAATCAGAATACAGCCCAGGTGATCTAAATTCAGCAAAAAATGAAATGTCCTCTCACTTTTAGCTGCTTTTATTTTCAGCATATTTAAAATGTGTAAATATTTGTATGAACATAAAGATTCAACAACTAAGACATAAACTGAACAATTTTCACAGACATGTGACTAACAGAAATGGAATAATGTGTCCCTGAACAAAGGGGGGGGTGGGGTCAAAATCAAAAGTAACAGTCAGTATCTGGTATGGCCACCAGCTGTATTAAGTATTGCAGTGCATCTCCTCCTCATGGACTGCCTCAGATTTGCCAGTTCTTGCAGTGAGATGTTACCCCACTCTTCCACCAAGGCACGTGCAAGTTCCCGGACATTTCTGGGGGGAAATGGCCCTAGCCCTCACCCTCCGATCCAACAGGTCCCAGACGTGCTCAATGCGATTGAGATCCAGGCTCCTCGTTGGCCATGACAGAACACTGACATTCCTGTCTTGCAGGAAATCACGCACAGAACGAGCAGTATGGCTGGTGGCATTGTCATGCTGGAGGGTCATATCAGGAAGGGTATCACATGAGGGAGGATGTCTTCCCTGTAACGCACAGCATTGAGATTGTCTGCAATGACAACAAGCTCAGTCCGATGATGCTGTGACACACCGCCCCAAACCATGACGGACCCTCCACCTCCAAATCGATCCCGCTCCAGAGTACACGCCTCGGTGTAACGCTCATTCCTTCGATGATAAACACGAGTCCGACCATCACCCCTGGCGAGACAAAACAGTGACTTGTCAGTGCTGTCCTTCCTGTAGCGCTGTCTCACAGTACGGAAATTGCAATGTATTGCCCTGGCCACATCTGCAGTCCTCATGCCTCCATGCAGCATGCCTAAGGCATGTTCACGCAGATGAGCAGGGTCCCTTTCTTTTGGTGTTTTTCAGAGTCAGTAGAAAAGGTCTCTTTAGTGTCCTTAGTTTTTATAACTGTAACGATAATTGCCTACCATCTGTAAGCTTTTAGTGTCTTACCGACAGTTCCACAGGTGCATGTTCATTAATTGTTTATGGTTCACTGAACAAGCATGGAAAACATTGTTTAAACCCTTTATTTGGATTTTTACAAAATTATCATTAAAATACAGTGTCCTGAGTTTATAGAGTTTATATAACTTAGCAAGGGCAAAATATGACAAATATATTTTATTTACATCAGACACAGTCTCTATATGATATCTAGGTGATACAGTCTCTATGTGTTGTAGTTTATATGACCTGTGTGATGTCTCAAGGCAGCTAGCAGACGTTCGGATTGACCAGTTTGTCTGCTGTTTAAGGGCCTAAATGTCGTGTAACCAGCCACTCTGAGGCAAACCCACAGCACCCCCTAAAAAAACACAAAAAAACAATATTAAAATTTGTCAAGGACAGACCAATGACAAGAATTTAAGGAATGTTTCATCATAACCAGTAACTCCATAAAAATACTAAACTGCACCAACAACAGTTAGACACTTTTGAACACTCATAAAACAAAATAATCTTAATTATATGCAAGGAATAAATCCATAAAACAAAAAAACAATAGGCACCAGGACTTGGCTTGAGGGCTTGAAAAACAGAAAAACCCTGGACATGACTAAGAAAACATTTGGTAAACCAATTACTTAAATATTGGTTGTTGGACACTACAACTTAAATAAGCAATCCCTCAAAATAGTTGTTGCAATAAATCTGGTACAGCTAAGACATTGGTAACTTGACATCATACCGAATCCTGACCCAGAATCAGAAAATACTACAACTACAACATTGGCAGGTGAACACCAACCAAAGACAGAACATGAGACCTTCTCAACACCACAGTGTAGGACATTTCAAGGGACAGTTATGATATGGCTAAAAGGCAGTGACCGCTTGATGCTAGACCCCATACTTTACAGTGTCCCAAGAAGATACATTACAGTTAGACACTGGCCGCTTGACGCCACCACAAATGATTGAAATTAAGAATAGCCCAACCGTGCCCCACAGAACATTAAAACAATACTATGGTACAGCTAAGGCATTGACTGTTTGATGCCATCACCAATCCTGAACCCATACGTCCAGTATAGAAGAGCTGCATTGGGTAGTAGATGCAAATGTATAAAGCATCTTCCAAGCAGGGCACTTGATCTACTCTGGCTCCTAAAACATTAAACATCCACCTTCACGGACATATAAAACACTTTCAGTAGTGGGAAGACTAATAGCAGAGAGGGAAGACAGCTGCTTGATTTAGCCACACTGTGTCTGCCTTTTACTGGGCTACCAGCTCTTGCAGTTTCTGCATGTCCCCTGCCTTGGTGCGACTGACAGACAACATGAAAAAAGAAATGAAATAACCTGTTGCCTCTTCTAATGAAGTCTACTGCTGTTTTGTCTTTAAAGATGCAACTTAAAATCAGTTAAAACCTCTTGAAAAGAAAAATACAGCTCCACTTCAACTGGGTATACCCTGCTGACTACACCAGATTGTGGTGAATTCTGGTGACAAAGAGTGGAAAAGCAGTACGCTTGCTTACATGAGCTCCAAAGTAGAAGAATCAACCAACTATGCCACCCTGGTACTTCCACAGGGAAATAATAACCCCAAAAGAAAAAGGCATACAGGTTCGTTACCAAAGGAGGCAGAGAGACGTGGGCATCAATACAAAAAAATAGTTATTACCGAGCACAGAAGTAATAGAAAGATAAAAACTTTCGGTTGACAGGGGGGAAAAAAATGTTACTCCGACAAGCCGAGCATAAGCTCAGTGCACCAGCACAAAGGTCACACAAAGAATTCCTGAAAATAAATGTAACAGGGCTGAGGCTTACCAATAGTGGTGTAAACTAGCTGAAAATGTAGTTAATCCCCTGAAACCACATCACTCACCCAAATACACTCACAGACACACATGCACACCAAGTGAGAAAAATGGATGCAAGCGGTAAAGCACAACACTCAGTGAAAGAGACACCACCACCAGAGTTGCAGACAGCTAGCCTCCCTACCCCAGGAACCTTCAGCTCCTGAAATAAAAAAGCCAACAGTTAGCCAATGGATACCAGATTAACCGCACAGGTTATAGTAAAACCAAGCTTCAGATAGTTATAAGAGATTCTTAAAAGAGAAAGTGGGGTATCACAATACTAGGGTATCACAACATGAGCATCCCACAACAGAAAGGGAAATGACAAATAGAAACAAATACTGACAACTGGTATCAACTTACAGTAAACTTACACCAGATAAACCAAAATAAAACAAATACAGGGGGATGAGTGGCCAGTTACTAAAGAAAAGAGAAATACAGCCAAAACTATACAAATAAATGAAACTGATTTAAGTAAACCTAAATCAGTAATATAACAATAAAAAAAAAAAACAGCACACTCAGTTCCTCAAAAAATATGACAATAAAAAGGTCCTTGAGAACAATGCCCCAAGAACAAAGGAAAAACACTAAACAAACAAACTAGTAACAACCACGCCACCAACGGCCATACAGCATTTGGGCTGGCTAATGTGCACTGCTAAGGGCACATTCAACAGTAGGTGAGGGTGTTAAAGCAAAGCACCATTTCCCACTGAAAAAAAAAAAAAAGAGAGAAACAAAAGAACACAAAAAAAAAAAAAAAAAAAACAGCAACAAAACAGCAGCACCATCGTAACAGCGTCTTCTGAAGAGAAGCACACATCCTGCAGCCCAAACAGAGAGCAATTTCCTTCAGACAAGCGAATCAACCTACTAAAAACAAGACAATTAGTTATTAAACCTAAAACCCAACAAAGCTAAAAGACATAAAAATATACATACCAGAGAATGGTCGCTGAAGTCACCCAAGACGTTTTAAAGCATGTGGGGACCACAGACAAGGAGAGGGAAAGGTTGAAAATGTCCGTAAAAACACCAGCAAGTTGGTTCGCGCACGCTCTGATGACGCGGCCCGGAATGCCATCTGGATCCGCGGCTTTACGGATATTCACCCATCGGAAGGATCGGGTTACATCCGCAACAGAGACGGAGAGTGAACTAACCTCTGTAGTTTCAGCCGCGAGAGCTCTCTCCACAAGGGCGGTGTTATTTGTTATTATGTGGCGGGATGTACACAGCAGTGATAATGACCACTGTGAATTCCCTCGGTAGCCAGAATGGTCGACACAGAAGCATGAGGAATTGCAGATCAGGAGAGCAGAAAGACTTGATAGAATGTACGTTCCTCTGATCACACCAGGATTTGTTGATCATAAAACATACACCACCACCTCTGCTTTTCCCTGAGAGGTCTTTCACTCTATCCGCTCAGTGCACGGAGACCCGCGCCGGTTCGATGGCTGAGTCTGGAATCTCCGCAGACATCCAAGTTTCTGTAAGGCAGATAATGCAGCAGTCCCTCATCTCTCGTTGGAAAAAGATCTGCGCTCTCAGAGCTTGTTGTCCAGAGACTGAACATTTGCCAACAGAATACTGAGTAGCGGAGGTCGATTTGCGCAACGCCTTAGTCTGATGAGAACGCCGGCTCTCCTTCCCCTTTTCCGGCTGTGTTTGCCCAGACAAAGGGCTCCGCTGGCATGAGGAATTTAAAGTCCGGTTTTTCGGTGTGCTATTGCAGAACCAATGTCCAAAAGTGTTTGTCTATCATAGACAACATCCAAGACAAAAAACATAAGAACTGTAGACAAAATAAACAAAAAACTGCAATGTTGGGTCAGAGCTCGCAACGCAGCAGCCATACTCGGCGCCATCTTGAACAGATTGCTGACATCAGCTGGAAAACTACAAATGACTTGTAATGCCAACAATGACCAAAAGATGACTGTAGAGCTCCACTTTCTGATGCCCTGGTTCTGTGTGTGTTCTGCAATGTGAGTGTGTTATAGTCTCACCCCTTCATTTCTGAGTGTGTGTGTAGCATTATGATTATATATATATATATAATGTTTTTTTTTTGTTGACAAATGTAAGGAAAAGGCTCTGTGTTAGTGTCTCGTGAGTTTATTTTTATGTGTGTAAGTGTGTTTGAGTGATGATGTTTTAGAGTCTCAGCCTGTAATTTCTGTCTTTTTTTCCGCATTGTCACTGATTTATTTATTGTATTTGACAGATAAAAAAATTCTGTTTTTTGGTCTCTCCCATTCATTTTCAATGGTCGGTCAATTTTTTTCCACCAATATCAAAGGTGTCGCGTTTTTTTTTTTTTTTTTTTTAAAAAAACAAAACAATAAAATAATAATTTACAACCACTTAGACTTATTGAATCAAGCCAAAAAAATGAAATAATAATTATGTTCAGATGGCAAATGGAGGAAAAGCCACCAAGTCTTGTACTGCTGAGATAAAGGAAACAATTTGTATTAAATGTGGAAAAATTCTTTTGGTCAAAAATGACCGAATACCAAAGGAGGGTTAACTAAAACCAATAATTAACACTTAACTATTTTGAGTAGCCTATGCAATAAATATGGAAGACATATGAATGAAGAACTCTGAGCTATCACACTGACAATTAATTACACAAAATTGGTTTACTTTAACCATATAAATTAAATGATAGTGTGATCAGAAAAGCTTGATTTATTGAGTTATTTCATAGATACATAAGGAAAACCACTGTCTTCACTAATGTTTTGATTTCTGCTGAATAGGGGTGCAGCTGGTTGTCTCAATTCAATACTCCTCAGTTGTGGCATGACCTCTTCTATCAAGGCATTTATACAATAACGGTTTTGAATAATCTCATCCACTGTAGCTCAACCATAATTTTTATTTTTTTTACATTCTTGTGCAGTGCTATAGTGTTAGGAGGAGCAAACATATGACTTAGGTTGCCACAAGCAGTATAGAACCTTTTCTTGAAACAATTGTCGAGGTCCCTTAAGCTGATCTTATATTGCAGTGTCAGCTGAGACTTTTTAATGTATTAACAGAAGTCGTAAGATTGGACCTAAAAGTTTACTGTTCATTTACAAATGCAAGTCCTGTATGTTCACCAAGTTAGCAAACATTATCTTTTTGCAAAGATTGAGCTGACAATCACAGCCAAAGAACTGTTCTTGCAAATATAATATTAAGCATTATTATCAACAACAAATTTTATGGAGTAATGAAAATAATTGAGTAAACCTCTGTCAGCAAAATAAATAAATTAATTAATTGTATGGGTTCTATAGTATAACAATATAACACATAAACATACACCGATCAGCCACAACATTAAAACCACCTGCCTAATATTGTGTAGATCCCCCTCGTGCCGCCAAAACAGTGCCAACCCGCATCTCAGAATAGCATTCTGAGATTATATTCTTCTCACCACAGTTGTACAGAGCGGTTATCTGAGTTACCGTAGGCTTTGTCAGTTCGAACGAGTCTGGCCATTCTCTGTTGACCTCTCTCATCAACAAGGCATTTCCATCTACAGAACTGCCACTCACTGGATGTTTTTGTTTTTGGCACCATTTGGAGTAAATTCTATAGACTGTTGTGTGTGAAAATCCCAGGAGATCAGCAGTTACAGAAATACTCAAACCAGCCCATCTGGCACCAAGGACACCAATGGATGTGGACCGAATCATTTCCTGACTAGATGAGGCAGAAAATAGAATCTCACAGCTAGAAGATGAGAATCACCAGCTGCGCACAACAAGTGAAAAGCTAACGGAAGAAAGTAAAGTGATGCATGAGGCTATTGTGGATGCAGCTAAGAGACAGTGGCCATGGAAAAGCTCTCAGAGACCAAAATTAGCAGAATGGATAAGACTCATGGTGGACGTGGCATCATTTTAGATATTGATAGCCAAGGTTAAGAACTTCAAAGAAAAATACATGCAAGTGTGGTCCAGTTTCATCACTTTTGTATCAGAATGATAATGAGGACTGCCTTTTGAGTAGTTTCAATTATAGTTATGGTGTTGAGGTCACAAATATAATGGTCCTCTTTGGTCCTTTAATTTAGTAAAAACGCTGAATGCAATTATTTTCTGAATAAAGTCTTGAAATGTGATAAAGGCCTATAATTTGATAATTTTTGGTTTTAAAAGATACATGTATTTTTAAAGTCCACACAGACAAACACTGTGTCTGCATTGCTGGCAATTGTTTTTGTGCTGTCTTAAAGAAAAGATTAATATAATTAGAATTTCTTTTCATCATTGATGTATCTGTAAAATGACATGAGACAGTGTCAGCTGGCTAGCAAAAACAAAATGCACAAAATTATTTACTGCCCTCAAGTTGTCCCTCATTGTTTTTTACTCCCAGTAGAATCTTAACACAGTATTTTCTTCAAGAATCCTAATGCTGCTCTTTTCCATACAAAAACAGTTCATATTGACTGCTGCTGTCAAGGGCCAAAGAGAGATAAAATCGTTAACATACAAGTAGTCCATACAACACATAGCTGTTGTATGGCCCCAGAAAGCTTGGAATATAGTGCACTTGTCATATGCACTACTGTTATGATGTCTTTATACTGAACCTTTAATAATGATTTATAGCATTTGTCCTTTTTAAAGCTTGACATCTCCTGCACACTATGAACTGTTATTCTATGAAATAGAGCTGCTTAAAATATTTATTATGTTCCAAGGAAGAACACTGCATATGGGTTTTGAACAACATATGGGTGAGTAAATGAGTGAGCAAAAATAAATTTTACATTTTTAGGTAAACTACTCCTTTAACTGGTGGCTAATTTTTTGAGCACAAACCTGATGAGACATACTCAAAATAAAATGGTCTCTTTTAAAAGAAGACTATTAGGAGATGCTGTACAAAATTCAGAATTAATTAAAGACATAAATTATTTAGAAAATCTTAAATTGATTTTAAATTACCTAATAATATTTGCATTAAGAATTTTTACACTGTCCTTGCCAAAACCTAAAAGCACAGTAAAACTCACAAGTCACAAGTCTTACCATGTTCTAGTTCTGATCTGGGTGATAACGCTTTTTTTATAGATAATTTTCTTAGACAATGTCAAGAGAATTTTCTAAAAAGCTACTTCAAAACCCTGCCAGATTACCACCTTCATTCAATTCCTTTACAATATACACACATTCGCTCCTTGTCTTAAGCCTGATTCGCTGAAAACTGCTCCGTTAATGTTTTTACATTCACAGTTATGAATGACATACATATCACGTAGTGTAGATGACATATTTTAAATTCAAAATGGCGAATTTTGCCAAATCGTGAATAGTTTGCACCCTTGGAAATTAATGTCAGTCAGTACAACATTTCAGTCATAAAACAGTGGTCAAATATTGCATGTTTAATTAGATACTTACATCTCACATGACACTAACACTCCTAACCTGAACTGCTAGCTGGTGCATGGCGCTGGGATAATCCATGAGGTTCCCGCTTAGCTTCTTAAACTTGAGTCCTGCCTTCATCGATTCTCATATAACGTTGACGAGCGGTGTTAGACTACTGAGCGTGGTAAACTTTTTTTAAACCATTATGTTATTCCTGCAACAACTTAATGACAATTAGACAGCGGTGCATAATGAACTGTAGCAGAACAGCAACAAGGATATCAGTTATCGGGGGGACAATCTGGCCATATCTGATCATTGGTGGGGACTTGTCCTCCTCAGCGTATATTGTGGTTATGGCCCTGGTTTCAAGTAGTAAATAAAGTAGTAGTAGAAATGTTTCAAATCACATACACCTACGCTATTGTATACATCCCTATAACAGTTCAAGATCAGGCAAGGAGGAGGTGGGAACCGGCTGAACAGTCAACATAAAGGTTTAATGATATAAATTAACTTAAAACAACATAAATCATAAATGAGCACAACACACATGCAGTGTGGCCCGGCCATGCCCTCCTCCTCATCACACTCCTCCGCTGCCCGATTCAGGCTGGGTGCCACCGGTCTGACTAACCAACCCCCCCCCCCATCTCTGGAGGGGAGATGCTGCCCTTCCGGCAGTTCTGTCAGCCGGTGGTCCACGGTCGGGCCGGCCCTTTATGTAACAGAAGTTTCAGCTACATTAAAAATTTAAAATAGAATAAAAACTTATGCTAGTCCAGAAATGTCAGAATTCTGAACACTTTATGGGTTAACAAATTACATTATTAACAGTTTATAGGATGGATCTATTTTTTCAAGGGGATGAATATTTAGGTGGGGCTCTGCCCTACCTGCCCATATGGATTGGCCTGGTTTCTAGATTGTTTTAGAATTACAGTAGAGGTTGCATTACATGCTGTAGCCTTTTCATATAAGGTCTGTCAATGCATTCCTTAGTGTTCATGTGATATCTTCAATAGCGACCATTCAGTTCCTGATATAAAGAATAATGACCTACTTTTAATTGCACACACAGCAATCCACAAATCTAATGTATTGCCATTTTCATTGTAAATCCAATGTATTTGTAAGTAAATAGACTTTATTTAAGAAAATAAAGCATGCTACTTTATATTACGATTCATGTACAACAACAACAAAAAAACATTTTTAAAATACAAAGTTTCTTTTCCTGGCTTCAAATAGCAAAGCATTTAAAAATGAGAACGATGAAATAAGCAGTAACTGGGACAAAATCTTCCCCAATGCCCTATATATTATAAACAATATAAATGTATCCTCTCACAGTTCTCTAATTTAGTATACAGTATGACGAACAGTGGAGTCCAAAAGTCTGAGACCACATTGAAAATATGTCTCAACATCTGATTTAAACCTGGAAAGTTTTCAAAATGTTTTAAAAAAGGAAAACAAAGAAAAAATCTGTCTACTCCTTTGTACAAAATTTCAGATTTCCTTGTTTCCATTAATATACACAATACACATTTTAAAATCTTGCTGGGATAACATGGATCATCAGGTTTGGTACAAACTTGTGGAGTAAGCAAAAAAACATTTTAAAATTTAAATTCTTCTTTTCACTAAAATGTATGCAAATCTATAGTAGAACAAATAGTAATAGAACAAATTTATTAAATTAGAATAAATGCCAAAAAGAAGCATTTCCACTAGTGATTTCAGACTATTGGACCTCACTCTGTAAAAAAAACACTAGATTCAGTTTTGTGTTTTTACAGCTCTTGAAACCATTTACTTGCATACAGTGGAGACATTTACTTTTTTGTGATTATATTGAGGACTTGTTGAAGTTTTTAATCGTTTAAGTAAGCTTTCCTTTACATCTTTTGTCCTTAAGCAGTAAATGAGGGGATTGATCATGGGTGGAAACAGGCTATACATCATAATAATGACTAATCGTGAATCAGTGCTGAAGTTGATACCAATATTGCTAGACAAATAAATAAAACACCTGGGTAGGAAATAGAGAGCAATTATGACGAGCTGAGGACTGCAGGTGGAGAAAGTCTTCAGCCTTCCTTGAGTGCTTGAAATTCGCAAAACTGCCACAAAAATGGCGCCATAAGAGAAAACAATATAGGCCAGAGGTCCAAGCAAAACAACCATTGCAAATACAAAAGCTGGAACACTGTATAGAGCACGATTAGTGCATGCAAGAGATGTGATAGAAATGTGATCACAGTAGCATTGTATGATTGTGTTTTCTGCACAGTAAGGGAGAGGATACGCCCTTATTACCATCATTAAAGGGCATGTATGTGCTAGCACCCATCCAATAAAACAAAGACTGAGAATGCTCGACCTTGTGACTATATTAGGATATCTTAGTGGATTACAAATGGCTACATACCTATCAAAGGCCATTATTCCCAGGAAAAAAGAATTGGTTGATCCAAAAAAATGTACAAGATACATCTGAATGAAGCAACCAGTAAATGAAATATTACCAGCTTGGAACCAATATTTGGAAATAATTTTTGGTAAGGTTGTGGTGCTAAATAATACATCACTTACAACCAGGTTTAAAATGACATAATACATGGGTTTATGAAGGCATTTTTCTAGAGTAAATAGTGCAAGAAATGTTCCATTCCCCACTAAGATACAGACATAGACAAAGAGCAATAATGCTGCCATAGCGCCATGGTAACTTGTATGAAGCCCAGGAAAACCGACAATGAAAAAGTCCTTAATATAGCTAAGGTTTCCAGCTGACATGCTGACCTGATGACTGTATGAAAAAGATAGAAGACAGAACTAGATTAATATAGACTGAGATATGCCTTTTATTTTATACATTTAAAATATTAACAATAATATTTGGCTTGAAATCACAGATATCACGCATTAGAATAGATCAGATTACAGATTACAGCATTTCAGAACAGCAAGGCATAACAGTAAATTAATGTATTAAGTTTAATTTTATAATTTTAAGAGTAAAGAAAAGTTATATATTCATCTAGGAAATATTGACAGAATTTCTTTTGTGAACCATGCATACTGCTAATACAATCATGATTCAATAACAGTCAAAAAATTTACTTACAATATGTCTTAATATGTAGTCTATTCACACTCTTTAAAATATGTTGCAGCCGAAGATATTTAAGGAACATGAATGTGATTTTTTTCCCTTCTAATTTAGGCGGGGAATTATGTGGTTGGTTGATGACACTGATCATATACCACATGCATTGTTTGCACAGGCAAACTAACCAATGACCTACTCTAATGAGGTACTCTGACTTGCCTACATTACTAACACTAATCCAGAGAGGAAACCATCACCAGCAAACAGTCCAAGAAACTGCACTACACTGTATAAATGGACTGACAAATCAGGGCCTAATTGAAAGTCATTATAGTACTCAGGACTTATTATATTCAAACTCACTTATTGTTCACTTAATTAATTATCTCACTTATTATTTATAGTCTCTTTAAGTTTTTGTTCAATAAACATAATGTTAAAAAGCATAACAACTACTACCAACTATTTTAACCCTGAACTAAAGAAAGGGGGCATTGATGATGCAAGCTTCAAAATATTATATTCTACTAAATCAAGAAAAGCTTTAAAAAGAAATCTTGTTTCTTTATTTTTTTTCCTTTCTTTTTATTTATTTATTTATTTAATTTTTTGTCTATATATTGCTGCAGATAAATAAATAAATAAATAAAATAATAATCTTTAATTTCTTCTAGTGTAATTACATGGTCATTATCCAAGGTGTTTTAATGTCTCAATTGCCCTTGAGATTTACATTTTCATCAGTTAACCAGTAACATTAAGAATAGTGTAAATGTATTAAATCAACAAGAAGACAAATCCATTAAACATAATAAATAACAGGTTGTTTGCTCTGGCAAGCAAACATTTAGTATGGTGATATCACAGAGTATACTCTATTGAATAAACTGTGTTGATTGCCCACAATTCATTATTATTCATAATTCATTTAATTAATTAATGAGAAATGACAGTTAAAAACAAATTATATATATATATATATATATATATATATATATATATATATATATATATATATATATATATATATATATATAATTTATTTATTTTTTATTTTTTACACAGCAGCCACTCCACTATAATGGTGCTTAACATGTTAAATTTGATAAATGTTCTCCAAATTCCTCTGCATCCCTACTGTATACTGTCACATGCTGTATTGTGTATCATAATGTCCTGAGTATTTTGTCATGCATGCAGATGATGGAATATAGCTTAACTTGACTGCAGAAACTGAAATAATAGATGTATCAATGCTACTGTATGTATGTTGTGACCTTAGTAGCAACAATGGTATTTAAAAGTGCATAGCTGTATTTTTGAGATTGCTTGCATGTGTTTCCACATTATTCTTACAGTATAATGAAGTTTTAATTTGAAAATTTAACGAAAACAAAATAAATTCAGATCCTTACTGTAGAATTTGAAGTAACTTTTAATTATCAGTCAGACAATATAATAAATTTTATTATTTAAAAGTTTTTAATATAGCCAATCTTTATTATTTAACGCTTTCGTACGTACCATCACACATATGTGACATTTAATAACTGGGCCCCGCAGAGTAGCGTCACACATATGTGTTTCTGCAACAGCCTGTTACGTTACAAGCTACCAGATTCAAATCGGCTTTCGCACCGACACAGGCTGTGCTGGTCAAGCGTCTGTAATTTATATTCACTCAAACAGTTACTCATACAGTCTTTTATACCACAGAATAAGTTTATTTTATATACATACATCCAACTCGTTACCAAAGTAGCACAATTAAAAGTTTACAGTTCTTATACGCATCAATACATCAAATGCGATCTTCCTCCGATGTGTGCTGCCATTTGTTTACAGTTAGTAGCGGTTGCCATTCATCAAACAAACAGCTACTCAAAGAGTCTTTTCAAGCACATAATATGTTTATTTTTTGTAACAAACAGCCTAATTGTCACCAAAGTACCATGATAACAGTTCACAGCTTGTACGTATATGCACAGCCATCATATCCAAATGCGATCTTCCCATGCACGCAGCCACATCTGCTTGTTATTAGGTGCACATGCGATTTTCATTAACACAAACAGCAACTCAAACAGTCTTTTCAGGCATATAATACCTTTGTTTTCTGAAACAGACAGCCAAACTATCACAAAAGCAGCACGATAACAGTTTAAAACTCGAATACTCACGATGAAAACATGCAGATAGAGCGTGATTATCCGATGCACGCAGCCAACACACACACACACACAATGTCTGAGAAGTCAAATAGCACATATAGGCACTATATACCGGACTGCTGATATTATTTGTTCATTTGTTTTTTTCAGCTATAAAAATGAAATAAATAAAACAAATACAGTACCCATTTGTTCATGTTTACTATATTATATACAGTAATTTATTTATTTTTTATGACAAAAAATTTAAATACTTGTCTACACTCTGCCCACCTCTACCGGCTTTGCAGTGTCACCTGCAAAAATAACTCACTCCAGGGGGCATTGGAGGGGAATTTAGACCCTACTCATGAAAAGGTTAAGGGACTGGTATCAAGATAATTGTTAAAATGTGTAATCTCATTATAATTAACAAAATGTAGGCTACATGATGGTGACTCTTGGTGCATTTATTTTAATAATCTCTCCACTGGGATTATTTAGAAGTCTCTAGATTAATCATATCCCAAGGGGATTAACCAGCTAATAGTTAAATAAAGTTTGACGAAGTCCCCATTGTACAGCTCTGTACCTCTAAGGTGCATGTGTTAATGACTGATACTGTAGCAATAATTTAGCTTTTTGCTTAGGTGACTCGAAGTTGACTATGGGAACAACATTTGTCTTGAATGGCTTGCTCTTATTGGACTTGTTGCATGAAATGTTTAAAACAGGCCATTAGTGGCAGTTTGCATTGCAGGACAGGCTTACTTAGAACTAGGCCTCTGTCACTCTCTCTCTCTCTCTCTCTCTCTCTCTCTCTCTCTCTCTCTCTCTGTCTCTTTGATGCTTTCTCTTTTCTTTGTTGTTTATTTTTTAGATCTGCCATATATCCCTCTGGACCTTTACTGGGTAATTGCTGGGTGACAGTCAATTGGAAATAAATGGTAAACATTATAACAGTTACTGTGTTGTTGCTTATACAGTCAGTCATTAACATCCAAAAAGACAAGTCTCTTTTCCCCAGAGTCCTAATTTGCTACTTGTTATTCTTAATCCCTAAAGCATTCTGAGCGTTCAAACTGCAAGCAGACCTCCTTGACAATCACTGAGGGAACAAATGCTCTAAACAAAGCATTTGTAACATGAAACTCCCTGTATGGGTTTGTTTATCACACATTATCAATGCAGTCATGTACACACACGTACACATTATGGCTTATTACATTCTTTGAGATGATTAATGTCTTTTGATAGACAAATAGTATGTAAAAACCTGATTTTACCCAGAAACACTTGTCCGCATCATGTTTCTCCATATAAATTATCCTTACAATCTAAAAAATTAACCCCATTTATTCACATTATTTAAATAATTGCAAAAGACAACATGATGATAAAGTTTATTTGATATATGAAATATAAATGAACTTACAATTCACTTCCATTGTAAGTGTCTCACTGTAACCCATATTTTTGCTTTTTCAAATAAAAGGAAGTATAAGTCAAAATAACAAATTTTGGTAATCAATATTATACCACAAATGCTTCAGATTAACCTTAACTTTTATTGAACCTGGAATATTCCTTAAATTTACTGTACATTTTGGCAATCATGAGAGTATAAGGAATTGAAACAGATCCTGTGAAGCTTAATCTTTGCACCTACAGACAAATGTGTAGTAACTAGAGCTAATTTACTTACCTGAAGTGTTCATAAATGGTAACTAATATGAAACATTACTGTACTTACCAATAGTATATACATGGTAATTATGTTGTACCTCCAGACAAGTGTGGGGTAATAGCAGGCACTTCCTTATGGTATATGTACATGGTAACTTATACAAAACATTACTGTACTTACCAATGGTATATACAAGGTAAATATGTTGTACATATAGACAAATGTGGCGTATCTGTATGTACTATGCATATTACAAAGGTTAAAGAGCTGGTAATTTCTATGTAATGGTTATGTACAATGGTGCACTTTATTTTACAGTCCTATTTCCAAGGAATTACCATGGACCTACTAGTGAATATACCTACAGTAGTAGTGTCATATACTGTATGTACCGTGGGTATTACAAAGGCTAGAGAATTGGTAATTCATATGTAATGGTTATGTACAGTTGTGCACTTTATTTTATGTTATATTTAAATATAACACATTATTTACAAAACGGTACTTTTTATTCACTTTTTTTAAATAAAAGATATACAATTTGTGCATTATAGCTACAAGGTGTGCACAGTGCCAGATCAATAACAAATGGAATGTAAGGGTCAGGAGATTTTCCTTTCCAAAATAGAAATTAAAAAATATTGTGCTATTGTGCATCATTGTGTTGCAATGTGCTCTGTTGATATATAGATATATAGTTGAAGACAGTGACACAGGAAACCAATTAAATGGAACAATTCAAATCAGGTCAAGCCAAATGAACAAGCAAGAGCATTGAATTCACAGCTTAACAATTCAAACTAGCTCCAAGACAAACTGTCATTACCTGTAATGACAACAATATGTAACATGTAATTCGGAAAGTGCTTTAAAAATGTCTTCATTCATAATCCAGGGTATTTAAATTTTACTTCAAAATATCTGCTTAGAACATATAATAATAATGTAATACCTGCTTTTGACTTTTCATTAGGGCAAATGATTACACTGGTAGATACTCCTCATGAAAGATGTTATGGTAAGTGCATTAAGTTAAACAGGACTGAATATAGACAAATCAATGCTTGATGATGGAATATAGAGAAGTACATTAAAGTTTACAAACGTATAGACATAAATATAAAAGGTTTTATGAAACTAAAGCTGTCACCATAAGCTATCAATCATTTTACTCCTCTATTCCTATTATAAACTAGAATCCAGGGCTGCCTCTGATGTAAGCCTTGTGATCTTAGTTATTATATTACTACTATTATGACACTATACTGAATCTCTGTTAAAGATTCAGCTGTGATCGCTTGTAATTTTCTTCCAGCAACAATAAACAAACTGTAAATATCACCTAAACATGCTCATAGGCCCTGGCCTACACTTTTAATAAATATGTAGCTAAATTTGTAACAAGAAATAAAAGGTCAAATAATTTCATACATATAAGTCTAAAAAAAATATACAGTAGGATTACTGTACACATTTAATTTTCAATAAGAAATAAATAAAAAAAAAAAAAACAGGAAAAAAATTTTAATAACTTAAAACTTTCAGGCCTTCTTTTTGGACTAATAAAAAGAAGAGAAGCGTATAAAATTATGTGTGCATGCATTGGTGTTGACTTTGATCTACATTATGTGATTTGATCTTTGTGATTTATTGTGCCAAAAGACATAATAAGTGAAAAATAAACCTTTAAAAATAAGAAAGTTAAAAAGATGTTCATAAAGTTGCAGTGTTAGGTCACAGAGACATTGCTCTTGTTTGTATAAACACAACTTCCAAATCATTTACAATACTCAAGGTGAGGAGTGACTTCCTCTGTTTTTCCCAGGTGTGAGAGCTGTTTCACAATACATCAACATCTATAATGAGGGCTGCTCATTAACAGGTGAAGTTTGACAAACAGATGAACATAAACACTTTCAACCTTTCAATCAAAGGTGATGCAACTCTTGCTAAAAGTTTCAAAACAAATGCACAAGACCTCTAAACTGAGTAGTAGAAAAAACATCAATCATTAACGATTATCATCTTTTATAGTAAAATAAATTGGAATACTGTAATTTACTTATTCCTTATAATATATTTCTGATTTGCCACAATACATATTTAAAAATACACAAGTAAACATGTATTATATCAGTTGTTCTCAGCTGGAACTTCAAAACCCAGATTTTACATTGGACATCGACAGGGGACCCAACACAGTGCTAGATTTGTTTATAGTACAAAAGTAAACATAAATGTTCTTAAGCAAACAATGAAATGTAATAATATTACAATTAATTGAATTGGCCCAACAACATGCAAAATTGTTACCATGACTTAACATAAAATGGCAACCCAAAAGCAGACAGCAGGGAGGAAACAATACTAAGTCTAATATATATATATATATATATATACACTGATCAGCAACAACATTAAAACCACCTGCCTAATATTGTTTATAGGTCCCCCTCTTGCAGCCAAAACAGCGCCAACCCGCATCTCAGAATAACATTCTGAGATGGTATTCTTCTCACCACAATTGTACAGAGTGGTTTTCTGAGTTACCATAGACTTTGTCAGTTCAAACCAGTCTGGCCATTCTCTGTTGACCTCTCTCAACAACAAGGCATTTCCATCGACAGAACTGCCGCTCGCTGGATGTTTTTTGTTTCACAGCAAACGGATTTAAGACCTCGTTCAACTTTACGATGTGTCAACTGTTCTTTTGCCTAAGAGCAGTGCATGAGTAGGCCAATATGTTTGATAATACTAATAATATGTTTTATTTGTAAAACATAGTACTAAATAGGGTTTACAAAATGCATGGCTTTTGGTGTTCAGGAAATTGACATTGACAATATGCATGCAAGAAATTGACAGTGAAACTGTGGCAGAAATTGTCAGTATTGGTCAAAATGCCAACAAATAAACTGCACATGAATAATATATTTTCAATCGGTATTGTAGAATTGACCTAAATCACAAATGCAACAAATTACTGAATGCATGCAAATGCATATTTTAAGTGTTAACCTGGGCAATAATCATTACAAATTATTACAATTAAATTTCATCAAATCATAAAATAACAATAAAAAAATATTTTTAGTTATAATCATCTGACTACTGTACATGTTGCCATTTTTTTATTTATTTTTTAATTAACGTTTTGTTCATTTTTATTTTTTTACCTTGTCGGATTAAGAGAGTTTCCTGAGGTTCAAAAGTTGAAGGGTTAAAGTTGAAGAAATCCAAAATAAAGTTCAAGAATTGGTTATAACTGAAATATTTATCTGTGTGTTTATCAGAAATAGCCTATTTCATAACCAAATATTGAACTGCTTTTAATATTATCAATGCACCTAAATACCGTGAAACCGTAATACCGTGGTCATTTTTGTGACGGTTATCATACCGTGAAAATGTCATACCATATTTCATTGACTGAAACAAGCTCTTTCGAAATGAACACATCGAGTTACACCAAAGTGTCAGTCAATTCAAGTCAGTTTAATATGACGCAATCATGTTTGAACAAGAAACCTGACACAGTGGTGTTAAATCTAAATTAATTGTATAAATAAAATGAACAGCCTCTGTAACAAGGTAAATGGAAAGGAGGAGGCGAGAACCGGCTTGATAATATAAATAATAGTTTAATCATAAACTTAACCAAAAAGACAAACACACACACAGGTGTAGGACAGCTGTCCGTAATACTCTTTCTTTCGCACTGCCGTCTCCAGTCGGCCCTTATGCCTCTTGGGCTAATCAGCCCAATTAGAGGCCGGGTGTGCGGAATCACAACCCGGACCCGCCCTCCACCCTGCTACATTCCTCCCCCGTTCTCTCAGGCCGGGGAGCCCCCAGCATGACGTACATCCACCGGGGGGGGGGGTTGTGCCTTCTGCCCCGTCTGCTGGCAGGTCATCCCCGTCTACATGGATCAGGGGAGGGGACAAAGGGAGGGAAACAAAAAAAAAGGTGGCACCTACACGCCATAACGGCGATCATGCCAAATTAACAAAACATTTCAAAAGAGAGGGAAAAGGCCAACACGGAGTGGCAGCGGGAGAGAGAGAGGAGAGTGAGAGAAAAAAAAAGAATAATTTACTTGCTGGTTCTCCGATACGCCATAGTCCGGTCCTTGGCCACTCCTAGTGGATGACAGACGCGCCTCCCTTGGTGGATCGGAGGCAGTCCTCCGGTCCCTAGCGGATGGAACGCCCCGCCACGTTTTTGGTGGATGGTAGGGGTCTCCCCTGCCCCTGGCAACGGTAACCACTCCAGGCGGTTGGTTGGGAGCCCCTCCTCCCCTCGCGGTCGGCGGCCGTTCCTTCGCTTCCAGGCAGCCGGCTGATGGCCGCGGCTGCTCCTTTGGGGTGGATGGTAGCGGCGAGTACTCTACTACGGCGCATCCCTCCTCCTTCCCGGGTTTCGGCACTAGTGTAACACATGAATGGAAAGGAAGAGGCGAGAACCGGCTTGACAATATAAATAATAGTTTAATCATAAACTTAACCAAAAATACAAACACACACACAGGTGTCGGACAGCTGTCCGTAACTCTCTCTCTGTCGCACTGCCGTCTCCAGTCAGCCCTTATCCCTCTCGGGCTAATCAGCCCAGTTAGGGGCTGGGTGTGCAGAATCACAACCCGGACCTGCCCTCCACCCTGCCACAGCCTCCAAAAGAATGTTTTTTTCTATTATTGTACCTGTTTTTCAAAGAGCTAAAAAATCTTCAGAAATTTAAGTGACTTGCAAATGGCCTGGCAAACTACTGTAGTTTACAAAGCATTACAACATGCAAGTGTTTCATCATTTTATTGTGTTGTCAATGATCTCAGGAGATGTACCAGAAGATATATATTTGGATTCAATGACACATACTCTATATCCATTGGATAGTGGAATGCTGTAGGATGGAATAAAATTGTACTTACAGCTGAGTAATTTAAAGTAGCTCATAGGCAACACGGTCATTATTTAATCAGGCTCTTAAGCTTTGTGGTTATATACAGGTCTGTTATTTAAGTATCATGTTTATGCCGATGTACATATTTCTATGATTTAAAAATAGTTATGAGAGTAATATGGTACTCTAGATTTGGGAATATATATGAAGGTTTTTCTTGTCATTCTGTTCATTTCTATCTTCAGCTTGGGCATAACACCAAACATGAGTGCCATAAATGCAAGTTTTTCCCAGAATATCTCCATTGTTCATCCTGAATACTTTTTCATCACTGGACTTTCAGGTATACCATACAGCAGTTATTTCTATATTTTCCTGTTTTTCGTTTATTTTGTTGCTGTAATTGGGAACTCTGTAGTCCTTTTCATTATAGCTCTTGGCCGGAGTCTGCACAGTCCAAAGTACATTGGTGTATTTAACTTGGCCTTGGCTGACATTGGTGAAACCAATGCACTGATTCCTAACATGATGAGAACCTTTCTTTTTGAGTCACAGTACATCTCCTACAATGGTTGTTTGGCAAACATGTTTTTTGTGTTCTTCTTTAGTAGTACACAATGTCTCACTCTTGTTGTCCTGGCATATGATCGCTTCATTGCAATTTGCTTGCCACTAAGATACCATGCCATTGTTAATAATACTATCATGTCTTTAGTTTTTTCAGCAATATGGGCTTTTAACGCTTTTCTGATGGCCTTGACAGTGTATTTTATCAACCGACTTTCTTTTTGTAAATCCAATGTGATACAAAGTTATTTTTGTGACCATGGACCTGTATATAGATTGTCATGTAATGACAATAGCATTAATTATTTTATGGCAAAACTCAGCACAGCTTTATACCTTGTCACACCATTGACCATTATAGTCCTGTCTTATCTTGGCATTTTTCTTGCCTTAAGTAAAATTACAACTTGGGAGGGACGCTTTAAGGCTCTGAAGACCTGTGTTTCTCACCTTTTGTTGGTGGGATCACTTTTTCTTCCCCTTACATGCACTTACATTGTTGCATCAACTACGTCTCTCTCTCCTAATGCAAGAGTCATCAGCACATCTCTGGCAAATGCTGTTCCACCCATGCTAAATCCTATCATTTATGTTTTAAACACAGCTGAAATCAGAGACTTTATTAGAAAAATGTTTAAAAATAGATCTCTACCAATTAAGAGTATATCAAATTGACTGCAATTTTGTTCTCTTTTAACCATTAGGAATTAAATTGCTTATGTCATGAATGGATTTTTTGTAGCAAATAATGTGAATTTATTTATGTGAGTCCCGCTGATGTCATGTGTCTGAGTTGCACATCTTGTATCCTTATTTACTGACCATAAGACAAAAACTGAAAAGACAAAATGTTTTCACAAGGAACTTGAATGATGTTTGTGAGCAGTCATTAATTATGTTTCATGTTACCCTAAAGTTTCAGCCAACCAAATGCTGTTAACGTCTCATCTTTTACTAGTGGGTCAATTCTAATATCTGTATTTTGCCTGTCATTTGTTGTTTTTACCTTTCTTTTTTTTCTCGTTACATTAATGAATAAAATGTTTCATTAACCCAGATGCACACATATTTATACACATACAATGATTGTTTCTGGCTTAGGGATAGTTCACCCAAAGATGACAATGATAAAGTGGTTGTTAGATTATGACACTGGCATCAGAAGATTTAAAACTGAAATAAGGTAATTGATTTGTTTTTTTCTTTTTTATTCCTACCAAACATTTTATGAAATACTTTAATGAAGCAGTATTAAAACAAAACACTGCCATTTTCAGCATTTCATTAGTCAGGAAATGTTTTTAGTAGGCCTCGATCATGTCTAGAAATGAGCCCTTGAACTGCAAAAAGTCTTGCGAGAGTTCAGCATGATCACATGGGATGTTGGCATGTTGTTTCCGAGAGTGCCAATACCCTAGGATCAGCCACATTATGCCGACTTACTGACAAGCTGGCAATCTTCCATCACACGTTTACATTGGCTCCGATGTGTTTACATTCTCTTGTCACGCAACCGGAAGCGCATTACATCAGCAGCTTGGGAGACCCGGATTTAGATCCTGTGTTGAAACCAGTAAGCAATCGATTACCATAATCAGTGATGAGTACAATTTGGAGGTGGCATTTTTCACCATTTTACATCACATTTTTACTCCACTGATAGTTTAGGTTGGGGGGGTACGGTTTATAAAATGTGGATTCCTCTTTACTGCATCACAGCCTATACAGTTGAAATCTACTCACTTTTGGCGACCCTCTGTGGACTTAAAACCTGGAAAATGGATCTCACGCATGCCCATACGCCAAAAAACACTTGCCGCTCTGGCCATTGGGGGCAGTGTTTTGAATTTCAGTAAGCACAGACAGAGTTTGGTAATGAAAAACCAACCTAATGGTTCCGATTTCACTGTGAGACCAGTCTGGAGAGTTGCATGTGACATTCATAGCCTTTTTACTGTGTTTATTGAGTTTATTTGGAGTCTCACATAAACCCTACCCCTACATCTAAACATAATCTTCACCCTACCCCTATTTCTAATTTGTATCGGGTCACCACTGCTGAGTGTTGTTTTCAACTGTGAAGTTGTTTCTACAAAATTATTTCATTTTATCAGAATCATAATCAGCTTTATTGCCAGGTACGCTTACACATACAAGGAATTTGTTTTGGTGACAGGAGCTTCCACTGCACAACAATACAATACAGCAATAAGCCAGAGATAATAATAAAAATAAAAAAAAAGAATAAGAATAAGAATAAAAATTGGATAGAAAATAATGTATATATAGAATACACAATAAGACAAAATATACATACACTACCCGACAAAAGTTTTTAAACACTCATTCTTTATTATAATTTTTTTTTTCCTTCACATTTTAGAATAATAGTAAAGTCATCAAAACTATGGAATAACATATATGGAACTATGGAAATTATGTTGTGACTAAACAAAATCCAATATAAATCAAACCTATGTTATATTTGAGCATCTTCAAAGTAGTCACCCTTTGCCTAGAATTTGTAGACATGTACTCTTGACATTTTCTCATCCAACTTCTTGAATTATCACCCTGGGATGCTTTTTAAACAGTATTGAAGGAGTTACCATCTACAGGTGCATCTCAATAAATTAGAATGTCGTGGAAAAGTTCATTTATTTCAGTAATTCAACTCAAATTGTGAAACTCATGTATTAAATAAATTCAATGCACACAGACTGAAGTAGTTTAAGTCTTTGGTTCTTTTAATTGTGATGATTTTGGCTCACATTCAACAAAAACCCACCAATTCACTATCTCAAAAAATTTGAATATGGTGACATGCCAATCAGCTAATCAACTCAAAACACCTGCAAAGGTTTCCTGAGCCTTCAAAATGGTCTCTCAGTTTGGTTCACTAGGCTACACAATCATGGGGAAGACTGCTGATCTGACAGTTGTCCAGAAGACAATCATTGACACCCTTCACAAGGAGGGTAAGCCACAAACATTCATTGCCAAAGAAGCTGGCTGTTCACAGAGTGCTGTATCCAAGCATGTTAACAGAAAGTTGAGTGGAAGGAAAAAGTGTGGAAGAAAAAGATGCACAACCAACCGAGAGAACCGCAGCCTTATGAGGATTGCCAAGCAAAATCGATTCAAGAATTTGGGTGAACTTCACAAGGAATGGACTGAGGCTGGGGTCAAGGCATCAAGAGCCACCACACACAGACATGTCAAGGAATTTGGCTACAGTTGTCGTATTCCTCTTGTTAAGCCACTCCTGAACCACAGACAACGTCAGAGGCATCTTACCTGGGCTAAGGAGAAGAAGAACTGGACTGTTGCCCAGTGGTCCAAAGTCCTCTTTTCAGATGAGAGCAAGTTTTGTATTTCATTAGGAAACCAAGGTCCTAGAGTCTGGAGGAAGGGTGGAGAAGCTCATAGCCCAAGTTGCTTGAAGTCCAGTGTTAAGTTTCCACAGTCTGTGATGATTTGGGGTGCAATGTCATCTGCTGGTGTTGGTGCATTGTGTTTTTTGAAAACCAAAGTCACTGCACCCGTTTACCAAAAAATTCTGCTGACCAGCTTTTTAAAGATGCTGATTTCATTTTCCAGCAGGATTTGGCACCTGCCCACACTGCCAAAAGCACCAAAAGTTGATTAAATGACCATGGTGTTGGTGTGCTTGACTGGCCAGCAAACTCACCAGACCTGAACCCCATAGAGAATCTATGGGGTATTGTCAAGAGGAAAATGAGAAACAAGAGACCAAAAAATGCAGATGAGCTGAAGGCCACTGTCAAAGAAACCTGGGCTTCCATACCACCTCAGCAGTGCCACAAACTGATCACCTCCATGCCACGCCGAATTGAGGCAGTAATTAAAGCAAAATGCGCCCCTACCAAGTATTGAGTACATATACAGTAAATGAACATACTTTCCAGAAGGCCAACAATTCACTAAAAATGTTTTTTTTATTGGTCTTATGATGTATTCTAATTTTTTGAGATAGTGAATTGGTGGGTTTTTGTTAAATGTGAGCCAAAATCATCACAATTAAAAGAACCAAAGACTTAAACTACTTCAGTCTGTGTGCACTGAATTTATTTAATACACGAGTTTCACAATTTGAGTTGAATTACTGAAATAAATGAACTTTTCCACGACATTCTAATTTATTGAGATGCACCTGTATATTGGGCACTTATTGGCTGCTTTTCTTTATTATTTGGTCCAAGTCATCAATTTCAGAAACTTTTTTTTTTTATAACATTTTAGTTTTGTAATTAAATAAATTAATATGGTGGCACAATTATATTTTTGTCTTCAAAACCAATCTCAAACATTTTAGCATACGTCTTCAGATCAAAAGATTTTTAAGATCATGAGAAACATTTCAGTCAAGTGTTTCAAAACTTTTGACCGGTAGTGTATATATATATATATATATATATATATATATATATATGTAGTGCAAATACAAATCTGTTATATACAGTTCAAGGGAATGTAATGGCAGATGAGGTAGGATGTATTGGATAAACATAAAAAGACTAAACTGTGTATTGCACATAATTATTGCTCAATGGGGCAGTTTTAACTGTTCATGAGATGGATAGCCTGAGGGAAAAAACTGTCCTGTGCCTGACGGTTCTGGTGCTCAGTGCCCTGTAGCGTCAGCCAGAAGGCAACCTTTCAAAAAGGTAGTGGGCAGGGTGAGTGGGGTTAGAATGATTTTTCCAGCCTTTTTCCTCACTCTGGAAGTGTACAGTTCTTGAAGGGAGGGCAGGGGGCAATCAATAATTCTCTCAGCAGTCTGTAGTCTTCTGATATCTGATTTTGTAGCTGTACCAAACCAGACAGTTACTGAAGTGCAGAGGACAGACTCAATGACTGCTGAGTAGAACTGTATCAGCAGCACTGGCGAAGGAAGTACAACCTCTGCTGGGCCTTTTTCACAATGGAGTCAATGTGTGTCTCCCACTTCAGGTCCTGTGAGATGGTAGTGCCCAGGAACCTGAATGACTCCACTGCTGCCACAGTGTGGTTTAGAATGGTGAGGGGGGTCAGTGTTGGTGCAGTCATTTGTATACAGGGAGAAGAGTAGTGGGGAGAGCACACATCCCTGGGGGGCACCTGTGCTGATTGTACAGGTGCTGGAAGTGAATTTCCCTTGTCTCACTAGCTGCTGCCTGTCCATCAGAAAGCTGGTAATCCACTGACAGATAGACATGGGAACAGAGAGTTGGTATAATTTAGTCTGGAGAATAGCTGGGTTGATGGTGTTGAAAGCCAAACTGAAGTCCACAGAAAGGATCCTTGCATAGATCCCTGATCTGTCCAGATGTTGCAGAATATGATGCAGTCCCATGTTGACTGCATCCTCCACAGACCGGTTTGCTCGATAAGCAAAGTAAAGGGGATCTAAAAAGGGTCCACTGAATCCTCCGCAGTCTGCCCATGTGAAAGGCCTGAATTTACATGGCTTTGTTTTTGCAGGCCTTTCTTTTATTAGCATACTTTACAAATTGTCTGAAGCCATTGTTTTCTTTTATTAAATTCAGAAATAATTAATAATTTATAACACATCGACAAGATGACATGCGGTTCCGATGCATTTTCACAATATTTTATGTTGAGACAAACTTCTGGATATATTGCAGAAATTAAAAGGTGCTGAACTGAGGCCAGGTTCTTCTACATAAAGCAATCTACTGTACGTGCTGGTTTTGGAAACAAGCGTCAATCCTTCATAAAATAATACAATGATCTCAAGAGCATGATATGCAGTGTTATCGGGAAACCTATGGAGGACCAAATGTAACAATATTAAAAATAAATAAACAAAAAATATATTTTAAAGAAATTTAATAAATTAATAAAGTGTACAAAAAAATAAAATAAATACATTTGAAAATTTGACATGAATGAGTATTTGCAATTTTGTGTCCTTATTTATGTATTTTTGTATTTATGTATTTCCACATTAATTTATTCCACATGTATTTATTTCTACATTTATTTATTTATATATGTTTATATTTCCATATTTATTTATTTCCACATTTATATATTTTCACATTTATTTATTTATATATTTATTTATTTCCACATTTATGTATTTCTACATTTCTGTGTCTGTATGGATGGAATGAGACGTTGTGTCGATGTAGTGACACTAGGGGTCCCTATACGAAATGCCACAACTGGCTGAACTGTGTTACGTGAACTGGCGGTGTGTGACGGGCAGACCACTGTGTGCTAGAGCACCAGGCCGACACGTTGCCTCCCCCAATTCAGTTAACCGACTGGGGCCACCAGGTCTACTTTGGGGGGGGGTGTCACAGAGACCACACCCCGGCCGGGGGGGGGGGGGGGTATTTTGAGTGGAAATACGTCACATGGTCTTGCCGAGCTTTGTCGGAAGTATGTCATGTGGAGAAGTTCCATGGTAGGTCCTACCCAACTGGGGAGGAGTTTCTACAAACATGGTGATTGGGGCAGAGAAGCCTCTGCCCAAGGAAGACGCAGTTTACCAAGAGGGAAACGAATTAGCAGAAGATATATGTCACAAGGGGTTACCTATGGGGAACCAACACATGCAGAGCACCTACCCCAGTACAGGGCTTAGTTAGCACATGTACTGAGCCGGCAGCGAGTTTCTCCGCAAATTCATCTGCCACAGGGCTTGGAGGAAATCATCCAGGGAACACAATTTGTGAACACTACTGGGAGTCAACAGCGCATGTCTTCAGCTCAGGGGAGGTGAAAGGCGCTATGCATAAGTGATACACCTGGCCAGCTGTCCCGGACTTACCTGCTTGTGCCTGCACTACACGGGACGAAACCGGTTCCACCCGGAGATTGTAGAACCTCGCAAAGGTGTTGGGTGTTACCCAGCCTGCTGCTCTGCAAATGTCTGTTAGAGGGGCACCACTGGTCAAATAGAATGGTAGAATGGACTCATAGCCCTGTGGGGGTGGTATGTCCTGGGCGTGTTATAACATTGTTATGGCGTCACCGAACACAGCAACATCAGGGCTGGCCCTGCCTCCTCCTGGGGCAGCACTTGCAGGTTCACCACCTGATCCCTAAAAGGGGTCGTGGGAACCTTGGGCACATAGCCAGATTGGGGTCTCAGGATCACGTGAGAGTAGCCTGGACAAAACTCCAGGCATGTTTCGCTGACAGAGAACGCTTGCAGGTCTCCTACCCTCTTGATGGAAGTGAGCGCAGTCAGGAGGGCAGTCTTCAAGAGAGTGCCTTAAACTCAGCTGACTGCAGTGGCTCAAGAGGGGCTCCCTGTAGACCCTGAAGAACTACAGAGAGGTCCCATGAGGGAATGAGGTGTGGTCTGAAGGGATTCAACCTCCTGGTGCCTCTCAGGAACCTGATTATCAGGTCGTGCTTCCCTAAGGACTTATCGTCCACTGTGTCGTGATGTGCCGCTATAGCGGCTACATACACCTTCAAGGTGGAGGGGGACAGCCACCCTTCCAACCTCTCCTGCAGGAAGGAAAGCACCGACCCGACTGTGCATCTCTGGGGGTCTTCGAGTCGAACAGATGCCACTTCAAGGCATACAGACGCCTCATAGAGGGGGCCCTAGCCTGAGTGATCATGTCTACCACTGTGGGTGGTAGGCCACTTAAGTCTTCCACATCCCGTCCAGGGGCCAGACTTGGAGATTCCAGAGGTCTGGTCGCGGGTGCCAGATGGTGCTCCATCCCTGAGAAAGAAGGTCCTTCCTCAGGGGAATTCGCCTGGGGGGGGCTGTCACGAGGAGCGAGAGGTCCAGGGGGCCAACTGTGTGCCAGCACATCTATACCGAGAGGTGCCTCAGTCAGGGCATACCAGAGCGGGCAGTGGGAGGATTCCTGGGAAGCGAACAGATCTACCGAGGACTCAACTGGGCTCCCAACTTCAGGTGCGGTCACCCAGTCGCAGGCCGCTGCGTGCTTGCCTGGGCAGCTGTGAGCATCGGGCTGGAGTGAAACCCTCCACTTCCCACTGAACCCACGAGGTCGTGGCGGGCACTTTTCACTGCCCAGCCCCGGTCTCTGAGCTCCTCTGCTCTCACTACCCTCGATGGTGGGGCTGCCAGGGGGTACTCTATGATTCCCCAGGTGGATAAGGCGGTTGCAGTGCACCTGTGCCCGCAAAACGTGGCACTTGGTGGAACTCTCCGAGACTCCCGTCCAGCGCCTGTAGGTTTACGTCGTCTCTGATGACTAAACTTCACGCCATGGCTCTTCTGCAGGTGCACCAAGCCAAGGTGCTAAGAGAGCTGCACAAGGGTAGGCCAGACCGTGCCTTATTCCCTCATGGGATCTCTCCGTGGTCCTGTGGGGCCTGTGCGGAGTCCCGTTTGAGCCCCTAGAGTCATTTGAGCAAAAGGCACTCTCTTTGAAGACTGCCTCCTGACTGCGCTAACTTCCATCAATAGGGTAGGGGACCTGCAGGCGTTCTCTTTCAGCAACACATGCCTGGAGTTCAGTCCGGGATGCTCTCACGTGGTCCTGAGATCCCGACCTGGCTATGTGCCCAAGGTTCCCACGACCCCGTTTAGGGATCAGGTGGTGAATCTGCAAGCTCTGCCCCAGGAGGAGGAGGACCCAGCCTTGGCATTGCTGTGTCCGGTGCGTGCTTTACACATCTATTTGGATCGCATCTAGAGCTTTAGATGCTCTGAGCAGCTCTTTGTCTGCTTTGGAGGACAGCGTAAAGGGAGCACTGTCTCCCACTGGGTCATTGACGTCATCGCTTTGGCATACCATGCCCAGGACATGCCGCCCCCCTTGGGGCTACGAGCACACTCCACTAGGAGTGTGGCAGCCTCCTGGGCTCTGACCAATGGCGCCTCTTTAGCAGACATCTGCAGAGCAGCTTGGCGGTTTATGTACGCTACATTCGCTGTGTTGTCGGTTCGCACCAACACATGCTCGCCCTGCACCATAGTGGAGAGGATGCCACTGAACCGGGGCGGGCATCTGGTGAACTGGATCGCGTAGCAGAGGCAAATCATCCTGGTGAGCCACCGCGAGGGGCAGGAGAGCTCTAATCAGGCCTCCAGTCTCCATAACAATGGCACCAGGGGGACGACTGGACTTACTGTGCCCGGGCAGGGTGGTTCGTGGCAAGGCAGAACAGGTGCCCCACCTGGAAGACAACCCAGGGGGGACGTGCTGCCTGCAAGCCCGCAACAGTGGACGGTGACTGGGGCAGGCGAGCGGCCCCAGAGACCAGCACACTTACCTGTTCACCGGCTGTCTCTCAATGGAGAACGAGGGAACAGGAAGTGCTCTGTTCGGCTGATTGACCGGAAAGACTTCCAGCGCCTGGCCGTTACGAGTGCGCTGGCCCAGGGAATGAGGAAACTGCTCTTTTATTGACCATGTGAGAGCCAAAGCCCAGAGGGCACTCGGCGATGTCATAGTCACCACACGCTGGCCCAGGGGCGATGGTGGGGCTGGAGAGATGTCCTGGGCCAAACCGGTCATGAGTGTTCACCTCATCCCTGGGCGGGCCATGTAAGGACCACCTCGAAGCCCGTCTGGGGTTCTTGGGGGCTGGCTGATGAGCAGGTGGAGCCGAGGATCTTTTTCTCTGAGGCCGGAGTGCGGGCTCCAATGGTACAGGAGCCGGGGCCAGCACCGCAAGGGAATGGTTCTGGCGAGAAGCAGGTGGGGTGTGGGACCTCGGTGGCCTGAAGGCAGCCGGGTCGTGCCGCGGCAGGATGTGTTTAATTGCCTCGGTCTGCTCTCTCACCGTTGAGAACTAATGGGCGAAATCTTTGACAGTGTCGCCAAAAAGCCCCCCTTGGGAGATGGCCGCATCAAGAAAGCAGTCTTTCTCGGTGTCACACATCTCCACAAGGTTAAGCCACAGGTGCCACTCTTGGACCATAAGCATGGACATCGTCCGCCCCAGGGTACGTGCCGTGACCTTCGCCGCAGTGTGCAGTTCCTGCATCAGCCCTGGGTCTGTCCTACCATTGTGCAGGTCTTTTAGCGCCTTGGCCTGGTGGACCTGCAGGATGGCCATGGCATGCAGGGCGGAAGCGGCCTGACCCGCGGCCTTGCAAGCCTTTGTCATTAGAAAGGAAGAGAACTTACAGGCCTTGGAAGGGAGCCTTGGTCGGTCACGCCAGGTGGCTGCGTCCTGCAGGCATAAATGCACCCCTACGGTGCGCTCTACCTGGGGAAGCTCATCATATCCCTTAGCCGCTCTGCCGTTGAGGGTAGTCAGAGTGGACGAGCCCGGGAAGCATGTACGGGCAGTAAAATGTGCCTTCCATGACTTCATTAGCTCCTCGTGCACTTCCAGGAAGAAATGCACCAGGGTCCAGAAACCAATCATCCAGCCTCAAATGCTCAAGGCAGGGTGGAGGGTTCCACTTCAGCCCAATGTTCGCAGCCACCCGGGCAAGCATGGCTGCCATCTCAGCATCCGCCTCATCCTGTGCTCTACCACCCGTGGTAACCGAAATAAGCCTATAACACATGAGAGCAAAGTATGTGTGTGTGGGAAAGGAGTTACACGCACAAAATGGTGGACGTGACTCTCGTGGAAAGTACGTCACATGAGATTTCCGGCCAGAGAATATGGCCGTGAATGTGGGCTGAGAGAAGCCGTTTAATGGCATCTGCCCGTTTACCTGTGTCTCTGCTTGTATGAAAATTTAGGGACAAAGCTGAGCATTATCACCAAGTTATTTACTAGCCAAATGTGTTTGCGGGTATTTTTGTGAGGGGTCGCATATGTGTGTGGTTAGTACGAGAGAGAGAGAATAAAGTGGCGACACCGAAGCCGGTTTTGCGATCGTGGGAGAGAAAGCAGCTGCTAGTTTATCACTCAGAGACGCGGTGAATGGCTTGTAAACCGTCCCGCGGTCTTTGGTTCTTTAATGGATAAACTCAGTGTGCCGGTCTCACCCGCGATGGTGGAAATACACAACAGTCCAACATGATTGGACTACAACACAGCAAAATCTAATTCGTGATAACAGTATGTTACATTAATACCATAAGTATTATTAGCAGCAATGAGCGGACTTGGCAGTCCATAAACTGTACAAACAATAACCTTGATACACAAGAATAACACACTATAATATTCTATCTCTGCCAAAACGTAAACCTCTTCTACTCACATGAGGATGCAGGTAGAATATGTGTTCTTCCGTCGTTTGACTCCAACTCGAGGCTCGGGTGATGACGGGAGGCCATTTCCTCGCTCTGTCGGAGGGCGATATGGCTGCTGATTCTAGGCGGGCTGGTGGAGAAATCAGTGATGTTGACTCGGTGAAGAGGGAAGAGAAATCTTCTTTCTTCACTTCTGCAGGCAAACAGATGAAGATGCGGATTGCTCGGTTGTCTCCGTTAGAGTGTTCGGTGGAACACAGAGTAATCTCAACTCGTCCAGCGAGATGGAGATTTTATGGCCACAGTTTCAAGTCATACATTGCTTCCTTGTGCAACGAGGCTACACCTGAGAGCAGCGATTAGCTGCATCTACGCACGGCACGCAAAGCTGCTGGAAGCGATGCTCAGAAGGATCTCAGAGGTATTTCAACTCCAGATGACATCATGGTTTAGGGGCTTTCTGTCGTGTGCCTCATCCAATAGGAGTTGAGAGTTTGATCCTTTGGAATTTCACTCATAGGTGTAAAGCAAGGCTTTATGGGATTTGTAGTCTGTTTTAGACTCCCTTTGTTTGATATTGGAGTGATTGTTATCAGTAAGATTTTATGACTGTGTGTGTAGGCCTCAGTCAGGCTTTACGACTGTGTGCAGGCCTGCCTTTGTCTTATATCTGAATACATGAGGCCCAACAATGATGAATAATTAATTGACAAAACTACAGTAACCTAATCAGGAATAGGGTCTAAAGACTTACTATTTGCAAAACAGAAATCTAACAGATTGATAATATCAATTACCATTATCCTAGTACCTTCGCTAACGTAAGGGCTAGAAAAGACAAAAACACTTACCTGCATAATCAAACATGTACTACTCAATGAAGAATTTGTAGCCTTTATCAAGTTTGGAACGTGTTGCAAGCGAAAATTTGTCTGCAAGTCGATGTACATCATCTAGCCGTATTTGTGGCAGATGTTCAACGGACTGTGTGAACTCCATGCTGATGGCGCTAGCATTCCACTGTGCTGGCGGAAGTAAACATACACCGTTTTGAGTCAGAACAGAAGTTGCCTGACATCATGTGAAAAGGGCCTATTGCAATGTTCTTTTCACATTGTTTATAAAATGCATAAATATATATGGAATGCATTATAATATATTCCCAAATAATAATAAAAAATGATATCTTCATGTATATTTTGGTTTGTGTAGTATTTTTTTTACATTGAAATATAAACATATTGTGTGTTTTGAACCACTTTGATCATTGGTTTACATTGGATCATTCTGTACATGCTAAGAGAGTAGCAGAGTAAATTTAACTGACAACTGCTTGTTGGCTTATTTTATTGGTGATGATGATGCTGTTTGTTATCAGTAAATGAATATAAAGAGAATTATGCAATTGCAGAGATATTATATACTATACAGGTACATGAAACAGTAAGTGTTGTTTTACACAAACCTGAGAATGTATCCTTATACAGATAATTTAATTCCAAATTCAACAAAATTAAACAAACATTGCTGTCATTTTAAAATCAGATGTCTCAGATCTCTTTTTAAGCATTTTTCAAATTAAGTTTTTTATTTCAGCTGTTTAAACATAAAATATAGGATTTAGCATTGGTGGAGTAACATTTGCCAGAGATGCGCTGATGATTCTTGCATTGGGAGTGAGAGCAAACATGAATGAAGCTATGTACTGTATGTGCAGGTTATGGGAAGGAAAAATACTCCACCTAACAACAGGTGATCAAATTATGATTTCGTGGTTGTAACAACTATTTTCAAAACCTGGAAACATACCTTTATGTAAATTATGCGCTTGAGGAAACAATTACAGTGACCGTTTGACGGCTTGTGAGCTGCATTTAATTAATTAGCTAAAACAAAGTTCTTCCTTATTCTCTCATGGCACAAAGATCATTGGATATCTGTGACAATGAATCAAAATATACTGCATATCTCTTCTGATACATTTCTGGAGACTGTTCATTCAACGCAATTATGTAATACTTGTCTACTAGACTTGATTGTATAAATATTTTTTTTTACACATCTGCAAATGTTGTATCTTCATCTAAGAGAATGTACATTTTTAAATAGATTTCAGTAGATTTCAGAAGCAGGTATTCAATCTCCACAATTCACAGTTTGTTTCCCATTTGTGCACATCATACTACAGTTTTGAAAGTTATGTTTAATTAAATGAAAAGTCTATTATGTGACATTTGTAATTACACTGCAAATAATGCATGCAGCACATTTACTCGCATTAAGAGCACATTTTTTTAAATAATTTTGTGGGGAAAAAATCAGATTCATAACAAAAGCCTGTTGTCGTTTTCCTCTCACACTTGCACATGTGTATGTTTTTAGCAGATAATGTGATGAAAAAAAAAAAAAAAGTCACATGAAGTGCTGGCCCAAGGAATGTTACTTTGATATGTTTAACTGGTTTGAGTTGTTAAGACAGCCAACACCACAAGATGAGCCTGATCTGCTTATTTGAGTGTGTGCTTTGTTACTCCTTTTACACTGAAACTGAGAATTAATCAAAGGAAAATTGTGATATATGTCCTAGTCAATGATTACTAAACCACAAATAGATGAAATTTAATTAATAATCACACTGGTCACATAACCAAAGTCTCATCCAGAAGTGTGAAACTACTGTCAAAAACACAGACCCAAAAAATCCTTCACATCAAAAAAACAAAAAAAAACAAACAAATTGCAACAGAAATATATTAAGAGTGTTTAGTAAAATGTATTGTATTATTATTATTATTATTATTATTATTATTATTATTATGGTGTTGTATCTACATCTCACAAGTACTGAATTTTGGTATTGTGACAACCATTGATAAACGGCATCAATATAAAATCCTAATCCTCATCATAATCTTCACTGTATAATCGTACCAATAGTGGGGAGCAGATTGTCATGGCTGTATTGAACAGGCAAGGCTGCTTGTGATGGAGAAGGCTCAAGCTGGCGACAAATCATCCTCAAATTCTCCATGCTCTGTATCCCGTCCTCAGTAGATATAGGGAGGAGAAGCGACCAGAGTTGGCTTTCCAAGAAAGCAAGCTGAGAGCGAAGTATTTTGAGTTTCATACCCTTGCAATGAACTCAATCAATGTCAGCAAGTGCTGTGTCAGCGAGGGCTCAGTCCAGGCAATAAGCAGCACCCATACTGAACCCCCCGTTCAGCCTCTTGATCCAGAGAAGAGGAGGCACACAAGGCTTGGATATGTTGTTTGTCTGAGCATGACAGGGAGAAGAAGAAATATAATCCACTCACTGTTAAAGGGTGTAAATTCAAATGAAGAAGCGCTGAGTCGAGTTCAGAAACAATTGATGTTATTGCAACCCTGAAGAGGAAAATTCTGCTGATGTGGCATTGTGCTACGATTTATATGCCCACGGCAAGCTCTTTCTGCCAATTGAAATTCGCATGATTATATAGGGTTTCAGAGATCATCACTCCTGAGAGGAGCTACCAAAGAGTCAGCTACCAACATGATCACATGGAAAATCAGCATGTTGTTTCCAAAAGTTCTGGTACCCTAGGATCGGCTACATAATGCCGACTTACAGACAAGCGTCAACTCCTATCAGACATTTTTTCACCAGGAAAATGGAGCTCACACGTGCACATATGGCAAACAACACTTACCGCTTGGTTAGCACAGACAGATTTTACTACACCATAGTAACCTTTTTTCTAGACTGACTGCATACATTTGAGCACATTAAACTAATGACGCTTGGCTCTAGTGGCTCACTTTCATTCTGATTGCCTAAGCTGCTCCGCTCTCTTCCAGGTAACATTCCTTGTCGGCTCCTGAGGGACTGTATAAGTGAGCCACGAGAGGAAGGAATACAGATCGTGGAGTGTTTAGGAGGGTTTGATGCAGTCTCAAGCCTTGCGTGCCTCCTTTTTAACTGTATTAAGCGGTTTGCCTGTTTGTTACAAGCACTGTAAATAGCTTGGGTTGAGCCCACGCTGACACAGCATTCTCTGAGTTTGTTTGTGTTCATGGCAAACACATGAAACTCAACACACTTTGTTCTCGGCTAAACGCTCTCATTCTGAAAGCTGAAGCCACTCCCCTCACTTCCAGCTAATGCTCCTCTGCGGCTCCTGAGGGACCGGATGAGTGAGACGAAAGAGGATGGGACACAGAGCATGGAGATTTTAGGTGGGTTTTTCACCGGCTCAAGCCTTGCATTCCTCCTTGTTCTTCATATGAAGCGGATTCACCTGAACGTGATGATCTGCGCCCTACAATCGGCGTGCATGATACGACCATGTTTGGTGGAGAAGAAGGGATGCTCACTGGGCTCTCATTAGTAAAACATGTATGCACTCAGGTTAGGCACTTGCTGTTTTTGTTTCTGAGGGTGGGAAACAGGACAAAGTTGCTTGAAGTTCTCTTTTGAGCACTTAAAACAGGGTTTACTGGATAAAGAGCATGTTGATGCTAAGTCAATTAGTTTCCTTCCTGTAAAACTCGAGTTATTAATACGTTTAGTCCGATCTCCTATGCTTGAAAATGTTCAATCTGGAGAGAACCCTGCCATTGAAAAGGCAAAAGGTGTTCACCGTGTCGACGTGCCTTCAAGCTTGTTGTCCTCTTGGCTCTGAGAGCCTTTTGGTCAGACATCAAAGTTTCACATCCTGACTCGTATGGATAGCACTGCAGTTGTGGCATATAGAAACCACCAAGGAGGAGTACGGTCAAAGCGCGCAATGTTGAACCTGGCAAACTAAGTTCTCCTCTGGAGTGAGCCATGTCTCCTATGTATGGCGCATGTCCCGGCCCACTTGAACAGCAGAACAGGTTTACTCTAGTATCAGGGTGTGAGGACGGGGTAATGGAGACCCCACCCTCAATAAGTTCAGAGGAATAGGGAGCTATTCGGGAAGCCAAGGTGAACCTTTCTGCCTCTCCAGAGACCATACATTATCTCCTCTGGTACTCCATGGCAGCAAGCTCCTACAGGCTTGGACGCCTTAGCTCATAGATGGCAGCAGAAAACAAATGAGAGTTTCCCCTGTCAACATTCTTCATCAAGTATGGTGCAAGGTATGGTAAGACAAGGAAATAATGATAATAGTTGTGACAAAAATGGACCAACAGCCACTGGGTCCCAGATGTGATAGAGCTGTGGATGCTCCCCCTCTGGAAATTTCCTTAGTGGAGGGATCTGCTTTTGCAAGCTCGAGGCACAATCTGACATCCTCAGCCAGAGCTGTGGAGACTGCATGTCTGGCCTCTGAACAAGGCTCGCCTGACACAATAGGGTTCTCACAAACATTGCTAGGTACCATACTACAGGCCAGGGCCCCCTCAGTGAGGTGGCTGTATGCCTTAAAGTGGTGACTCTTTGCTGATTGGTACTCCTCCCGTCGTGAGGACCCAAAGCATTGCCCTGTTCAGATGATACTCATAATAATTATATTTATTTATCACACATTATACATTTGCACATAAACAGTGAAATTCTTTTTTTCATATACCCCAGCTAAGCTGGGGTCAGAGTGCAGGGTCAGCCATGATACAGCACCCCTGGAGCAGATAGGGACAAGGGCCTTGCTCAAGGGCCCAACAGTGGCAACTTGGCAGTACTGGGGCTTGAGCCCCCAACCTTCTGATCAGTAACCCAGAGCCTTAGCTGCTGAGCCACCACTGCCCCACTGCCCTACTCTGTTTTATACAAGAGCATTTGGATGCAGAAGTCACTACATCCACGTTCAAAGTATAATCCGCTGCCAAAGCTGCAACTCATGACCACTAACAGGGAAATGTGTTGATACATTGCTTCATTACCCAGCATGGCTAGTGTCTCTGTCTTGGCATCGAGCCATTGGTTTCTTGTCCCCACTTTCCTTCCTATTTCTCAATATGAATGGGTGGCTAGAGCAATGCTTTTTATTACCCTGTTGGCTTGTCAGCATTGCACGTTAGAGCTACGGCATTATGGTATATGGCTCCCATAGTGTCAGCTCCTGATGCAGTGTCGAAGTTACCTTTTTGAAAGGGAACATCTTGGTTACATTTGTTCCCTGAAAGGAGGGAACGAGACACTGCGTAACTGTGAAGTAGCTACAGATTTTTCACTGTTATGGGACGAGGGATACCCTCTCCTTCCCTTCGGTTGGAAAATCCTGACAGTGTGAAGTTGGGCTCCGGCTTACAGTATATGCTCACTATGATGTCAGCATAGGCGGAGCACCAAGCTTCACCAGCCAATCAAATTGGTGTGATGGTAAAGGGTTTCAAGGTCACCACCCCTGGGAGGAGCGCAGCAACTCGTTCCCTCCTTTCAGGGAACCAAGGATACGTGAGTAACTGAGCCATTTCTGATATTACTGTGAGATAAGTCTGCAGCTACTGACACAGCATCAAAGTGACCAACTTAAGGAAACTTTGCATTTGGAGTTGAAAATAAAAATGACGAGAAAGATATAAGCAAAACATTTAGTTTAAAAATCCAGGGAATTGAAGAAATTTCCTTTCACACTTGTAATAACTTTTGTAAAATCCTGGAAATGCACCTTTATAGTATGTACATTTGCGAAAACAACATAATACTGGAGTCACAGACGTGTATACCCACATAAATATTAAGCATTTGAGCAAACAATGACATTCTTTTTTTGACCGCTTGTGAGCTGCTCTGAATTACTCAGATAGAAATACAAAGATGTTCCTTATTCCTTCGTGCTGCACGGATAATTGGATTTCTGTGTCATTTGGAATCCAAATATAGATCTTCTGATACATATCTTGAGAGCATTTAGACAATACAATGATGCAACACCTGCATGTTGTAGTTAATTCTTTGGCCACAACAATTGTTTGGATAGACTTTTAGTTTACTGTTCTGCAAACGCTGTTTCTTAAGTAGATTTATGACTTCTTTGAGAAGAAAGTATTTATTGCTATGATGACTATAATCTCCACACATCACATTTGTTTTCCCATTTAAGAACATCATATTGCAGTAATCATTTGGTGATAAATTTGATGTTTAATTTGTAATGTAACACTAGAAACTGCAACTAATGCAGGCATCAGTTTATATTCTCATTCACATAACAGTGCGCTACATAATTTTTTTAAAATTAATTTTAATAATCAGTGGCCGCAAATAAACACCTAAAATCAATTTAATATTATAAAATTTGTTGTATATTTTAACTGTATCGTATATGTTTTAACTTTAAATTTACATATCTGTACGGGAAGCAGAATGCACTATATGACACATTTGACAAAGCTAATTTTCATCTTTTCTGAAGAATATTTTGTCTGTTTTTATTTTTGTATATAGTAATTTGTGTAATACACACCTATATGTGGCCTGATACATTTGAGCCTTTTAAAGTCCCTCCTCATTAAAATATGATTTTTTTCTCCACATTAATTAAATCAAATTTAACATTGCACATGATGTACAGTGTAAAAAAATAAACTAAAAAATATTTTAAAAAAAAGGAAAAAGAAAAAAAATAAAGAAAATAAAAAACTGAACACAATATTTGCTTGAGAACTATGTGGGAAATAAAATGGTGAGGTGAAAACTTCGTTTTGATTACTATGTATCTTTTGCATTATATCATTATGTAATTAATCATCACAATAAAGCAAATATTCCTTTATTTTGTATCACATCAACTGACACTTCATCATTCTAATCTTAGAGGTAAAATAAATAAACAATATCATTTGTATTTTAAGTGAATTTACAAAAACTTAGACATGTTCTAGTGTAATAATATAAGAAAACTTATATTTGTAGGATTTCCTTGTCAGTTATCATTGGAGGAAATGGACAGATTAAATGAAAACTCCAAAGAGAAGTTCTAAAGATGCTGCTTAATAAACAAATCCTGATAATTCTGCACTCATGTCAAAAGATCCTTATAGGCAAAGATTCTGGTTGAGAATAATATATTTGTGTCATTTTGGGTGTTACATTATATTTATTATTGCAAGACATTACAGCTGAAATCACATGGAGAGACTCTATAAAAAGCCATATCAGTAGAGATCAGATAAACATGCTCCTGTTAAGACTGATTACAGATAAAACATTATTTAACAAAAATTATTGGAAAGAATAAGGGAATGACATTTCATTCACTGTACAATGCCAAGTGTTTCATCATGTGTTTTTGACACAAACTCAAACAACATACATTTAATTAATTTTATCCACTAGATGAGAGTGAAGGACAAGAGTGAACAGCAGTTGTGTAGCAAGACTATGAGGGTTACATAACATAGGCCAATTAAAAATAAAAAAAAATAACAACTAACAAATAAACAAACATTGTGGTCAGTGTGAAATACTCTATCCAACTGTTGCAGATCTATTTTAAGGACTTTTCGATCAAGTCTTTGATTTCAGCTGTGTTTAAAACATAAATGATAGAATTTAATGTTGGTGGAACAACACATGCCAGAGATGTGCAGATTATTCTTGCATTGGGAGAGAGAGCAAACATGATTACAGCAATATATATGCAGATTATGGGAAGGAAAATACTCTTGACTAACAACAGGTGAGAAAAACAGGTCTTCAGGGCCTTGATACACCCTTCCCAAGTTAAAATTCTGCTTAGGGCAAGAAAATTACCCAAATATGACAAGACTACATTGTAACTACAGTGCAGCTAATGCATGGAGCACATTCACTCACACTAAGAGCACAGTTTTTAAAATTCATTTTGTGGAGAAATAAAAAGTATGTATATTCTGTCTTAGAAGTTAACAATCAGTTTAGTGGGACCAAAAATATCCACCAAAAATTATGTGAATATGTTATGGCTTAACTTAATTTTTTTCTTTCTTTATATCTATCCATCCATCCATCCATTTTCTATTCCACCTTACTCATGTAGGGTCGCAGAAGTGCTAGAGTCTATCTCAGCTACCTTGGGCCGAAGAAAGCGGAACTCATTGAACAGGTGTCGAGTTATTTTGTATATTTATTTTGTATAACGTTTTATACTCTATTCCAAATGTTCTATTCTGTCAGCTCAAACCAGTCTAGCCACTGTCCTCTGACCATTAACAAGCCATTTTCACCCACAGAACTGCCAATTGCTGGATGTTTTTTGTTTTTCTCTTTACACTCTAGAGACTGTTGTGCATGAAAATCCCAGAAGACCAGCAGTTACAGAAATACTCAAATCAGCCCATCTGGCACCAAAAATCATGCCATGGCCTAAATCACTGAGATCACATTTTATCCCCATTCTGATGGTTGATGTGAACATGAGCTCCTGACCCAAATCTGCTTGATTTTATACATTACGCTGCTGCCAAATGATTGGCTGATTAGATAATTGCATGAATAAGTAAATGTAAAGGTGTACCTAATAAAGTGGCCGGTGAGATCGCATTACAGCGGAGAATTCAAAATCACACAAAATGACAGCGATTCCAGGCCCAGATACAGTGGTGAACTTTTACACTAAACACCGTGGCGAGATCGGAATCATAACTGGACTGGAGAAAGCGTGTTTTTGGCTGAAGTTCTGCTACTCACACTACAAATATGAAGGAGCTATTAGTTTACATTCCATTGCGTCTTCTCCGTACCTCTGATCATGGACAGGATAACACAATGGCTTTTTCAAAAACAGAGGACAATGATGAAAACTTAAATCTCAATTTCAGGTCAACTTTCTTTGTGGTTTCCTTTACATTGTGTGAAAGTTAATGGGATTTAAGCCTACAGGGTTTACTGGCACTCTATGTTCAAGACAACAAAGTTGAAATACTAGATAACTTTACACAGACAAGGTTAGTAAGTGATTTTATCACACTATTGTCATGTTAACACATATTATGTTTACGTTTTGCGGCTGTACTTTTGAAACAGTGTGTAGTTAATATTTTGTGTATTGAACCCGATTTATTTTTTTAGAAAAAGAGAGATGAGTCAAAATTATTTTCAACATTATGCCACAATATCTTTCAATAGAGTTCAACTTGTATTAAACCTGAAACATTCCTTGTAAGAATAAATATCTATAAATGAATATTAGGTCTCTAAGCAGTCCTGGTTTAGTTGGCAATGCCTGTTTTCACTTCATTCTCAAAAGTTTGAACAAAATATCAGAATCTTCCATTTGCAAGCTGTTCTATCATATTTACTCTTCACACGTTCATACTTTTGTCACATGATTGATGTACAGCAAAATGCCCCAAGACTTTTGTTTCCTCTCACATTTTGATGTTCAGTCATTTCTATCGTGAGAGAGTGTGAGTGAGTTGTTAGTTCTTTACCCCCTCCCTTCCTCCACTCCTTCCCACCCACTACAATCCCACCTTTGCACACCCATTTAATTAACCATTTAAATATGAGGTCTGATGGACTGGTGCTGAACTAGGGGATTTTCATGGCACGTGGACTAGGATACAATGGATTAGGATAAACTTTTTTTTTTTTTTTTTTGTTATAAACTTGAAGTTATAAACTTGAAATGTTTCAATAACTAAAAAGTGGTCCAGAAGCTATTAGCATTGTGCCCTTGCTGTGAACTTGGCAGGACCCACAATAATGTATGCATTCTAGGGGTACTGATGCAAATTCTCCTGTAATTAAAAAATTATTTAACTAAATGTTAAAAAAGTCAGTTCACCTATTTAAAGACACCTTAATTGAGGAATACCTGGAGTGGCAGGCCAAAAGACCACTTAAAGTAAAAAGAATAGTCAAAAATTAGACAGCCATGTAATTTTTGACCCACATATGTGTTCTAGGGTTAAACAAATATTGATTGTTTTAAACTCATGTCAAAATATCCTTCTCTAGGTAAAGACAAAGATTGATACTCTAATTGATACTAATATATTTGTGTCAGTTTGGGTGTGTGTAACATTAGATTTAATGTGTTAAAATTGATTGTTAAAATTTATTACAGATTTGGCAAGCATTAGGAAATGATATTTAAGTTACTCTACAATGTCAAGCATTTCTTCATGTGTTTTTTTCATAAAATCAAACAACATACACTTAATTCAATTTATCAACTAGATGACAGTGAAGAACTAGAGTGAACAGCATTTGTGCAGCTAGAATATTAGGGTAATATAACATAGGCCCAGTAAACAAATGACAATTAAAGAAATAATAATATATTGTGGTCAGTGTGAAATACTCTGTCCAATTGTTGCAAATCTATTTTTAAGGACTTTTTGCATCAAGTCTTTGATTTCTGCTGTGTTTAAAACATAAATTATAGGATTTAGCATTGGTGGAATAACAAATGCCAGAGATGTGCTGATGATTCTTGCATTGGGAGAGAGAGCAAACATGAATGCAGCAATGTATGTGCAGGTTATGGGGAGGAAAAATACTCCGACTAACAACAGGTGAGAAACACAGGTCTTAAGGGCCTTGATACGCCCTTCCCAAGTTGTAATTCTGATTAGGGCCAGAAGAATGCCAATATATGACACAATTATAATGGCCAATGGTGCTACAAGGTATAAAGCTGTGCAGAGGTTTGCCATTAAATTATTCATGCTATTGTCATTACATGCCAACCTATACACTGGTCCATGGTCACAAAAATAACTTTGTATCACATTGGATTTACAGAATGAAAGCCGGGTGAGTAAAGACACTGTCAAGGCCATCACAAAAGTGTTAAATGCCCATATTGCTGAAAAAATTAAAGACATACCAGTATTTGTAACAATGGCATGGTATCTTAGTGGCAAGCAAATAGCAATGAAGCGATCAAATGCAAGGACAACAAGAGAGAGACTTTGCATAGAACCAAAGAGAAACACAAAATACATGTTTAACAAACAGCTATTGTAAGAGATGTACTGTGACTCAAAAAGCAAAGTCTTCAACATGTTAGGAATCAGGGCATTTGTTTCACCAATGTCAGCCAAGGCCAAGTTAAACACACCAATGTACTTTGGACTGTGCAGACTCCGGTCAAGAGCTATAATGAAAAGAACTACAGAGTTTCCAATTACAGCAATGAAATAAGTAAAAAATAAAAAAATATAGTAATAACTGCTGTATGGTATACCTGAAAGTCCAGTGATGAAAAAATATGCAGGACGCACAATGGAGATATTTTGAGAAAAAATCATATTTATGGCACTCATGTTAACTTTGCATTCGATGTTCTGCCCAAGCTGAAAATACAAATTAACAGAAAGCTATGAGCAAAACCTTTTTAAAAGTCTAGGGAATTCACAAAATTTTCATTTCATATTGGTAACAACTATTTTCAAATCCTGTAAATATACCTTTATGTAAATTTGCAAACACAACTGCAAAAGATTTGAATCACAGACCTGTAAAAATAAACATAAAGATTAAGCACTTGAGCAATCAATGACAGTGAATGTTTGACAGCTTGTGAGCTGCTTTGAATTACTCGTTCTTCCTTATTCTCTCATATCGCAAAGATCATTGGATATCTATGATAATGAATCCAAATATATACCTATTCTGATACATCTCTTGAGAGCATTCACTCAACACAATGATGTACAAGTCAAACAATGCAAGTCATTGTTTGAATTAATAACAGAGGCTTGGGCACGTCTTTCCAACTATAGCAATGGCAGATTTGTCTGTTTCTAAGGAAGATCCTGAATCTGTGGCGTAAGGAAACGGTTAGACACAAAAGAGGGTTTTAGGGATGCTCCTTGGTTATTCCAGCAATATCACACTTGCTGTCATGCGATTGTTCTGTATATTAGCATGCCTGTGATAGTCAGCCAGTTGTTATCACAAAATAAACCGACAGGGTGGGGTTTTGTTTCCCCATGAATTAGACAGCTACTAACTTACTAACTAACTAACTGTAAAAGCAGTTTTCCTTCTTAAGGTGAGGCTTTATTTTTCCTCTTCACCACACCACTTTCCAGTTTTCCTTTTAAGCACTGAGCTAAATCCTATCACACACTGATTTCACAAATAAACTTTCACTAACAATCCTTGCTCTGGCTCGGCTCTGTCGTGTCCAGTCTCTCTCTCTCGTCTGAGTGCTGCGTGGCCCTTTTTATGCCGCTCTCCCCGTGCTCACTGAAATTAGAGACAGGTGTTAGACATAATTTAGCTCAGGTGTAAGCGCCCTTACCGCTTTCTCTCTCTCCGGAGAGATGCTTGACCACGCCCCCGCTGCCACACTAACTAAATAAATGGACATCAAATATTTATTTGTGTTGAAATTGTGTAATTATGTGAGAATAAAGAAATCGCTGAACAGCCGAATTCCATCTCTGGTTTTGTTGGTGTTTATTTTGTGAAAATCACCATCTGACTCCTCATTGCTTAGTGCAAGACTACTTGCCATTGCCAAATAAATAAATGGACATGAAACATTGATCTCCACTGAATGCCTTTCTTCCCGGAAGTGCACGAGGAGCTAACGAAGTCGTGGAAGGCATCTTTATCTGCCCGTACATGCTTCTCGGGCTTGTCCTCGACGGTGGAGCGGTTAAGGGATATGTCGAGCTCACCCAGCTAGTGTGCAGTAGCGATGCATTTATGCCCGCAGGGTGCAGCCACCTGGTGCGACCGACCAAGGCTCCCTTCCAAGAACTGTAAGTTCTCTTCCTTTTTAATGACGAAAGCTTACAAGGCCGCGGGTCAAGCCGCTTCCACCCTGCACACCATGGCCATTCTGCAGGTCCACCAGGCCAAGGTGCTGAAAGATCTGCATGAGGGTAGAACTGATCAAGGGCTGATGCAGGAACTGAAAGTCACGGCATGCGCCCTGGGCCAGACGATGTCCACTCTTGTGGTCCAAGAGTGGCACCTGTGGCTCAACCTTGCGGAGATGCGTGACGCCGAAAAAGTTTGCTTACTCGATGCGCCCATCTCCCAAGGGGGGCTTTTTGGTGACACCGATGATTTTGCCCATCAGTTCTCGACAGTGAGGAAGCAGACCGAGGCGATTAAGCACATCTTGCCATGGCGCGACTTGGCCGCCTTCAGGCCTCGAAGTCCCATGCCCCGTCTGCTTCTCGCCAGAGCCATTCCCCTGCGGTGCCGGCCCCGGCTCCCATACCATCGGAGCCCATATGCCGGCCTCAGAGAAGAAGATCCTCCAGCGGGAAGTCGGCTGGCCCCCAAGAACCCCGGATGGGCTTCGAGGTGGTCCTGGCATGAGCAACCCAGGGATGAGGCGATTGACTCTGACCGGTCTGGCCCGGGTAAACTCTTCAGCCCCACCATCAACCCTGGGCCAGTGCATTGCAAGTATTATATTGCCGGGTCAGTAAAAGAGCAGTTTCCTCATTCCCTGGGACAGCACACTCACATCGGCAAGGCGCTGGAAGCCTTTTCGGTCAATCAGGCAAACGCGAGAACCTCCTGTTCCCTCATTCTCCATCGAGAGACAGCCGGCAAACAGGTAAGTGTGCTGGTCTCTGGGGTCACTTGCCCGCTCACCAGAAGGTAGCGGTGCCAGTGAAACAATTTCAGAGGCTCCTGGGACATATGCCATCCCCGACGGCAGTTCTTCCCCTTGGGTTGATGCATATGAGTCTGCTTCAGCACTGGCTACAGACTTGAGTCCCGAGGTGGGCATGGCACCACAGCACCCAGTGTGTGACCATCACACCACAGTGCCGTCAGACATTCAGCCCTTGGTCGGCCCTGGCGTTTCTAAGGGCAGTCGTTCCCCTAGAGCAAGTCTCAAGGCATGTCGTAGTCAAGACAGATGCCTAGAACTCGGGCTGGAGTGCCGTGTGCAACAGGCAGGCAGTCTAGGGGCTCTGGACAGGGCCCGACTCCTTTGGCAGAGCATCATCTGCTTAGAGTTGCTGGCAGTATTGCTGGCCCTGCGGAGGCTTCGGCCATTGATTCAGGGCAAGCATGTGTTGGTCCGGACCGACAACACAGCAACTGTATCGTACATAAACCACCAAGGCGGCGTATGCTTACATCGCATGTCGCAACTCGCCCGCCGCCGCCTCCTCTGGAGTCAGCAGATGTTGAAGTCGCTGCGAGCCACTTACCTTCTGGGCATCCTCAACCATGCAGCGGACACGCTCTCACGGCAGGTAAGGCTCCGTGGGGAGTGGGGACTCCACCCCCACATAGTCCAGCTGATTTGGGAGAGATTCGGGGAGGCACAGGTAGACCTGTTCGCCTCAAAGTTCTCTCACTGCCCCCTTTGGTACTCCCTGTCCGAGGTTCCAGACATGCACGGGTGTCTTGGTGTACAGCTGGTCTCGGGGGCTGTGCAAGTATACGTCTCCTCCAGTGACCTGATCAACAGGTTCCTCAAGGGCGTGAGGAGGTTGAATCCTCTTAAACCATGCCTGATTCCCTCTTGGGATCTCTCTGTGGTCCTACCTGCCTTAAAGAGAGCCCCCTTTGAGCCCCTGGAGCAGGCCGAGCTCAGTACTTTGTCTCTGAAAATGGCCCTCCTGGTGGTGCTCACTTCCATCAAGAGGGTGGGGGACCTGCAGGTGCTCTCTGTTATCAACGAATGCCTGGAGTTCGGGCCGGCACACTCTCTCATGATCTTGAGACCCCAGCCCGGTTACGTGCCCAAAGTTCCCACCACTCCTTTTCGGGACCAGGTGGTGAACCTGCAAGCACTCCCTTCAGAGGAGGAAGACCCGGCCTTGTCGTTGCTGTGTCCAGTTTGTGCCCTGCGAATCTATCTGGACCGCTCGCAGAGCTTTAGATGCTCGGAGCAGCTCTTTGTCTGTTTTGGAAGACAGCAGAAGGGAAAATCTGTCTTCAAGCAGAGGCTAGCCCATTGGATTGAGGATGCCATTTCTCTTGCATACCAATCTCAGGACTTGCCATGCCCATTGGGAGTCCGGGCGCACTCCACTAGAGGTGTTGCATCCTCCTGGGCACTGGCAAGGGGGACCTCTCTAGCAGACATATGCAGAGCTGCGGGTTGGGCTACACCCAATACCTTTGTGAGGTTTTATAACCTACACATAGACCCGGTTTTGACCCGAGTGTTATGCAGTAACAGCAGGTAGACTTGGCGGCCGGTTGGGTGTACTGCTTGCATTGCGCCTTTCTCCTTTTTCAAAGGTGATAATGTGTGCCTTTTTGTCCACAACAGTTCCCTGTATCCGGTGAACCCTGGACGCCTCTTTAATTCTTAAGCACTGTTCGGTGACGAACTCGGCAGAGGAGTAACGACACCAGGCCCAGTATTTGTGGTATTCCCCTTTTCAGGTGAGCCCATGTGCTTGGGCTCAGTGCTCCATGCGTGGTGATTCCCCCTTGGTAATCCCATATGATGAGTTTCCACTGTTCGGGTTCCCCTTAGATGAATGCTGTGTTTCTCCTCGCCAGAGCTTTCTCTGCCTCGGCCACTGTGGCTGTGTACCCTCTCTGTAGATAGGGTCCTCCGGTGGTATTATTCCATATGTGAACTTCCCCGTTGGTAAGTCCATGTGAGGTATTCTCCACATGTTAACCTCCCTCCAGTAGGATGTGGTCTCCTTAGTGCTCTCCTTCCTGGAGAGGGAAGAGCACTTCCCAGAGCTATTCTAGAAAGTGCTTGGCAGGAAATTGCTTAACAGCAAATCAGGAAAGGCACCGCCAGTATCCTACTTGGGTAAGTGCCTCCTCCCCCGTTAACGGGACTAGGGAGACGCCTTACCTAACTTGCTTGAAGGTCACGACGTGGTTGAGAGCTCACTGTGAGGCACGCAGCAGCTTGCCCATGTCCACTCTTCCATACCTCGGGACATGGTTCAGCACCTGCGGTGTTTCCTATAGGAACCCCTAGTGTCTCTACATCGACGCAACGTCGAGTGAGTGACAGACAGGGAACATCTTGGTTACTGATGTAACCTCTGTTCCCTGATGGAGGGAACGAGATGTTGTGTCCTTCCTGCCGCGGCACTGAACCAGCCGCTGACATGGCTGGGACTCTCTATCGGCTCCTCAGCATAAATCTGAATGAGTGGTGCACGCCATCTCCTTTTATACCGGTATGTCCGGAGGCGGAGAGTGGCATGCAAATTCCACTCGCCAATTCTCATTGGCCTTTTCTATTTTAAGCAAAGGTGATTGGGGCTCTCAAGAACGAAGCCCTAGTGTCACTACATCGACACTACGTCTCGTTCCCTCCATCAGGGAACAAAGGGTACATCAGTAACCAAAACATTTTTGAAATTGATGACTTGGACCAAATAATAAAGAAAAGCAGCCAATAAGTGCCCAACATAGATGGGAACTCCTTCAATACTGTTTAAAAAGCATCCCAGGGTGATTCCTCCAGAAGTTGGTTGAGAAAATGTCAAGAGTACATGTCTGCAAATTCTAGGCAAAGGGTGACTACTTTGAAGATGCTAAAATATAACACAGTTTTGATTTATTTTGGATTTTGTTTAGTCACAACATAATTCCCATAGTTCCATTTATGTTATTCCATAGTTTTGATGACTTTACTATTATTTTAAAATGTAAAAAAAAATAAAACTAAAAAAAATTATAATAAAGAATGAGTAAGTGTTTCAAAACTTTTGACCGGTAGTGTATTTCTATATTTCTGTGTCCGTATGCTAATGAGGGGGCATGCTTTCTACTTCAGGCATAACAATCAAGCTCAGAATGCTCCAGAGTGAAGCTTGTAGGCCACAATGACATCTTGTGGTTGAAAAAATGAAATACTTGAAATATAGCCACAAATAGGTGTGGGCGTGCATTGAGAAATAATAAAATGTACCTGTGAGTAGCGCAATTCGAATAGGAAATTAATTATCTCTATTGAATAACTTGGAGGTGGGCAAAATGACCAAAATCTCTGATCCCGGTTTAACCCGTTCATACGCACCATCACATATGTTAATAACTGGGCCCCACAGAGTAGCGTCACACATATGTTTTTCTGCAACAGCCAGTTACGTTACAAGTTGCCAGAATCAAATCAGCTTTCGTGCACAGGCTGTACTGGTCAAGCGCCTGTAATTTATATTTGCTCAAACTGTTACTCATACAGTTTTTAAACCACAAAATAAGTTCATTTTATATCCTTACATCCAAGAACATATATTCCAGGGGGGATGGGAGGGAGGTAACCCCCCAATAATCAAAACAAGCAAGTACAACCCCCATAATATTTATACCATGCTCACCAAAGTATCACGATAAAAAATTGACAGTTATACGCACAATCAACACATCAAACGTGATCTTCCTCAGATGCGTGCTGAAATGTTGGTTTACATTAGTAGCAGTTGTCATTTGTCAAACATACAGCAACTCAAAGAGTTTTTTCAACCACATAATATGTTTATTTTATGTAACCAAATTGTCACCAAAGTACCTTGATAATAATTCACAGCTTGTATATGCACAGCCATCATATCTAAACGCAATCTTCCCATGCACGCAGCCACATCTTCTTGGGTGCAGATGCGGTTTTCATTCACACAAATAGCAACTCAAACAGTCTTTTCAGGCATATAATAGGTTCGTTTACTGAAACAGAGAGCCAAACTATTACAAAAGCACCATGATAACAGTTTAAAACTCATATATTCACAGTGAAAACATGCTGAGCTTGATTATTGGATGCACAATCATGTCTGTTTACATTAGTGCTTGTCACACACACACACACACACACACACAAATGTCTGAGATGTCAAACAGTGCATACAGTTGAAGTCAGAAGTTTACATACACCTTAGCCAAATACATTTAAACTCAGTTTTTCACAAGTCCTGATATTTAATCGTAGACAACATTCCCTGTCTTAGGTAATTTAGGATCACTACTTTATTTTAAGAATGTGAAATATCAGAATAATTGTAGAGAGAATGATTTATTTCAGCTTTTATTTCTTTTATCACATTTCCAGTGGGTCAGAAGTTTACATACACTTTGTTAGTATTTGGTAGCATTGCCTTTAAATTGTTTAACTTGGGATAAATGTTTTGGGTAGCCTTCCACAAGCTTCTCACAATAAGTTGCTGGATTTTTGGCCCATTCTTCCAGACAGAACTTGTGTAACTGAGTCAGGTTTGTAGGCCTCCTTGCTCGCACATGCTTTTTCAGTTCTGCCCACAAATTTTCTAACAGACTGAGGTCAGGGCTTTGAGATGGCCACTCCAATACCTTGACTTTGTTGTCCTTAAGCCATTTTGCCAAAATTTGCTTGGGGTCATTGTCCATTTGGAAGAACCATTTGTAACCGAGCTTTAACTTCCTGGCTGATGTCTTGAGATATTGCTTCATAATATCCACACAATTTTCCTTCCTCATGATGCCATCTATTTTGTGAAGTGCACCAGTCCCTCCTGCAGCAAATCACCCCCCAACATGATGCTGCCACCCCCATGCTTCACAGTTGGGATGGTGTTCTTCGGCTTGCATGCCTCACCCTTTTTCCTCCAAACATACGATGGTCATTATGGCCAAACTGTAAAAAATAAATTCATCAGACCAGAGGACATTTCTCCAAAAAGTAAGATATTTGTCCCCATGTGCACTTGCAAACTGTAGTCTGGCTATTTTATGGCAGTTTTGGAGCAGTGGCTTCTTCTTTGCTGAGCAACCTTTCAGGTTATGTCAATATAGGACTTGTTTTACTGTGGATATAGATACTTGTCTACCTGTTTCCTCCAGCATCTTCACAAGGTCCTTTGCTGTTGTTCTGTTATTGATTTGCACTTTTCACACCAAACTACGTACATCTCAAGGAGACATACTGCGTCTCCTTCCTGAGCGGTATGATGGCTGCGTTGTCACATGGGGTTTATACTTGCGTACTATTGTTTGTACAGATGAACGTGGTACCTTCGGGCATTTGGAAATTGACCCCAAGGATGAACCAGACTTGTGGAGGTCCACACTTTTTTCCCTGATGTCTTGGTTGATTTCTTCTGACCTTCCCATGACGTCAAGCAAAGAGGCACTGAGTTTGAATGTAGGTCTTAAAGTACACAATACACAGATTCACCTCCAATTCAGTACATCTCCTATCAGAAGCTAATTAGCTAATTGTCTAAGGGCTTGACATCATTTTCTGGAATTTTCCAAGCTGCTTAAAGGCACAGTTAACTTAGTGTATGGAAACTTCTGACCCACTGGAATTGTGATATAGTCAATTCAAAGAGAATCAATCTGTCTGTAAACAATTGTTGGAAAAAATTACTCATGTCATGCACAAAGTAGATGTCCTAAACGACTTGAAAACTATAGTTTGCTAATATTAAATCTGTGGAGTGGTTAAAAAATGAGTTTTAATGACTTCAACCTAAGTGTATGTAAACTTCTGACTTCAACTGTATAGGCAAACTGGACTGCTGATGTTATTTGTTCATTTGTTTTTTTACAGCTATATAAATGAAATAAATAAAACAAATACAGAACAGCAGACATAACCCATTTGTTGACATGTTTACTATATTATATATAGTATTTTTATTTTTATTTTTTAATGACAAGAAATCAAATATTAAAATAAAATAAAATAAAAATACTTGTCTACACTCTGCCCCCCTCTACTGGTTGTGAAGTGTCACATGCAAAAATAACTCACTCCAGGGGGCACTGAAGAGGAATTTAGACCCTACTCATGAAATGGTTAAATAATTTTATATCTCTGTCTGTGTACATAGAGTGATTACCCATACATGTACAGACTCTTAGAAATTCTAGCCGGGATTTCCAAAATGTCCAGGATTCTGCTAAAAATCTTGGCAGACAATCTAAACAGAAAATACAACTTCAAAAGATCCCATAACAGACACTTTGACATTGACAAAAAGCAGCATGCTCACATGAAATTATCCTGTATCAATTAATGCAAATGTGTGGATGCAAAAAAACAAAAAAAAAAAAAAAAAAAACAAACAAAAAAAAAACAAACAAACAAAACAAAAAAACATTTATTAGTTAAACAAATATGCAAATTGAGCTAAATTAAGTTCATCATCAATGACAGAGCACAGTGCTCCTTTGTGACACAGTATGTCTTCAAAAATTACAAGACAAGATGTATCTTTATAAAAACGAAAATCAGTTAACAGTTTGACATTATTATGGCAACAAATATTGATACAACATTATACTCCTATCTCTGTTCAATTTGATCTTTTCTGCTCATGTATATTGCCAGTTTGGACGTGCCCAAAATAAAATGTAACAACTGACGCTCATGCTGTCTTTTCCGAATATATTTAAAACCCAAAATAAAAATTGACACCTCGATTGTTATACCTGAAGTAGAAAGTACGCCCCCTCATTACCATCAGGGAACGGAGGTTATGCAAGTAACCAGGACGTTTCTGTTTTCACCTCACCATTTTATTTCCCACATAGATTTCAAACATATTTTTAGAATCTCGACTGTACATCATGTGCAATGTTTTGATTTACATAATGAAACAAAAATCTTATTTTCACATAACTTTTAAATGGCTCAAATGTATCAGGCCTCATAGAGGTGTGTATAACACAATACTTGCTGTTTAATATACAAAAATAAAAAGCATGGAAAAGATTTTTTTTCAGAAATGTATAATAAGATCAATTTGTTTTGTCTTACACGATGTGTGCTATATTATGCATTCTGCTCTTGACACAGATGTGCCATTTATCAGACAATTTTATGTCTGAAATGATGATTTAAAAAAGGCAAAATGTAAAACTAGCTTTAGCAAATTTAAAGTTTAAACATAAATGATAAAGTTAAAATATACAAGTTTTATCATTTAAAGCTGATTTTAGGTGTTTAGTTTTGGTCACTGATAATTGAAATTGTTACCAATTGAGATTAATGATTTTTTTTACTAAATTAATGTAGCGCTTTGCTAATGTGAATGAGAAAATAAAATGATGCCTGCATTAGTTGCACTGTTACCAGAATTACATAATAGAGTTAACATTAAATTTATCACCAAATTAATGTAATATGATATGCACAAATGGGAACACAAATGTGAAGTGTGGAGATTATAGTCATCATAGCAATAAATACTTTTTTCTCAAAGAAGTCAGAAATCTACTTAATAAATGGTGTTAGCATCTATCCAAACTACTGTAGTTCCATAAGGATTTAGTACAACAAACAAATGTTTCATCATTGCACTGTCTGAATGCCCTCGAGATGTTTCGGAAGATTTATATTTGGATTCCAACTGACACAGGAATCCAGTTATCCTTGCGGAATGAGGGTTTAAGGAAAATCTTTGTTTTTACAGCTGAGTAATTCAAAGCAGCTCACCAGATGTTGAACAGTAACAAGTATTTTTATGTTCATGCATACAGGTCTGTGATTCCAATATTATGTTGTGTTTGCAAGTGTACATGTTGTAAAGTTATATTTCCAAGATTTTACAAAAGTTGTAACAAATGTGAAATTATCATTTTCTTTTTTTATTCCCTGGATTTAAAAAAAAAAAAAAAAAAAACAAGTTTTGATTATGTCTTTCTGGTCATTTCTATTTTCAGCTTGGGCAGAACACCAAATGCAGAGTTACCATGAGTGCCATAAATGCCACTTTTTCTCAAAATATCTCCATTGTGCATCCTGAATATTTTTTCATCACTGGACTTTCAGGTATACCATACAGCAGTTGTTACTATCTTTTCTTATTTTTCACTTATATTATTGCTGTAATTGGGAACTCTGTAGTTCTTGTCATTATAGCTCTTGAACGGAGTCTGCACAGTCCAAAGTACATTGGTGTATTTAACTTGGCCTTGGCTGACATTGGTGAAACTAATGCCCTGATTCCTAACATGATGAAGACTTTTCTTTTTGAGTCACAGTACATCTCCTACAATTCTTGTTTGGCAAACATGTTTTTTGTGTTCCTCTTTAATGCTATGAAAAGTTTTATACTTGTTGTCCTGGCATATGATCGCTTCATTGCAATTTGCTTGCCACTAAGATACCATGCCATTGTTACTAATACCAGTATGTCTGTAATTTTTTCAGCAATATGGGCATTTAATGCTTTTCTGATAGCACTGACAGTGTCTTTGATCACCCGACTTTCATTCTGTAAATCCAATGTGATACAAAGTTATTTTTGTGACCATGGACCAGTGTATAGGTTGGCATGTAATGGCAATAGCATTAATATTTTCATGGGAATCCTCAACACAGTTTTATGCCTTCTAGCACCATTGATCATTATAGTCCTGTCATATCTTGGTATTTTTTTAGCTGTAAGCAGAATTACAACTTGGGAAGGGCGTTTCAAGGCCCTGAAGACCTGTGTTTCTCACCTGTTGTTAGTAGGAATGTTTTTTCTTCCCATTATCAGCACATACACAGCTGCACTCATGCTTTCTCTCTCTCCCAATACGAGAGTCATCAGCACATCTCTGGCATATGCTGTTACACCAATGCTAAATCCTATTATTTATGTTTTAAACACAGCTGAAATCAAAGACTTAATTCGAAAAGTCCTTAAAAACAGATCTGCACCACTAAGAGAGAGTATTCCAAAATGACTGCAATTTTTTTTTGTCTTTTTTTTATTATTATGAATTAAATTACATTTGAAATATTAATTATTTGTAGTATGAATGTGATAACAAATTCTCCCTAATGTTGTGTATTTTTAATGTAAGAAGGAAAATAGAGACTTTAGCTGTTAACTACAGATGAGACATGGTTCTCTGTCCAGTTGTTTGCTGAACGGCCTTTACTTCAAGTGTAAGAAGACAACTGGGGTGATAGGCATATGCAATCTTCTTTCACTTAATGCAACATAAATGCAACATTCATTCTTTCACTAATATTTTAAGCATCAGAGCTGTTCAACATATATCTTTAGTTACTGACCCCACAAAAAACAAAGTGGAGAAAGATTAAATGTTTCCAAAGACGTTTGAATAACTTTTGTGAGCAAATCAATGTCACGAGTGTATGGTTTCAAACCTGCACCACTAGAATCTTACATAAACGATTTTCACTCTAGTCCTTCACCGCCATCTAGTGGGTAAATTAAAGTATGTGGATGTTGTTTGATTATTTTTTATTTTATTTTTTCCAATATCAGTGAACCCATGACCATGTAAATTAAATAGAATAATTCCCCTATGTAATCAAAGATTACATTAGCATGTTTGTCTGAGCTCTGCTGATACAGTTCTTTTTATTGTGTCTCTGTTGTGATGCTTTTGCTGTACATTGTGTCTCCAATGTTTCTTTCCTTTGCAATAATGAATAAAATAAAACATGGACCCAAACTGACACAACCAGAGTATCAATGTTTGTCTTTCCCTTTGACATGCAAAATTAACAGTAATCTTGAGAAATCATGATGTTTTCATTTTCTCCTGTACTGTCTTTCCATCTTTCAATTCCCATGCTGGGTATGGTTGTAACACTACCCCGGGACAATTGTAACACTCATTTGTAATATGTTAAATAATGCATTATGCCTAACTTAAGTTAAATAAACTGACACATTTTATAGTCTGTTTGTTAGTCAAATATGTCTAATGCTTGCATACAGTATGTATCAATTCTAACACATCAGCTAGAAATACTCTCTTGGATTTCCTAACCATGATAACCCTGAAAGTTCATGGAACATTAAAAGGAACAGTCACTCTGAAGTAACTTAGGGGATAATAGCTTCCTCAAGTGCACAATCATAACACAGAAATTTGTTACAGTGATTCAACCCTAGGATGTATGATCCCAGAAATCTGCACGAAATATGCATGAAGGGGGTTAAAAAAAAGACCCCTATTTTATTCAGTGGTTTCTTCTAAGAAATGGTCTCCTGTTTATTTCTTTATCGTCATGGTTACTGGTGTAACCTCCGTTCCCTGATGGAGGAAACGAGACGTTGGTGTCGATGTAGTGACACTAGGGGTCACTCTTGGGAGCCCGAGACACCTCTGGTCTTTGATAAAAGGCCAATGAAAATTGGCGAGTGGTATTTGCATGCCACTCCCCCGAACATACGGGTATAAAAGGAGCTGGTATGCAACCACTCATTCAGGTTTTACGCTGAGGAGCCGATATAAGGTCCGGCCATTTCAGCGGGTAGTTCAGCGTTGTGGCAGGAGGGACCAACGTCTCGTTCCCTCCATCAGGGAGCGGAGGTTACACCAGTAAGCATGACGTTCCCTATCCGTCACTCACTCGACGTTGGTGTCGATGTAGTGACGCTAGGGGTCCCTATACAAAACGCCACAAGGCTGAACTGTGTTACGTGAACTGGCGGTGTGTGGTGGGCAGACTTGCTGTGTGCCTCATAGCCAGCACACCAGGTTGACACGTAACCTCCCCCAACACAGTTATGAGTGTCGAACGGCCCTTTTTGGAGACAAGTCTAGTTGGGGGGTGTCCCTCCCAAGGGGAGGACACCGCGGAGACCACACCTCGCCCCAAGAGGGGGGATATTTAAGTGGAAGTATACGTCACATGGTCTTTCCAACCATGTGAAGAACCTTCAAGGTAGATCCTGCCCAATGGGGGAGGAATTACTACAACATGGAGACTGGGGCAGAGGGGCTCTGCCCAAGGAAGACACAGTTTGCCAGCAGGGAAATGAACTAGCGGAAGATATAGATCGCATGGGGTTAGCCTTACAGGGAACCGTCACATGCGGAGCACCTACCCCAGAACCGGGCTATTAGTTAGCGCGTGTACTGGGCCGGCAGCGAGTCTCTCCGAAAACTCAACTGCCACAGGGCTTGGAGGAAGTCAACCAGGGAACAATTTTGTGAACACTACTGGGAATTAACAGCGCACGTCTTCAGCTCAAAAGGAGGTGGAAGGCGCTATGTGCAAGCGATACACCCGGCCGGCTATCCTGGGCTTATCCGCTTGTTGCGTGTCACTACCTGGGATGAAACCGGTTCCACCTGGAGGTTGTAGAACCTTGCAAAAGGTGTTGGGTGTTGCCCAGCCCGCTGCTCTGCAAATGTCTGTTAGAGAGGCACCCCTGGCCAAGTCCCAAGAAGCCGCTACACCACGGGTAGAATGGGCTCATAGCCCTACCGGGGGCAGCATATTTTGGGCGAGATATGCCATAGTTATGGCGTCAACAAGCCAGTGGGCAATCCTCTGCTTGGAGACAGCGCTTCCTTTCCGCTGTGCACCAAAAGCAGACAAAGAGCTGCTCAGAGATTCTAAAGATCTGCGTGCGATCCAAATAGATGCGTAAAGCACGCACTAGACACAGCGACGACATTGCTGGGTCTGCCTCCTCCTGGGGCAGCACTTGCAGGTTCACCACCTTGTCCCTAAAGGGGTGGTGGGAACCTTGGGCACATAGCCCGGTCAGGGTCTCAGGATCACGTGAGAGTAACCAAACTCCAGGCACGTTTCGCTGACAGAGAACGCTTGCAGGTCACCTACCCTCTTGATGGAAGTGAGCGCAGTCAGGAGGGCAGTCTTCAAGGAGAGTGCCTTAAGCTTGGCTGACTGCAAAGGCTCAAAGGGGGCTCTCTGTAGACACTGAAGAATTACAGAGGTCCGATGAGGGAACGAGGCGCGGCCTGGAGGGATTCAGCCTCCTGGCGCCTCTTAGGAACCTGATGATCAGATCATGCTTCCCTAAGGACTTACCGTCGACTGCGTCATGGTGTGCTGCTATGGCAGCAGTGTACACCTTCAAGGTGGAAGGGGACAGCCTCCCTTCCAACCTCTCTTGCAGGAAGGAAAGCACTGATCTGACTGCGCATCTCTGTGGGTCTTCCCGACGGGAAGAACACCACTTAGCGAACAGACGCCACTTAAAGGCATACAGGCGCTTCGTAGAGGGAGCCCTAGCCTGAGTGAACGTGTCTACCATCGCAGGTGGGAGACAGCTTAGGTCTTCCGTGTCCCGTCCAGGGGCCAGACATGGAGATTCCAGAGGTCTGGGCGCGGGTGCCGGATGGTGCCCCTTCCCTGAGAAAGAAGGTCCTTCTTCAGGGGAATTTGCCCGGCGGGAGCTGTCGCGAGGAGCGTGAGGTCCGAGCATCACGTCTCGGTGGGCCAGTAGGGTGCTTACCAGGACAACCTTCTCCTCGTCCTCCCTGACCTTGCACAGGGTCTGTGCAAGCAGGCTCACTGGGGGAAAACGCATATTTGCGAATGCCAGGGGACCAGCTGTGTGCCAGCGCGTCTATGCCGAGGAAGGCCTCAGTCAGGGCGTACCAGAGTGGGCAGTGGGGAGGATTCTTGGGAGGCGAACAGGTGCACCTGTGCCTGTTGAATCAAATCCAAATCAGCTGGACCACCTGAAAGGTGGAGTCTCCACTCTCCCTTGAGGGTAACCTGTTGTGACGGCACGTCCACCGTAGTGTTGAGGTTGCCCGGGATGTGAGTGGCTTGCAGCGACTTGAGGTGCTGCTGATTCCGTTGGAGGAGACGGCGGGCGAGTTGTGACATACAGCGGGAGCACAGACCGCCTTGGCGGTTGACATATGCTACCGCTGCCGTGCTGTCCGTTTGAACTAGCACGTGCTTGCCCTGGATCAACGGCCGGAACAGAATTGCCAGTAACTCGAGGCAGTTGATGTGCCAACGCAGCCACAGACCCGTCCAGAGGCCGGCGGCTGCGTGCCCGTTGCAAACAGCGCCCCAGCCCATTTTGGAGGCGTCTGTCGTGACCACGACGTGCCTGGAGACCAGTTCTAGGGGAACACCTGCTCGTAGAAATGAGAGGTCGGTCCAAGGGCTGGAAAGATGGTGAAAGACCGACGTAATGGCCACACGGTGAGTCCCGTGGTGCCATGCCCGTCTCGGGACTCGGGGCAAGGGCAGCCTCTGCAATCTTCGTAAAGACACGAGGAGACAGGGACAGGCCGAAAGGGATGACTTTGTACTGATACGCCTGACCCTCGAACGCGAACCACAGGAAGGGTCTGTGTCGAGGAAGGATCTAGACGTGAAAGTACGCATTTTTCGGGTCTACCGCCGTGAACCAATCTTGATGCCGGACGCTCGCTAGAATGCATCTTTGCGTCAGCATCTTGAACGGGAGTCTGTGTAAAGCCCGGTTCAGTACTTGCAAGTCCAAGATTGGCCGCAACCCACCACCTTTTTTCGGTACGATGAAGTAGAGGCTGTAAAACCCTTTCTTCATCTCGGCTGGAGGGACAGGTTCTGTCGCATCCTTCCGTAGGAGGGTAGCGATCTCCACGCAAGGTAGCAGCGTTTTCGTCTTTCACCAAGGTGAAGAGAACACCGCTGAACCTGGGCGGATGCCCAGCGAAGTGAATCGCGCAGCCGAGTTGGACGGTCCGGACCAGCCCTCGTGACTGATTGGAAGGCGCAAGCCATGCATCTAAGTTCCGCGCAAGGGGGACCAAAGGGACAACGTGATCGGATGTACCGGCAGGTTGGGCCTCGCAGCAGGGCGGAGCTCGAGGTGCCACATCACGTCGTGGCTGTGCTGAGTCTAAGGACATCGAAGCACTTACCTGGCTCCTTGTGACCACCCCCAGAACAGCCTGGGATGGGGGAGGAAGAGGCCTGTCCTCGTGACCCGTGGAGACTTTCACATCGGGGGCGGATTTGTGCCACAGCTGCCGCCGCTGGAGTGCCAACCTGCCAAATGGAGTGGTGGACGGTGGTCGTGATGCCAGCCGTACACACCAGATACGTGACCCAGGGAACAAGGAAACCACTCTTGCTGAGCTCTTGAGTACTGCAGCCACTTGGGCATTCAGCGCAATTAATTGCAAAAGGTAACAAAAAGATGAAGATCTGCTTACCAGCTCCAGAGCAGCGGGTTTCGTTGTCCCTGGGTCACCCGTCTCAAGGGCGCTTTGAAGCCTTTCACGGGTTCTGGGCGGCCATGAGACGGGTGGCGTCTGCTTCCTGCGGTGGTCTCCACGCCAGGGCCGGGCCGAAGGGGCCTTTCAAAGTCCTCGACGGTGTCGCCAAATAGGCCCGCCTGGGAAATGGGGGCAGCAAGGAATCGTGTCTTGTCGGCCTCGCACATCTCGACCAGGTTGAGCAAAAGGTGGCGCTCCGGGACCACTAGTGTGGCCATCGTCCACCCGAGAGACCGCGCCGTGACCTCCATCACTCAGAGAGCGAGGTCGGTCGCCGAGCACAGTTCCTGCATCAATCCCGGGGTGGAACTACCCTCGTGCAGTTCCTTTAGCACCTTGGCGGACTTGCAGGAGAGCCATGGCGTGCAGGGCGGAGGCGGCTTGTCCAGCGGCACCATAGGCCTTGGCTGTCAGAGACAACATAAACCTACAGGCCTTGGACGGGGGCTTTGGGCACCCACGCCAGGTGGTGGCGCTCTGCGGGCATAGGTGCACCGCGAGCGCCTTTATCCACCGGGGGATCGCCGAATAACCCTTGGCCGCCCCACCTGCGAGGGTAGTGAGGGCGGGGAAGCTGAAAAGATCGGGACCGGGAAGTAAAAAGTGCCTCCCGCGACCTTGTCAGCTCTTCATGCACTTCCGGGAAGAAAGGAAGGGGGGCAGGGCATGGCTTTGAGCGGTGCCGCGAGCCCAGGAACCAATCACCGAGCCACGAGGGTTCAGGGAAGAGCAGTGAATCCACTCTAACCGACGCTCGCAGCTGCCCGGGAAAGCATGTCGTCATCTCCGCGTCAGCCTGTGACTGGGCGATCGACCCCGAAGGGAGGAGCCCAGCTGAGGCTTCCGACTGGACGAGCCCGCTCTCCGATGCTGCGCTCGAGAGCTCATCACTTTCGCGGACTCCGAATAAGAGGTCGAACTCGCCGTGAGACAAGCCGGCGGACTCATCCGGAAGCCCGATCGGGGCAGACAAGCGTGCTGGGGAATGGGAGGTCCGCGGGGGGATACCCGGCAGAGGCGGTCCCATTGGGGTCCCCAAATCGCCCCCACTGCTAGCCGTGCTGGCCTCAAACCCGTGGGTAAAAGGACCGAGGCGGGAGCCTGTGGGGTGGCTTGCTTTCTTACGAAGGCGAGCCGCGACCGCAACGTTGCCATGGACATATTCTCGCAATGAGAACATGACCATCCACGAACGCTGTCTCCGCGTGAGCAGTGCCCAGACACGAAAGACAGTGATCGTGACCGTTAGAAGGCGAGAGATAACGAGCACAACCAGGAATAACACACAATCGGAAAAGCATCTTTAAAAAGACGTTCCATGTGTGCGCTCTTTTAGAGAAATATATACTCTTTTAGAGGGGAAAAATGCTTTTTCAGAAAATATACTCTCTAGTTTTTCTGCCGAAATGCCCAGGGGCGTTCTCTGCAGTGCACCAGTGCAGAGGAGGGAGAAGCCGCTGAAATGCGCCATCAGATCCAGCAGAGGTGAATGAACAATGCTATTCAGCTCAATGAGCATGACCGTTCGGCTCCGAAGAGAAAATCTGAATGAGTGGTTGCATACCAGCTCCTTTTAAACCCGTACGTTCGGGGGAGTGGCATGCAAATACCACTCGCCAATTTTCATTGGCCTTTTATCAAAGACCAGAGGTGTCTCGGGCTTCCAAGAGTGACCCCTAGTGTCACTACATCGACACCAATGTCGAGTGAGTGACAGATAGGGAACTATAATCATTTAATAATTAGATCAATCACACACTGTTTTAATGTATAATTCATGTTTATTTGCTCACTTTTATTGTTTAGATACAGTTTAATATTATTGAAATTAATTGCAATTTTTCTGAACTGACTCTTTCTGAGTCTTTATCACAAACACACTCAAAATATCTAATAGTGCAGATCTGGAATGTTCTAACACACACACACACACACACACACACACACACACACTCACACACACACACACACACACCTTGACTCTCAATAGACAAACTTTATATTCTACCCCTTAACCCTAACCCTAAACCTAACCCTCACAGAAAACTTTCTGCATTTTTACATTTTCAAAAAACATCATTTAGTATGATTTATAAGCTTTTTTCCTCACGGGGACCAAATGATTGTCCCCACAATGTCGAAAATTTAAGGTTTTACTAACATTTTCATCGTACAATGTGGTCCCCACAACGTAGGGAATACCTGGACACACACACACACAAACTAAACCCCAGTATTCTGATTCTGACTCCAAAGCAGGTGTGGGTGTCTCATTGAACATTACAAAGCCTCTTCTGCTGTGTATAAGCAAGCATATTTATCATCATGAGCCATGACAGAAATCTAGGCAAAAGACCATGATTCATAATTCATTTTATAAATCAGTTACTCTCCCATATCAAATAATATACGAATACCTGTAGAATACATTAGAAAACTTAGAAAGCTATTAGTTCTACTTGTTTGCTAGCTAGCAGATTTAGAATATTTGAATATCTATGCTTCAAAATCTAAAAATACAAAGACCAGCAGTCATATATATTTTTTAATAATAATAATAATAATAATAATAATAATTAAATGGATATAGTCACAAAGGGGGAAAAATATTCTTGACAAAATTGAATAAATAAAAAATACATAAATAAATGCCAGGCATTTTGAGGCTTACATGGAATAAAGGAATTCAATGTGTGTGTTTTTATTATTATTATTATTATTATTATTATTTGACACCCTTTATGCATTTTAGGGTTAAGGGTATGGAAGTCAATCAGCTTTGTGTTGGTATTGCCTATTCTTCAGTCAGAGAGCCCACCAAAGCCCCAAGAATGCCTTGACTTATTTACTTTTTCTTTTCTATTTTTTCTTTTTTAAGAAATAACAATTAAAAATTATATATAATATGACAGGGATATAATTGGAAACACTTCTCTAAAATTCTTAATTGATCCTTATGCTGCTCTGTTTGAAAAAAGTCAAACATACATACACACATACATGAATACATCCATAGTATTTACAGTATAATGTATATATGTTGGGCTAGCTTAGTCATTCATTTATTTTTCTTGCTTAATTAAGCTTTCTGACTGAAAAAAATAAATAAATAAAAAATAAAATAAAAAAAAAGCTATCAAAACTCTAAAAAGAGCATTTGCTACCATGTTTCTCATGTCCAGGACTGTAGATAATGCGGTGAAAGGTGGTAATGATTCTACGGGTCCAAAGGGGGGCCCCACAACAAATTTTAAACTATATTTTTTAATATGAAAGGTGCCGTGACCAATATACAGTTAGGGGGCCTAGAATTCTTTGCTACTCTAGAAAATTTCTTAGATTTTGTAAATTGATTTAAAATACAAATTATATATTTTATTTATTTACAAATTTAGAATGAAAAAGTGTCTGTCAGTTACACAAATATATTGATAAAATATATTTATATGTGTAATAAAAAACTATATTTTGTCTTTAAGAGATTTAATTAAGATGCCTATACAACAGCCTATTATAAAATGTTGTTTAATTGTGTAATTATATCCCACAAAAGATTCAGCATGACCAAAATAATAAATTAGCTAAAATGTTCACCTTACCATACTATTTCCTAAAGTTCTTAAACATATTTTGTGTCTCTGATTTTTAGATTTGATGCTGTACATCATGTGCAATGTTACATGTGATTTACTTCATGGAAATTTAGTTTTTATACATTTATACTATTTATACATTAAAAGACTTTTTAGTGCACAAATATATATGGCCACACAAAGGTATTTAGGACAAAATGTCTTCTTCAGAAATGCATTAAAAATAAATTATCTTTGAAAGAGCAACTCAGTTAATGCTGGTTAGATTAATTTCTCTACACAGCATGTAGACAGGTCTAAATATGTGGGTGTGCACTAAATATGTGGGTGTGCAATGTGAAAAAAATAATAATAAACTTAAAATAAACATAAATCTAAAAAACTGCAGACAACATTAAATAGGCAGGGCACATCAGGGCAGCCTGGATTTATTGCCTATTTGTTTCCTTTGTACATGTCTTATTAAAACCTTTTTAACATCATCTGTTCTTAAACAATAAATGAGAGGATTGATCATGGGTGGAAGCAGGCTATAAATCATTATAATGACTAATCGCAAATCAGTGCTGAACTTAATGTTAATAATGCTTGATAAATAATTGAAACACCTGGGTAAGAAAAAGAGAGCAATTATGATGAGCTGAGGACTGCAGGTGGAGAAAGTCTTCAGTCTTCCTTGAGTACTTGATATACGCAGAACTGCCACAATGATTGCACAGTAAGAAAAAACAATAATGATAAGTGAGCCCAGTAGTACAACCATAGCAATAATGAAAGCTGGATAAAGATACTCTTCTCTGTCAGCACATGCCAGTGTTATAATGGCAATATGATCACAATAACAGTGCACAATGATGTTTCCTGCACAATAAGGGAGAGGGTATGCTCGAATGATTAACATCAAAGGGCCTACCAAACCCAAAATCCAAGAGCCAAGGATCAGAATGAGTAAATTTCTGTTTGTCATGATACTATGATATCGAAGCGGGAAACATATTGCTGCATAGCGATCTATAGCCATGACTGCCAACAGGCGTGCAGTGACTGAGCCAAAATAATGCACAAAGAACATTTGAAGAAAGCAGCCTAAGAATGAAATGGTGCCATCTTGGAACCAATACCTGCTGATTATCTTTGGCAATGTAGTGGTGCTGAATAGAACATCACACACAACAAGATTTATAATGCAATAATATACAGGTTTCTGAAGGCTCTTAGATGTTACAAACAATGCAAAAAATACAGCATTACCCACAATTGTACACACATAAACAAAGAACAGAACTGCAGATACAAGGCCATAGTAATGAGGCTGAAGTCCAGGAAAGCCGACAATGAAAAAATCCTTTACATAGCTTACATTTCTGGCTGGCATACTGTGGAATTTCCTTGGAGCAATTTTACAGCTCTGTATTCAAACAACATATAATTTCCAGTATTAATACACTACACAATTGGAATGCAAAAAATGTCAGATATTTTCAAAAAGACAAAAAAAAAAAAAAAAGCTGTATAATACTAACATCAGACAGTCACCGGATAGTGAAGAATTTAAATGAAAGGCACACAGAGCTTGCATACCTCTTTCATAGGGTCCTTCAAAGTGCATAAAGTTTCACACACACATGTCCCAAGTATCAGACAACTTTTTTATATCTTCAGTGAAGATATAGAAGAGCATGATGTAAAACACAGCTGACACAAAGGCTCTAGGGACAATAACAGCAATTCTTTCTATCTACAATGATTTGGGATGTAAATAACCTATTCCTGAGACAAACTAATTAAAAATCTAAAGTATTAAGTATTAAGATGTTATTTTTAGTGATAGTGTGTAAACTGAGAATATGTAAATGTTTATTTTGCACTGCTATTAATTTAGAACTTGCTGTTAATGCCAAAGAGAACATATAGCATACTGATGCTGCCATTAGTTGCACCGTAACACTTTGCAATAAGGTTCCATTTCTTAACATTAATGCATTAGGCATCATAAACTAACAATGAACAATATATTTTATACAGCATTTATTAATCTGTTAATGTTAGTTAATAAAAATTAAGTTTATTCAAACAGAGCAGCATAAGGATTGATTAAGATTTTTAGAGAGTTGAGGGGCCTAGGTAGCTCAACAAGCAAAGACGCTGATTACCACCCCTGGAATCGTGAGTTTGAATCCAGGGTGTGCTGAGTGACTCCAGCCAGGCTTCCAAAAATGCACTTTGTTAGTTTATAGTGCATTTCTGTAACTAATGTTAACATACAGTATACAATTTTTGATTTAAAACTTTTTTTATTACTATGTTGAATTTAACATTATCCAAGTTACTATGTTGAATTTACCCATGTAAAAGTATTGTTTGTTGTCAGTTTATGTTAACAAATGTTAATGTAGCATAGCAGCGTGAAGTGTGATATACCAAATTGAGTTTCTAAATTAGAGAAGAATAGGAATAAGTCAGACTATGCCACCTTGGGAATTTCACCCATGAATTAAATCCATGCACAAAAATGGGGACACTAGTCCAAAACAATTGTTTAATTTGTCACAAAAAAAAAAAAAAAAAAAAGATTTGGAGCTGCTGAAATTCACATCCAATAACAATCATACTAGAGCTGTCACAGAGACTGGTGAGATATCTCATGGTACTTATTTCAGTCATATCTTTCAGGGAGTAGGAACATTTTTTGCATACCTTTCCATGAAGAAAAAAAAAAAAAAAAAACCCCGTTTACAGCACCTTTAACGTTAAAATACAAACAGTTGGTATAAGAATGACACAGTGATGGGCTGAGACCCTCAATCAAAGCCCAGCACAGTTAGTACAGTACCCACACAAAAGTATGCATATATCCGTGTAATCATGTTTCAGAATCACTCAGAGAAAGGTAATCAGTCCATACCAAATTAATTCAACAAAATTAAAAGAAAACGTTTCTGGTTAAACATGTAACCTCGGTTCCCTGAGTTGAAGGAAACGAGACATTGCTGTAAGCACTATGGGGAGTCCATCTTAGACAACCTTGTTGAAATCCTTGTACAATCACGCCAATCCTCTGATTAGCAATGGTGTTTGAACCCTTTAGGCATGCAGTTGGCCTATATAAGCAGACGCTCACCATTTCTTCAGAATTTTCTAACTGAGGGACAAGAGTTAGTCACTTGTATTCTGAAACTCTGAAGTAGTATGGCGGGCAGCTTTCATAATGTCTCGTTCTCTTTCTCTCAGGGAACCGAGGTTACATGTGTAACTGGAGACGTTTCCTTTTGATTCAGTTCACTTGGCATTGCTGTAATCACTATAGAAATGTATCACATCACTGCGCACTACGAGACATCACGGCGCACTACATGACATCACACTCCCAGAGTTACGTATAACACTAAATAGAGATATTCATGAGGAGTCACAGGCCAAAGGCCGATGACTTATAATACACATCTAAGTGTATATGAACAGTCCCATGTAGCAGATGGCAGATGGAAATTAATGTAGTCTGGGAATCTATATGAACCATAAAGATATACACAGTATGGTTTATTAACCCTTTCACAACATGGTTGGGAATGTAGGTTTTATTTCTTTATTGGAGTGCTTATGACTTTTAAAGGGGCAGTTCAACAGCATATAAATAGGTGGCTGTGTTAATTTTAGATGGTAGCCCACCTGTAAAATGGCTTTGGCTCACCCGCTGAATGTAAGAAGCGCTCTATACAGAGAGGACTTGTGAGGAGATGGACACCATGTCCAGGTAATAAAACCTTGCAAAAGCACCCGTAGCTCAACAGATTCTAATGGCTCGAATGGGAGTTAGTGAGTGCCTTCAGCACCAGATTTAAGTCCCAAGCCGGCACCATAGCGGGACGAGGGGGGTTCAAACGCCTTGCTCCCCTAAGCAACTTTATGACTAGATCATGTTTGCCAATCGAGGAGCCAGCTTCTGGGGCATAGTATGCTGAGATAGTCGCTACATAAACCTTGAGCGTTAATGGGGTAAGACCAGCAACCAGCTGCTCTTGCAGGAATGTCAGAATCTCAGCTATGGGGCAATTCACCAGGTCTTTACCATTTGAAGAGCACCAATTTGCAAACATCGCCATTTAAGTGCATAGAGGTGTCTCGTGGATGGTGCTCTAGTCTGTAAAATGGTGTTCATCAGCGGCTGAGGCAATTCTGGCTAGTCCAATGTGCTCCATTCAGGGGCCACACGTGTAGGTTCCACAGCTCCAGCTGGGGATGCCAAATCATGCCTTATGCTTGAGGGAGGAGGTCTCTCCTCAGCAGAGTTTCCCACAAAGAGCCGTCTAGTATTTCCATCATCTCCAGAAACAGGACTGACTGGGCCATTTTGGTACAATTAACAGAACTGTTTCCTTGTCCACTTTGACTTTGCTGATTACAGAATGAAGGAGGCGAACCGGGGAACACATCCTTGCATTTTACCGGCCATTTGTGGGCCAGCGCGTCCAGGGCCAGCTGAGCTTGGGACATGGAGTACCAAAGGGGACAGTGGCTGTTCTCTGTGGAGGTGAATTGGTCGACTTCCGTTTTTCCGAATACTTCCCAAATCCTCATCACTGTCTAAGAATGAAGTCTCCATTCCCCTGGTGATGCTCCTTGGCGTGATAACAGATCTGCTCCACAGTTCAGACGGCCCGGGACATGTGTCACACGCAGTGAGAGGAGATGACACCCGATCCATTGGAGGAGGTATTGTGTCATGCTCATTAATTGTTGCGATTGGAATCTGCACTGGTGATTTATGTACGCCACTACTGTTGTGTTGTCCGAATGAATCAGAACGTGGTGATTCATAATGTCGGAATGAAAAACCCTCAAGGCTAGAAAGACAGCCAGTAGTTCTAGGCGGTTGATGTGCCATGCCTGTTTCACCCCTGTCCAGGTGCTGAAGTTGGGTATCCAGTGAACACCACACCCCAACCTGTGTTAGATGCGTCTGTGGTCACCACTTTCCTTCTGAAAATTTGACCCAGCATAACCTGTTGGTAGAAGGCCGGCACAGTCCATGGTGCTAGAGCAGCCAGGCAGAGGTGTGTTGCTGATATGCGCATGCACCCGTGGCTCCAGGAACACTGTGGTACATGTTGCTTGAGCTAGTACTGGAGAGGTCTTATGTGTAACAGATCTAATGGTATGATGGCGGATGCTGCCGCCATAAAACCCAGTATTCTCTGAAATGACTTCAGTGGCAATGTTTTCCCCAGTTTGAACTGATATAGACACCGAAGAATGGTCTGTACGCACTCGTTCGTGAGATGCACGTGCATGCTCACCAAGTCAAGGTGAACTCCTAAAAAAGAGATTTGCTGGCTGTGGAAAAGTGTGCTTTTAGCCCAGTTGACATACAGACCCAGACTTTTCAGATGGCAAAGCAGCAAGTCTCTGTGTTTACTCAGTAGTGCCTCGGATTGGGCTAGTAATAGCAAAATGTCGAGGTAATTCAAGACACGCACACCATTCGTTTTCAATGGGGTAAGCGCCACATATAAAGATTTCATGAATGTGAGGGGCAGTGTTGGGTGTAATGTGTTACAAAGTAATGCATTGCTGTAATTATATTACTTTTTCCTTGAAAAATTTAAGTAAGGGATTACTCTTAAATGTTTTTAGTAATTTAATTAGTTACTTATGATGTACTTGCGTTACATACTCTATAGACTTTCAATAATTCTATATAAAACAATACTGAATTGAAAATCTAAATTTAACGTGTAATGATAACATTTGTTTTCAAATTCAACGGCGCCCCTTTAAATGCATTAGCAATATGCCTGTGCGCTTGAGCTAGCGTCAGTATGTTGAGAAATCGCTCAAGTGAAAAGAGGTTGGAAGATATGAGTGGCTGTTTTACTAAATGGAAATATTCCCATTACTATGAGTTTATGACAAATGCAGATAAGAAGGCAAATGAAGATCTGAAGCACTTGACACAGCAACATAGATATACACTTTTGAGAGATCGCAGCTGTTCACACCGAACATGTTTTTGCACACATCTGCACTGTGTTTCAAATTATTTCTGATGTAATCAGATGGACGTCTTTGACTGCTGCAGCATGGCTTGCTGTTTCATTCAAGTATCACACAGAATAAATTATAAAGGGAGTGATTGATTTTAAGTTATATTTTTAGATTTTATTAACCATTTAGGAACAGTTTAAGAACAGTTCAAGAATAATTTATATGATGTTATAGGTTCCCTATCTGTCACTCACTCGATGTTGTGTCGATGTAGTGACACTAGGGGTCACTCTTAGGAGCCTGAGACACCTCTGGTCTTTGATAAAAGGCCAATGAAAATTGGCGAGTGGTATTTGCATGCCACTCCCCTGGACATACGGGTATAAAAGGAGCTGGTATTCAACCACTCATTCAGATTTTCTCTTCGGAGCCGAACGGTCATGCTCATTGAGCTGAATATTACTGTTCATTCACCTCTGCTGGATCTGACGGCTTCTTCCTCCTCTGCACTGGTGCACTGCAGAGAACGCCCCTGGGCACTTCGGCAGAAAAAACTAGAGAGTATATTTTCTGAAAGAGCTTTTCCCCTCTAAAAGAGTATATATTTCTCTAAAAGAGCGCACACACGGAACGTCTTTTTAAAGACGCGTCTTTTTAAAGATGCCTTTCCGATTGTGTGTTATTCCTGGTTGCGGTCGTTATCTCTCAACTTCGGATGGTCATGATAGCTATCTTTCGTGTCTGTGCACGACCCACACGGAGGCAGCGTTTGTGAATGGTTCATGTTCTCACTGCGAGAACATGACCATGGCAACGTTGCGGTCGCGGCTTGCTTTCGCCGCCTCGGTCCTTCTACCTACGGGTATGAGGCCAGCGCGTCTAGCACTGGGGGCGATTTGGGGACCCCAATGGGATCGTCTCCGCCAGGTATCCCCCTGTGCTGAATCCGCTCGTCTGCCCCAATCGGGCTTCCGGATGAGTTCGCCGGCTCGTCTCACGGCGAGTCTGGCTTCTTGTTCAGAAGATGATGAGCTCTCGAGCACAGCATCGGTGAGCGGGCTTGTCCAGTCGGATGCAGAAGCCTCAGCTGGGCTTCCCCCTTCGGGGACGATTGCCCAGTCACAGGCCGATGCCGAAATGAAGAAACATGCTTTCCCGGGCGGCCGCGAGTGTCGGGTTAGAGTGGAACCCTCCGCTCTCCCCTGAACCCTCGCGGCTTGATGACTGGTTTCTGGGCTTGCGGCGCCGCTCAAAGCATCCATGCCCTGCTCCAGTGCCATTCTTCCCGGAAGTGCATGAGGAGCTGACGAAGTTGTGGGAGGCACCTTTTACTGCCTGGCCCCGACTCCGCATTTCCCCCACTCTCACTAACTTCGATGGCGGGGCGGCCAAGGGATATACGACGATTCCCCGGTGGATAAGGCACTCGCGGTGCACCTATGCCCGCAGAGCGCCGCCACCTGGCACGGATGCCCTAAGCACCCGTCCAAGCCCTGTAGGCTCACGTCGTCCCTGACAGCTAAAGCCTACAGTGCTGCTGGACAAGCCGCCTCTGCCCTGCATGCCATGGCTCTCCTGCAGGTCCACCAAGCCAAGGCACTGAAAGAACTGCACGGGGGTAGTTCTGCCCCAGATTTGATGCAGGAACTACACTCGGCGACCGACCTTGCTCCCCGGGCAACGAAGGTCACGGTGCGGTCTCTCGGGCGGACGATGGCCACACTAGTGGTCCAGGAGCACCACCTTTGGCTCAACCTGGTCGAGATGGGTGAGGCCGACAAGACACGGTTCCTTGCTGCCCCCATTTCCCAGGCAGGCCTATTCGGCGACGCCGTCGAGTACTTTGCCCAGCAGTTCTCGGCGGTGAAGCAGCAACCGGAGGCAATCCAGCACATCCTGCCCTGGCACGGCTCAAGATCCCACGCCCTGTCTGCTCATCGCCAAGGGCATCCCCCTGCGCCGGCTCCGCCACTGCCCGCCCCTTCGGCCCGGCCCCGGCGTGGAGCCCACCGCAGGAAGCCAACGCCACCCATCTCACAGCCGGCGCCGAAGAACCCACGGAGGTCCTCGAAGCGCCCCTGAGACGGGCGACCCAGAGATGAGGGAACCCACTCACGTGGAGCTGGTAAGAAGACCACTCCATCCCCCGGTGGAGGGCCAGGTGGAAAATCTTTTGTTGCCTTTCTGTTTGATTTCACCACATGCCCAAGTGGCTGTGGTACCCAACAGTTCAGCAAAAGAGCGGCTTCCTTCCTCCCTGGGTCGCATACCCGGTGTGTACGGTCATCACCACGACTACCGTCCATGGGCTTTTTCTTGCAGAATTGGCGCTCCAGTGGTGGCCTTTCCGCCCCTGAGCGCCCAGCTGTGGCACTCAGCCGTCCCCGATGTGGCAGTCTCCACGGGTTACGAGGACAGGCCTCTTCCTCCCCCGTCCCAGGCTGTTCCGGGGGTGGTCACAAGGAGCCAGGTAAGTGCTTCAATGTCCCTAGACTCAGCACGGCCACGACGTGCTGTGGCAACTCGCGCTCCGCCCCACCGTGAGGCCCCACCTGCCGGTACATCTGATGACGTTGTCCCCTTGGTCCCCCTCGTGAGGAACTTGGACGCGTGGCTCGCGCTTTCTAATCCATCGCGATGGCTGATCCGGACCGTCCGACTCGGCTACGTGATTCAGTTCGCCAGGCGCCCGCCCAGGTTCAGCGGTATTCACTTCACCTTGGTCAAGGGCGAAAATGCTGCCACCCTGCGCGTGGCGATCACTACCCTCCTACGGAAGGACGCGATAGAACCTGTCCCTCCAGCCGAGATGAAGAAAAGGTTTTACAGCTCCTACTTCATCGTATCGAAAAAAGGTGGTGGGTTGCGGCCAATCTTGGACCTGCGAGTACTGAACCGGGCTTTACACAGACTCCCGTTCAAGATGCTGAAGCAAAAACGCATTCCGGCAAGCGACTGGCATCAAAATTGGTTCACGGCGGTAGACCTGAAGGATGTGTACTTCCACGTCTCGATCCTTCCTCGACACAGACCCTTCCTTCGGTTCGCGTTTGAGGGTCAGGTGTATCAGTACAAAGTCTTCCCTTTCGGCCTGTCCCTGTCTCCTCGCGTCTTTACGAAGAACGCAGAGGCTGTCCTTGCCCCGTTAAGGGAGGTGGGCATTCGCATTCTCAACTATCTCGACGACTGGCTAATCCTAGCTCACTCTTGGTACATGTTGTGCGCATATAGGGACCTGGTGCTCTCACACCTCAGCCGACTAGGGCTTTGGGTCAACTGGGAAAAGAACAAGCTCCTCCCGGTTCAGAGCATCTCTTTTCTCGGATTGGAGTTGGACTCAGTCTCCTTGATGGCGCGCCTTACGAAGGAGCGTGCCCAGTCGGTGCTGGCCTGTTTGAAGCCGTTCAAACAGGGAACAGCGGTTCCACTGAAACTTTTTCAGAGGCTCCTGGGGCATATGGCATCCTCGGCAGTGGCCACCCCGCTCGGGTTGATGCATATGAGGCCGCTTCAGCACTGGCTCCAGACTCGAGTCCCGAGATGGGCATGGTGCCACGGGACACATCGTGTGGCCATCACTTCAGTCTGTCACCATCTTTTCAGCCCATAATGCTGAACTACCCGCTGAAATGGCCGGACCTTATATCGGCTCCTCAGCATAAAACCTGAATGAGTGGTTGCATACCAGCTCCTTTTATACCCGTATGTCCGGGGGACTGGCATGCAAATACCACTCGCCAATTTTCATTGGCCTTTTATCAAAGACCAGAGGTGTCTCGGGCTCCCAAGATTGACCCCTAGTGTCACTACATCGATACAACATCGAGTGAGTGACAGATAGGGAACAAAAGATCGCAAATAATCATGCATTACACAGTGTCTTTTCTTCGCTTTCCTATCATGCTTTATTCTTTATTTCCCATCTTAATTTTGTGTATGGAGGTTTTGAGGATAGGCTCTTTAAATATTAATGGTGGGAGAGATAGTGTAAAGCGTGCTATAGTCTATGAAACAATTAAACAAAAAAAGCTTGAAATTGTCTTTCTCCAAGAAACTCATAGTGATTTAATGAATGAAGCTGAGTGGAATTTGTGGTGGAAAGGACATTAAATACTTAGTCATGGTACAAATTTAAGTAGAGGGTGGGCATCATTTTCTCTTCAACCATAAGGGTGGATATTATAAGTACAGAGGAATCAGTGAAGGGTCGTTTGTTGGTAGTTAAAGCTCAAATTCAAGGAATGCTTGTTTTCCTGATAAATATTTATGCACCAACAGTGGGACAGGAACACCTAAATTTTTTAAATATACTTAATGAGAGTCTTAAAAAGTGTTCTAGTGAAGGTAGTGTTGTCATTGGTGGAGACTGGAACTGCACTATAAATTTTACTATAGATCGTAATACTGAGGAACCTCATATACAGTTCTCAAGTGCATTGTCAAAACTCATAAAAGAATTCCAGCCCTTGGATATGTGGAGAATTAAACACCCTAATGATAGACAGTATACATGGATTAAGTCTTTTACTAATAGAGTTAGTGCTGCCCGATTAGATAGATTTTATGTGTCAAAATATTTTAATAGTAGAGTAATTGAATGTTGCAATTGTCCTGTAGGTTTTTCTGATCATCATTTAATTGTTATGACAATGACCTTGTCAAATGTACCTAGAAAATCGGTTTACTGGCATTTTAATGTTAAATTGCTGCAGGATGCTGCTTTTTGTGATAATTTTGTTTTCTTTTGGGAAAACTGGAAAAAGACAAAAAGTTATTTTGAAAACTTGAAACAGTGGTGGGATGTAGGCAAGACTCAAATAAAAAAAAAAATTGTCAGCAGTATACAGCCAACTGTAGTAGTAGAATAAAGAATGTGATTGAATCACTTGAAAAGCAAATTCATTCAATGGAATTGCAGTTGGTTGATGCACATAATTCTGTATTGTACAATGATTTACAAAAGAAAAAGAGTGAGCTAAGTCTGGTCCTAAATGAGAAAGTAAAGGGAGCTTTGATAAGGTCCCGTATCATGTCTTTAGCAGAAATGGATGCCCCAACTTCTTTTTTTTTAACCTGGAATATAAGGTGGCTCAACAAAAACAAATGCCTTGTCTTAAACTCCCTAATGGGAGGATAACGTCTAAGACTATAGAAATGAGAAACCATGCTGTGGATTTTTATTCAAGACTTTATGCTGCAGAAAACTGTGAAAATTATGACTGTATGACACAGCTTCTTCAGGGTCTTCCTCAGCTGGACTCTGGTTCTAAAACTGTCTTGGATGCTAGTATAACATTTAAGGAAATGACTGCTGTTGTGGGACAACTCAGTTCAGGACGATCCCCTGGAATAGATCGACTGCCAGCATTCTTTTATAAAAGGTTTTGGAACTGCATTGGACATGATTATTTTGATGTTTAATGCGAGTCTATAAGAGATGGTGTTTTACCTTCTACCTGTCAATATGCTGTTTTATCATTATTGCCAAAAAAGGGGGATTTAGCCTTTTTAAAGAACTGGCGTCCTGTTGCCCTTCTTACAACAGAATATAAACATTTTCAAAATGTCTGGCAAATAGATTAAAAATTACTTGGGTTTGGTTGTACACAAGGATCAATCATATTGCATTCCAAAGAGGTCTATTATGGATAATTTGTTTTTAGTGCGAGACATTGTAGATATTTGTAATGGTTTCAATGTGAATGTTGGATTAATTGCCCTGGATCAAGAAAAGGCTTTTGATCGTGTTGATCACAATTATCTTTTTAATGTATTGAAGGTTTTTGGTTTTGGTGAAACGTTTTTAAATTTGATACAGTTATTATATAATGGTGCATCATGTATGGTTAAGGTAGGGGGCGCTTTGAGTCATCCAATTCCTATTCTAAGGGGTATTAGGCAAGGCTGTCCATTGTCTGGTCAACTATATAGTTTAGCAATTGAGCCGCTGCTTTTTAAACTTCGAGAAAGATTGTCAGGTTTTAATGTGCCTGGTTTTTCTTTAGACTCAAGAATTTCTCTTTCTGCTTATGCTGATGATATCACAGTTTTTGTAAATCACACTGAGGATATTAAGTGTTTATCTGAGGTACTCATTCTTTATGAGAAAGCTTCATCAGCTAAAGTGAACTGGGCTAAAAGTGAAGCTTTTTGGGCCAGTAAAGGGGAGTTTGAGAGTCTCCCAAAGTTACCTGGGGACCTTAAGTGGGGTAGAGAGGGACTTCAATTGTTGGGAGTTTTTTGGGGGTCAAATGATTTTCAAAAGCTAAATTGGGTGGGTATAGTGGAGAAAGTGTGCAGCAAGTTGTCTAAATGGAAATGGTTGTTACCTCAGTTGTCCTATAGGGGAAGGATTTTAGTGACCAATAATTTGGTTGCTCCTACTTTGTGGGATAAATTAACTGTGTTACAGCCACCAGCTGGACTTATTGAGGAAATTCAAAGGAAACTTGTGAACTTTATTTGGTCTGGACAACACTGGATTTGTGCTGCTGCTTTATACCTTCCTGTTCAAGAGGGAGGTCAAGGATTGATAGACATCAGATCCAGAATTATGGCTTTCTAATTAAAAGCAGCTCAGAGACTGTTGTATCACACGGATGTATCATGGCTAAAGACAGCTTCTGCTCTTCTCGGGTGGGTCAGAAGTATGGGATTGGACAAACATTTGTTCTTAATGGAGCTCCAGAATGATGATCATGTGAATCTTACATCCTTCTATAAGTCAGTTCTGAAGGCATGGAAGGTGATTACCATTTCACGTTCATCAGATACACATGCTGGATTATGGCTTTTTGAAGAGCCACTTTTTCTTAATGACTTTCTACCTTCAAGACTTATGTCTGGTCCCAGTCTGTGTGCATGTTTAACTGCTGCTGAATGCACAAAGTTGGGACATATTTTGACTATAAGCTGAGTAAAAGGACTGGGGTGAGATCTTTGCGGCTGCTGAAACAAGCTACTACTGAAATATTTAAGTCTTTGCATGTGGATCATAAGACTTTGACAAATGATTCTGTAGCAATTGATCAATGAAGAAAGGGGGTTTCTTATGTTTTCCCCTCTCTTAATGTAACTATTGCTGTGGGAGAATGGCAAGATGACGGGAAGTGTCTTTTGTCTTTTAAAACCCCTCAGCTTGGAGTTTTTGAGGAAGTAGGGAGAAAAGCCCTCTATATTTCCTGTGTGAAGGCATCTAATGCTAATCTTTTAAGTGGACTTCCTTCAACAAAATGGATTGATTTTTTTGGAACTATTTCTTCCCCTAGAGGCTGCTGGCGGTCCTTATACAAACGCTCAATTGATAAAAGAACAGGCGACCTTCAGTGGAGGATTGAACATGGGGCGATAGCCACAAACAGATTTTATCTCAATGTTTTATCGAAATTGGTGAAACTTTCTCTTTTGAAATGTTTATATATAGTCCAAATTATACAGAAAAAAGAAAAAGTCAGTTGATTTTATTGAATTTTTTGTCTGGTACAGCAAAACTTGCTATTTGGAAATCTAGAAAAAATAAGTTGTCAGGACAGGGTTCTCTGGATGTGTTGAAGGTCTTCAAAGGCTTGGTGGCGGCTCAGCTTAGAATAGAGCATGCCTATTATAAAAAGGTTAAATGTGTAGGATGTTTCATGTACATTTGGGTGATAAATTAGGTCCTTTGTACAGTAGATGATGATGATGATTTAATGCTTGCTTTATAAAATGCTTTCTTTTTTTTATTTATTAATAGTATTTTTTTTTTTTTTTTGTGAACATGTAATATTATTGTTAACACCTTATTGTTTTAATAAAGGTGTATTTAAATTCAAAATTCTCTCTCTCTCTCTCTCTCTCTCTCTCTGTTTCTTTCTTTGTTGTTTATCTTTAGAAATTTGCATACTGTGCCATAAAAAACCTAATTATGTGCACCATTTCCCAACAGTGTTAATTAGCTACTTGTTTTTTTCTCTATTCCCTATGAGTGTGTGCCCTTGTGAATGTGCTGTCATTAGCAAACAGACTTATTCATAACTCTCTAAGGTCACACAGGTCATTAATAAAGAATTTCGTGGCACGCCGGTGTTGATCAGGTATACTGCTTGGAAATTTGTGCATGTATGCGTACACACGAGTTTATACGACATTCTTTTGGAAATTATTTTACATATACTGACAAAACTTCTATTTTCCTTAACACATATACACAAATAAAAAAAAAAAAAAAAAATATATATATATATATATATATATATATATATATATATATATATATATATATATATATATATATATATATATATATATATATATATATATATATTAGAGTTACAATTAGAAATAGAACTTGTTAAATGTGACTCTTCTGTCAATTTTATATAAAAGCTATGGTCGCATAGCTATTGTTCTTATATAAGTGCATATGAAATAGTAAACTGACATGATACTGTGACAAACACATTGTGATAAAATGATGATTCATCACTTGGTACACTTTAATACAATTAAAAAAAAAACACCCCAATAATACTTATTATTATTGGGCTAATATTATGAAAATGCATATACAAGACATATTTATTAATAGAAACTATAAATGTAAGAGTAACATTTAAAAATGGTAATTTCATGTAGTTTTGCTAATAGTTACTTCCGGTTTAAGCCCCGCCCACTCCCGGTTCTATCCGAATACAGAGACTGATATAGATAATTTTGTCATATGAACAGATACAGATACAAATACAGATAATGGCGCACACCCCTATCCTCCACTGAGAGCACCAAAGAATAATCAGTCATAAATATATTTTAAAAATTGCATGTAACAAAACATTTATATAATAACAATTTCAATTGTTATTGTAATGTTTTTATTTGTTTTTGGTAATATTACTCATTAAAACATATCAAATTAATATTAGGCTTATATAAAGGCTATGATATATATATATATATATATATATATATATATATATATATATATATATATATATATATATATATATATATTATTATTATTATTATTATTATTATTATTATTATTATTATTATTATTCTTTATTTATTTTATTTTTTTCACATTTTAGAATAATAGTAAAGTCATCAAAACTATGGAATAACATAAATGGAACTATGGGAATTATGTTGTGACAAAACAAAATCCAAAATAAATTAGAATGGTGTTATATTTTAGCATCTTCAAAATAGTCACCCTTTGCCTAGAATTTGCCGACATGTACTCTTGACATTTTCTCAACCAGCAACCGGATGCTTTTTAAACAGTATTGAAGTAGTTCCCATCTATATTGGGCACTTATTGGCTGCTTTTCTTTATTATTTGGTCCAAGTCATACATTTCAAAAACTTTTTTTTTTTAAATTACATTTTAGTTTTATAATGAAATAAATTAATATGGTGGCACAATTATATTTTTGTCTACAAAACTAATTTCAAACATTTAAGCATACGCCTTCAGATCAAAATATTTTTAAGATCATGAGAAACATTTCAGTCAAGTGTATCAAAACTTTTGACTGGTAGTGTATATCAGAAAGTGAATTCTCAACTGAGCTTAAGGGTTTGTGAAATTAATATTTCATTATCTGTTATCTCACATAATATCTCAGGATACTTTTACACTCCAGGGAGATTATTATAAAGGCCGCCTGGGACCAATAGTGTTATTAATAACACTAACACACAAACACACATATTTCCAATCCAGCCTTGATCTAACCATGGCATAAACTCTGCAACCACTTGATTATTTTTATCCACTTTAAAACAAAAGTTTTTTCATTTTGCTTAAAAATTATTTACACAGAAGTCCTATTCATTGGATGGCACGAGCAGCAGTTTCCTTCTCTGTGCTGAGCGCGGCATAAAGGACTAAAGCAAGCACAGTTATGTAGGCTGTGTTTTATAGCTAAACCAATCTCATTAAGCTAATAGACTAGCAGCAAATTGTTGTGAAGGAGCTGAAAATGAGCTGCAAAGTGACATGGGATTAAGGATAGACCAATGACTTATGTATTTTGGCATGTATTTGGTGACATGCTGTTGTGTTTATTTGTCCTTCATATTACCATTAAAAATAAATTTGATTTTGCATCAAAATTAATTTGAATATGTTATAAACACTAATTGCCTTCAAAAACATGGCACAAAAAACATTTGTCTGCAGTGATATGCCTGCATTACCTGCATAAAGTACTTACTTTGTGAGTATAAAACCACCTAATTTTGATTGTGTAGAGTTTTCTTTTTCTGGATACTCAAGTTTTGTGTTAAAATCATAGCAATGATTTATTTACAGTGCAACACTTTGATTTTCTGATGTTGCATCATAAATCATTGTATTTATTCCTGTCCTGGTTTCCAGATAGAGCTACAGTAAAGCAACCACCCAGGAAAGAGGAGAGGCCAGCTATCTCAGGTGCATTCCTTTCTCACACAAAGTATAAACCAGACTCACAGGAACAACATTACAAAGAGGAGGCGATAGCTCAATGGATAGGCCGGACAGCCCTCCCTCCACGGACAATGGAAGATGAGGGTTTCATCATGACGATGGAAAAAATTCATAAAAGACTGACTGTGCTGAAAAAAACTACAGTTTCAAACCTAGTGGACAAAATGTACCTCACCCATGGCACGCAAAATAACCATTGGCTTAGACGTATGGACTAAAAAGGGGCTCACAGCTTCCTTTCTTGCAGTCAGTGCTTGTTATTTTAACTCCTAGGATAATAAAGCTGAACACATTCTCCTGAACCTAAAGCAAATGCATCACCCACACACTGCTCAGTCTATCGTTACTCTTGTGGATGAGTGTACAGAAGAATGGGGGATCCCAAAAGAAAAAAATTCTTACCATTATTACTGATAATGGAAGCAACATTGTTGCCGCTTTTCATTGCAGTGAAGAGGACACCAGTTCTTCTGAGGAGGACGATCCCCAGGATAGTGATGAAGAATATTAGGGAGAAGGCGAAAGGTGCATGATGTTCGTCATTTAAATATTAATGTATTTTAGAATGCTTACACATGTGATGTGTGTGCCCAACACAAAACCCAATGCACAGCCCTCCCACATACTGTGACTATTCAATGTTTTTGATATTTTTCTTAAAATTGTATCTGCAGTCAGCATTTTATATATATATATATATATATATATATATATATATATTTATATAAAATATATATATATATATATATATATATATATATATATATATATATATATATATATATATATATATATTTCATGTGGTGATAAATTATGTGCTAATGTACACAATTAATTCTTCTTGGAGGATTTATGATAAGTCTGTGTGTTCAACTTTCCAGTAGTTATGGAACCTTGGAGAGGACCCACTGTGTGGTCCATACCCTTCAGATCCAGAAGGAACACACAATCAAACGACTCTGGTGAAACTGTTTTGCAAATCATCTGTTGCCACAGAGCGGTTGCTGCAACAGTGTGGACTCATCCTCATCAAAGACTGTCCAACCAGATGGTCCAGTTCTTATTTGATGATCTCTCATTTTCTTGAAGTGAAGGACTATCTTACATCGGTAGCTGACAACATGAACTGGGGACTGCCTGCTACCCAGTGAGTGGCAGAAAGTGGTTATCATACGAGACTTGCTCCTTTCATTTGCAGAACACACAAAGGTGTTTGAAAGTGGCACCAATTCCCTATCTCTTATTGTGCCTGCACTACTGGACTTGAGGAGTCACCTGTCTGAGTTCTCCCTAGCTCACGCCAGGAGCTACTGGAACATAGCTACACTGGCACAGAAGATGAGTGCAAATATGGATCAACGCTTCAGCTGTTTCCTTGATGTCATGGCCAACAAGTTCTCTCAAATTGCTGCGGCTGCATGTTTTCTTGACCCCAGTGTATTAGCTGAAGCCCTTATTGAAAATGGTGATGAGGAAATTCAGCATCTTCTAAAAAATGCGGAAAACCACATTACTCGCAGTGTGCCACCAAGACTGCAAGAGGAGGTGACTGATGAGGAAGAGGAAATTGTGGATACAGAGGCTTCAGAGTCAGAGACAACACATTTGCCAAAGCGGCCTAGATTTTGATTTTTCAGTGCCGATCATCCATCGAGGCCAAGCACCTCCAAGACCTCTATCAGGCAGGAGATGCAGAAATACAAAGAAGGGCTGTCCCATGCTAACACTGAGGAATCTGGGATGGTTTTTTGGGCATCTCAGATTAGCACTGTGTTTGCACATCTGAAACCTCTGGCCTTGGACCTTCTGGCAATGCCAGCATCACAAGCCTTTGCTGAGTGTCCCTTCAGTTTAACTGGGGACCTCACAGTTGGCCGCCGCAAAAGAGCAAGAGCCACATTGGAAAGAAGTGCTTTTCTCAAGCTGAACAAAATCTAAATAGTGTGATGGCTACCAGAGATTGTTTTGGTTGTAGTTTTCTTTTTCAGTTTTCACTTTCAACAACACAAGACACACAGACACATTTTTATTTGCACCTTATCATGGTTGTTGTTCTAACAAACCTTGCCTTGTTTAACCTTTAATATTGATGCAATGTGAACTAGCTTTCTAGACAGCATTTTTTTAACCTTAAGTTAACCTTATTAATATTAACATTATTGATTCATTATTAAGTCCATGTGGCACAATTTAAGTTTTACCTAAGATCTATTTTTTTTTTTTTTTTTTTTTAGTAGATTGCAATTGGTGTGTGTACAGAATTCTTTTCAATTTTATAAGGCTAACTACTTTTATTTCTGTTGTTCAGTACAGAAAGTTAAGTTTTTCATGTACTTTAGGCAACCAAAAAATAGTTTCAAAACATTTCATTGTCTGTACTGCTCTCATTGTTTTATAGTAGTTTTAAAGAGAGTTTTGGGCCCAAGTTGTTGAACCGTGTTGGTTCAAAATAAATATGCAAATCAGAACATGTTACATGTCTGGATGTATTCCTTAAATTGACACCATCAGACCTTTCTGCAAAGCTGCAGTGCATTCTTGATCATTCAACCTGTGTTTTAAATCTAATGTGAAATAAGTGAATTAATAACTAAAATGACAAAAAATTATTGGTTTTGGCTAGACTAGATTGACTGAAATGTTAATCAATAATAATCTTATGGTGAAAAATGTCTACAGTTTTAAGTGACTAAAATGTCAACATGACTAAATGTGACTAAAATATGACTAAATTCATTGACTAAAACTAGACTAAAATACTTTGGGTTCCCTATCTGTCACTCACTCGACGTTGTGTCGATGTAGTGACACTAGGGGTCACACTTGAGAGCCTTTTGAAAAAAGGCCAATGGGAATTGGCGAGTGGAATTTGCATGCCACTCCCCCGGACATACGGGTATAAAAGGAGCTGGCTCACAACCACTCATTCAGATTTTCTCTTCGGAGCCGAGCGGTTGTGTTCAGCGAGCTGAATTACTCTGCTGATCCATTCACCTCGAAAAGCTGTTGGATTTACGGCGCATTACAGCGGCTTCTCCCCCTCTTGCACTGGTGAAGTGCAGAGAACGCCCCTGGGTGCTTCAGCAGCTAAAAGAGCATATTCTTCCTACTGAAAGAGTATATTTTCCCTTCTAAAAGTGTGGCATTAATGGAAAGCGTCTTTTTAAAGATGCCTCTCTGTTTGTGTGTATTTCCTGGTTGCCGTCATTACTTCTCTGCTTCTGATGGCCACGATCGCGGTCTTACATGCTTGGGCACTGCCCACGCGGAGACAGCGTTCATGGATGGGTCATGTTCTCACTGCGAGAGCGTAACCATGGCAACGTTGCGGTCGCGGTTTTTCCATCGTTAGAGGGAAAGACCACCCTAGCGGCTCACAGGAACCCTCCACCCCCCCTTGAACTCTCGCAGCCTGATGATTGGTTCCTGGGCCCGGAGTGCCGCTCATGGCCCCCCTGCCCCTGCGCATCTAGCTGTGGCACAAACACGCCCACACCAGGTTGGTTTCGATGGACTGCGGGGATGATATTCCTCCTCCCCCCTCCCCGGCCAATCCTATGGTGGGTATCAGGAGCCAGGTAAGTGCTTCGATGTCCCTGGACTCAGCACAGCCACGGGGCTCGAGCCCACTCGACGTGGTTTTACAGCCCCTACTTCATCGTACCGAAGAAAGGCGGTGGTTGCGGCCAATCTTGGACCTGTGAGAACTGAACCGGGCTTTGCACAGACTCCCGTTCAAGATGCCGACGCAAAAAATGCATTCTAGTGAGTGTCCGGCATCAAGATTGGTTTGCGGCGGTAGACCTGAAGGACACATAATTCCATGTCTCGGTTTTACCTCGACACAGACCCTTCCTGTGGTTTGCTTTCGAGGGCCGGACGTACCAGTACAAGGTCCTCCCCTTCGGCCTGTCCTTGTCCCCTCGCATCTTCATGAAGTTCGCAGAGGCAGCTCTTGCCCCGCTAAGGGAAGTGGGCATCCGCATCCTCAACAATCTTGATGACTGGCTAATCCTAGCTCACTCTCGGGATGTGTTGTGTGTGCACAGGGACCTGGTGCTCACTCACCTCAGCCGGCTGGGGCTTTGGGTCAACTGGGAAAAGAGCAAGCTCTCCCCGGTTCAGAGCATCTCTTTTCTCGGTTTGGAGTTGGACTCAGACTCGATGACGGTGCGCCTCACAAAGGAGCGCACACAGTCGGTGCTGAACTGTCTGAAGGTATTCAGATGGAAAACAGCAGTCCCACTGAAACTTTTTCAGAGGCTCCTGGGGCATATGGCATCCTCAGCAGTGGCCACGCCGCTCGGGTTGATGCATATGAGACCGCTTCAGCACTGGTTTCAGACTCGAGTCCCGAGATGGGCATGGCGCCGCGGGACACATCGTGTGGTCGTTACGCCAATCTGTCGCCGCTTCTTCAGCCCTTGGACCGACCTAGCATTTCTACAGGCAGGGGTTCCCCTAGAGCAGGTCTCCAGGCACTTTGTGGTTACGATGGATGCTTCCGAGACAGGCTGGGGCAACGTATGCAACGGGCATGCAGCCGCCATCTCTTGGACTGGCCCACGACTACATTGGCACATCAACTGCCTCGAGTTGTTGGCAGTACTGCTCACCCTGCAGAGGCTCTGGCCATTGATCCAGGGCAAGCATGTGTTAGTCCGGACGGACAACATGGCGACGGTAGCGTACATCAACCACCAAGGCCTCAAGTCGCTGTGAGCCACTCATATCCCTGGCGACCTCAACACCACAGCGGACACGCTGTCACAACAGGTTATGCTTAGAGGAGAGTGGAGACTCCACCCCCAGGTGGTCCAGCTGATTTGGAGTCGATTCAGTCAAGCTCAGGTAGACCTGTTTGCTTCCCAGGAATCCTCCCACTGCCCGCTATGGTACACCCTGACCGAGGCACCCTCGGTATAGACATGCTGGAACATAGCTGGCCCCCGGGACTATGCAAATATGTGTTTCTCCCAGTGAGCCTACTTGCACAGACCCTGTGCAAGGTCAGGGAGGACGAGGAGCAAGTCATCCTAGTAGCACCCTACTGGCCCACCCAGATGTGGTTCTCAGACCTCACGCTCCTCGAGACAGTCTTTTGGGGTCTATGGGGATCTCCCTTCGAGTCCCTGGAGTCAGTTGAGCTCTTTGAAGACTGCCCTCCTGACTGCGCTCACTTCCATCAAGAGGGTAGGGGACCTGCAGGCATTCTCTGTCAGTGAAATGTGCCTGGAGTTCGGTCTGGGCTACTCTCACGTGATCCTGAGACCCTGACCAGGCTATGTGCCCAAGGTTCCCATGACCCCATTTAGGGATCAGGTGGTGAACCTGCAAGTGCTGCCCCAGGAGGAGGCAGACCCAGCCTTGGTGTTGCTGTGTCCGGTGCATGCTTTACACATCTATTTGGATTGCACGCAGAGCTTTAGAAGCTCCGAGCAGCTCTTTGTCTGCTTTGGCGGTCACTGGAAAGGGAGCGCTGTCTCCAAACAGAGGATCGCCCACTGGATCATTGACGCCATCATGATGGCATATCATGCTCAGGACGTGCTGCCCCCCATGGGGCTATGAGCCCACTCTACTAGGAGTGTGGCGGCCTCCTGGACCCTAACCAATGGCACCTCTTTAACAGACATCTGCAGAGCAGCGGGCTGGGCAACACCCAACACCTTTGCGAGGTTCTACAATCTCCGGGTTGAGCAGGTCTCCTCCCGTGTATTGTCAGGTATGAGCAGGTAAGTTCCGGGACAGTTGGCTGGGTGTACCACTTGCACATAGCGCCTTTCCCCTCCCCTGAGGTGAAGACGTGCACTTTGACTCCCAGTCGTTTTCACAAAGTTGTGATCCTTGGATGACTTTCCTCCTTAGCCCTGTGGCAGATGAGTTTGTGGAGAAACTCACTGCCAGCCCAGTACATGTGCTAACTAAGCCCTGTACTGGGGTAGGTGCTCCACATGTGCTGGTTCCCCATAGGTGACACCATGTGATATATCTTCCGCTAAATCGTTTCCCTGTCAGTAAACTGTGTCTTCCTTGGGCAGAGGTTCCTCTGCCCCCGGTCACCGTGTTTGTAGAGATCCTCCCCCCTCTGGTAGGAACTACCATGGGACTACCCCTCATGACATACTTCCGACAAGACTTGTAAGACCATGTGATGTATTTCCACTCAAAATACCTTCCCCCTCTCTGGGCGGGGTGTGGTCTCCGCGGTGTCTCCCCCTGGGAGTGACGTAGACACTTATGGCCCCCAGTGGGTAAAAACCCGAAGGGACCGTTCGACATTCATAAGAGCATTGGAGGAGGTTACGTGATGGCCTGGTGCGTTGGCTACGAGGCACAAAGCAGTCTGCCCGTCTCACCCCACCAGTCCACGTAACACAGTTCAGCTTATTGTGGCGTTTCGTATAGGGACCCCTAGTGTCACTACATCAACACAACGTCAAGTGAGTGACAGATAGGGAATGTCCTGGTTACTTTCGTAACCTCCGTTCCCTGATGGAGGGAATGAGACATTGTGTCCCTCTTGCCACAATACTGAACTACCCGCTGAAATGTCTGGGACCTTGTCTCAGCTCCTCAGCACAAAACCTGAATGAGTGGTTGCGAGCCAGCTCCTTTTATACCTGTATGTCCAGGGGAGTGGCATGCAAATTCCACTCACCAATTCCCTTTGGCCTTTTTTCAAAATCAGAGGTATTTGGGGCTCCCAAGAGTGACCCCTAGTGTCACTACATCGACACAACATCTCGTTCCCTCCATCAGGAAACAGAGGTTACGAAAGTAACCAGGACGTTTTCTTTGACTAAGATAAGACTAAAATGCCCAGATTTTTAGTCAACTAAAACTTGGCTAAAAAAAAAGGATAAGGGTGACTAAATATGATAAAAACTAACAAGGACATTTGACACAGGACTAAGACTAAGTTAAAAAATAGCTGACAAAATTTACAATACTGCAACCCCAGGTTAACAAAGCATGAAAGGTACCAACGCATGGATCACCCATTGGTAACTGGTACTTCAGCCATTTAAATTTGAGGTGATCCACAGACCGGGGATGCATATGGCTGAGGCTGACTTTATCTCCAGAAATGTGTGTGTGGGGGGGGGGGGGGGGGTTGTCAGGCCGGATGTTGCCCTGGCCTGAGTTGGATGGTGGGGGTATGAGGGGATGGGGTGTGGTCATGTATCTGTCTGCGGGAGAGGGAGAACAGTAAGGCTTGTCACCTGGGCTGTCATTATCTCTAACACCTGTGTCTTGTTATAGTAATGGTGGAGGGAGACCTGAAAAGGCAGACAGACGCATCAGTATGCAGAGAGAGACAAGAGAGAGACTGTTCCTGCATGTGTGACAGAATTACGACTTGTTTGTGTGTATACTTGGCCACTAAGAGCCCTATTTGTTTATGTTTTTGTGAGTCACGCTGAAGAGTAATAAAATACTCACTTTGACAGTTCGCTGCCTCCTGACTCCTCCATTGCTCAGATTATGAACTTCTTACAATCTCCTACAATGGTTGTTTGGTAAACATGTTTTTTGTTTACATCTTCATATCATGGTCTCGGTGAGTCCACTGGTTTGTTCCATTGTGTTTATGTTCTCTTCATGTGTTTCAGGTGCCGCTGGCATGCAGAATCAGCATTTCCATGGGAACCTTGATTGTTTCTATGGGAACGCTGATCATGGCAACTTTTAGCTTGCGAGCGGCACCTGACCGTTGTTTGTTTTCTGCCTATATTTACCCCACTCTGTTTCATGTTCATTGCTAGATTGTTGATGTGTGTTTAGTTACTCACCACTCTCTTTCTGCCCTAGTCGGTCCTGTTGCATGTTTTCTGGATTGGTTGCCGGTCTTCACCATACTGCCCGGATTGTGGTTACATTTCTGCTGGTTGCATCGCTCGCCTTGACACTTCACCTGAGTATTCCTCATCAGTTATCCCTCTACACTGGATCTGCTCTTCACACTACCATAATACACACACAAAGCAACGAACACACTGTCCTCCAGAGGATTCCTCATGGATCTGTGCTCCACACTACCACAACGCACACAAGCATATGAACACACTCTCCATCTCCACGCTGCAGTCCATGCCGGGTCTTCATCAAACGTTTCACCAGCTCTGCTGTGTTTGATATTTAATAAAGTCTGTTACTTTGCCTACGCACTTGAATCTCTGGTCTCATCCTTGACACTTCAATACAATACAGTGTGTCAGCCTTGTAGTCTTGGCATTTGATCGTTGTATTGCAATTTGCCTGCCACTAATATACCATGCCATTGTAAATAACACAGCTATGTTTTCTGTTTTCTCAGCAATGTGGATGCTTAGCATTTTTCTGGTGGGCCTGATCTTTGATTACCTGACATTCATTCTGCAAATCCAATGTGATAGATATTTTTGTGACCATGGACCAGTGGATAGGTTGGCATGTAATGACAAAAGCATACATTCATTTTTGGCAAAACTCAACACCACTGTCTACTTTGCAGAACCACTGACAATATTTCTGTCTTACCTTTGCACTTTTTGACCTTAAGTAAAATTGCAACCTGGGAGGGGTGTGTTAAAGCCCTGAAGTCCTGTGTTTCTCACCTGTTGTTAATAGGAGTATGTTTCCTCCCCATTATCTGCACGAACACTGCTTCATTCATGTTTTCCCTCTCTCTCAATGCCAGGATCATCAGCAAATCCTTGGCATATGCTGTTCCACCAATGCTAAATCTGATTATTTATGTTTTAAACACAGCTGAAGTTAAGGACTTCATTCAAACAGCATTTTAAAAGAAGTCTTCACCCGTATTGGGCACTCAAAGCTGTGAAAGGCAGAGCCAAGGGAGGTGGAGCCATGAGAGGCTTGAGGGGCAGAGCCATGGAAGGTGGAGCCGTGAGAGGCTCGAGGGGTGGAACTGGAGAGTAGCCGAAGGCTCGAAGGACCATGGTGGAGCCAGAGGCTCAGAGGACCAAGGCGGAGCTGGGGGATCGGAGGACTGAGGTGGAGCCGGTGGGACTGAGGACCAAGACGGAGCCGGAGGGAAGGAGGTCCTTGGTGGAGCCGAAGGCGGAGCCAGGTGACCGACGGACCAAGGTGGAGCTGGAGGGATGAGGGACCCCGGTGATGCCAATAGGCTGATGGCCCACGGTGGAGATGAGGGGACATAGAGCCGAGGTGTTGATGAGGGATCGGAGGGCCAAGGCGGTGTCCAGTGCTCAGAGAGTCAAGGCAGAGTCGGAGGGTCAACAGATCCCCTTGCCTGTGAAATCACCGGGGCCAATGGTCGAGCTGGTGAAGTTGAAGGAGCTGGAAGACCAGGAGGAGGAGGAGGAGGAGGAGGAAATGTCTTGAGTGGAGCCAGCAGAGGAGGAAGGGCCAGGGCACTGGATGAAACCAGGGTGTCCATTATGCTGGCTTGAACCAGCGGAGGATGAAGGGTAGTCAGGGTGGGAATCAGGGCAGGAATCAAGTCTAGGTCTATAAGCTCCACAAGAGCTGGCTCTGGGACAGATGGGGCTACAGGCACTGGCTCTGGGATGGTCGAGGCTAAAGGCACTGGCTCTGGGACGGTCGAGGCTAAAGGCACTGGCTCTGGGACAGTCAAGGCTACAGGCATGGGCTCTGGCTCATTAACCATGGCAGGCGTGGGCGCTGGCTCGTTAACCGTGGCAGGCTTGGGCACTGGCTCATTAACTGTGGCAGGTGTGGGTGCTGGCTCATTAACCTTGGCAGGCATGGGCGCTGGCTCATTAACCGTGGCAGGCATCGAGGGAGGAGCCATGGCAGGCTTCGAGGGAGGAGCCGTGGAAGGCTTCGAAGGAGGAGCCGTGGGAGGCTTTGAGGGAGGAGCCGTGGGAGGCTTCGAGGAAGGAGCTGTGGAAGGTTTTGAGGAAGGAGCCATAGAAGGCTTCGAGGGAGGGGCTGTGGAAGGCTGAATGATGTCCACTGTGGAGGAGTTTCAAAGTCCTCATCCTCCACACGCACAGTGAATGGTAAGCCGCAAAGTTGTAAAGCCACCTCCACGAACCCGAGTAGCGTCCAGTGAGGATCCGCTGGAGGCATTAGTGGGAATCAAGTCTAGGTCTATTAGCTCCGCAAGAGCTGGCTCTGGGATAGATGGGGCTACAGGCGCTGGCTCTGGGACGGTTGAGGCTACAGGCACTGGCTTTGGGGCGGTCGAGGCTACAGGCACTGGCTCTGGGACGGTCGAGGCTACAGACATGGGCACTGGCTCGTTAATCATGGCAGGCGTGGGCGCTGGCTAGTTAACTGTGGCAGGCGTGGGCGCTGGCTCATTAACTGTGGCAGGCATGGGGGCACTGGCTCATTAACCTTGGCAGTCGTGGGCGTTGGCTCATTAACCGTGGCAGGCATCGAGGGATGAGTCGTGGCAGGCTTCGAGGGAGGAGCCGTGGGAGGCTTCGAGGGAGGAGCCGTGGAAGGCTTCGAGGGAGGAGCCGTGGAAGGCTTCGAGGGAGGGGCTGTGGAAGGCTGGATGATGTTCACTGTGGAGGAGATTCAAAGTCCTCATCCTCCACACCCACAGTGAATGGTGAGCCGCAAAGTTAAAGCCGCCTCCACGAACTCGAGTAGCATCCAGTGAGGATCCACCGGAGGCATTAGCTCCCTTAGTGCACTATTAAGACCAGTCCTGAAGAATACCACCAGAAAGTGGTCATTAAAGTGTAATAAATTCGCCAGTTGTAAAAACTCTCGGACGTGATCCTCAACTGGACAGTCCCCTTATTCGAGGAGGAGGAGCCTGATGCCAGTGGGTATCTCCATCTGGTTCTGGTCAGTCCTTCTGTAATTCTGGGTACGTGGAGTGGAAGAGGAAGAGAGGAGACACAGGAGTTGATACCTTTCACTCTTTTAGTAGTAAACGCAGGAGTGGAACAAATGCAGGAGTGGAACAAACACAGGAGTGGAACAAACTATAAAGCTTAACATCACAAAATCACAACACAACGTAACACTTCAAGGACTGACAATGGATGAACAAAACAGGAGGGTATTTATACAAACGAGGGCAGATAATGAAATGGAGGACAGGTGAGGATGATAGGGAACAGATGGAAGTGATGAGGGCTGAGAATTGTGGGAAATATAGTCTGGGGAAAATCTTCAAAATAAGAGTCCTTGGAAAACATGAGGGAGACAGACTGTGACACCCGGAAGGGGCTGTGGAGAGAGAAGGGGGGGGGGGGGGGGGGGGAGGTTGTTGTGTTTTTCTTTGTTATATATCTACGAATCAATAAAAAATGTTAATCGGAAAAAAGAAGTCTTCATCCATTGCCCATGGTATTACAGATTGACTCCAAAATGTGTAGGCTACTTTATGTTTATCTGCAGTTTTGGGTGGTTTCTTTATTCCAGATTAAATAGATAATTTGAGAGAAGCTATTTCATTGTAAATAAGCAAGATACAACAGTACTTGTATGGTAAATATGAATGCATTTATTTATTAAAGAGAAAAATAACAACTGCAAGTGGGGCATAGCGGGTCTTTTTCATTCATTCTTTCATGATATAATCCCCAAATTACTGAAGTACTGTTTGTATGCCGGACAAAATAAATAAATAATTTAATCATGGGCTTAATGCTGTGTTTTCTGGCAATCTGAAAAAAAAAAAATGAATTACCTACCACTGTAAAGCAACATTAAGCTGTACTGTATGTACTTCTATAAAACTGCTGTGTGCTGCTGTTACTTTTAGCTCTCCATAGTTTTCTATTGGGAATAATCAAGTATTTTGTGTTTCAAAATGAATATCCGAATGAAAGCCTTATGTATCTTATGATGATGACACATCTGTTCATCTATGAAACAGGGTAGTATAGGGAACATTTTGTTGTAACATGAGGGTTCAAAATAGACATGCCTTTTGTTACAACAAAATTTTCATATACTGCACAGTATGTATCAGTTCTATCACTGAAAGATAAAGAACTTAACACCTTAATTTGCTGACAAATTTCTGTTATATTTGTTTCTTTTTTACTTTAGGGGTTGGTGAAATATGTGGGTGGACTCTGGGTTAGGTTTTGGCACCAGCATTAAATTGAAGCCTAAAACATTTTTATGGCCAATAAACAGAGATATTAGTGACTCAAAATCACCGGTTTTCAGACCTAACATGAAATCGCTCACTCTATTTTTATTTATTCTCTAAATGACTAGACCCAGATGCATAGATTTTCACAGGCTCTGAATCAAAAATGAAGAAGTGTACATGCATGCATGTTTTTTATTTATTCATATATTGTATGTTGTTTTGGTTGTGAATGGTCAGAGTGACCAGTTAAAACAAAACTTGCTGTTGATATGAATCTCCAGTAATGTAAATCTTTTTTGTGCCATGAAATTATTTATTTTTTTAATGTAAAAGAATGATACAAAGTTTTTTAATTGGTTTTAATTGGTTTAAAGCATCTTTGATATTTTTTCTCAACAAAGTCTTATGGTACAAGAAAATGTCTGTTTTCAGTTTTGTATTCTCCCAAAGTCAAAGAGGACACTTCTTGTGCTTGTCTCAACCAGTAAGGAAAATTATTTGTTTTGTTTAAAAAGTATTCAGTTTGTGTCTTCAGTGACAAAATATCTCTTTTAGAATATGGCACACCCTGCCAATATTCCATTTATAAGAAGTAATAGCATTCAGATGTAAACTACCAGTAAAAAGATTGGACACAAGTACTAAAACTATGAAATGATACAAATTGAATTATTATAATTATATAGACAAAAAATAAAAAAATAAAAACAAAAAATTATTAATAAAAATTAAATAATTATTATTATAAATTATTCAAAGTAGCCACTCTTTGTCTATTGCAGCTCTGCACACAGGACATTATCTGAGCCAACTTCATCAGGTGTCACCTGGCATGCTTTAAACACTATTTAATGAGTTACAATGTATGCTGGCCATTTGTTTGCTGCTTTTCCTTCGCTATCCATAAAAAAATGTACTCATATTTATATTTAGCTCAATTTATATTTGTCTACAAAACTAATTTCAATAATTTAAACCTTTAAATCAATAAGTTTTTAAATCATGAGGAGCATACTGTATATTCAATGTGTCCAAATTTTGACTTACAGAGTATATTGGTGTGCTCTGCCGGCTATTTCTGAGATAGTTTCCCCCTCCATTCCACATCTGGGTGATGTGAAGTTGTTAGTATGGTCTTAAAATATCTTTTGAAATTATTACCACAAGTATTATTTTAGGGTTAGTATATACTGCCAGAAATATAGCAGAAATATAATATGGTGAAGAAATGCATTTCCGCTTAAGTCACAGGAAAGGAACTTTCAAATAAAAAAAAGCACCACACGAGATCTGAAATGTACTTAAATGAACTTGGAAAAAATATGTAGGGTTATGCAATACTTTAAATTGTTTCTCATGCCAGGTGGCTCTGTATCCATAGTTTGTGTTATCATCACAATACTCTTCCTCTAGAACAGTGCTTCCAAAATCTCAAGGGTGCGTAAGAAAATATTACTATGGCAGAAAATGTATCTCATTATAAATGTACATGTTTGACATAGGCTACTTGATGACACATACAGTATTTCACTGTTTACTGAACAATTCGAATGCACAGGAATGTTTATCCACACCATGGTGAAACACACACATACACACACACACACACACACACACAAACACACAAACATTAGAACAGAAGGCAAAATTAAAGTGGACCAGAGAGGCCTGGAGACTCTCTTAATGAATTCTCCACAGAGAATATTTAGACGTCCCCAGGTCAAATCCCACAAGTATTATTCAGCTAATAATTTAAGTTAATTACACACATTCCCAATGCTCTTTTTGAGTGCCCTTACATCTCCGCACAGTATTAATGAACTCTTACTTAACTTCACTAAAGCTTAAGCTCAGCAGAATGTTTCATTGTACCTCAGACTTTAAAATGTATGAAGTAAAATGTAAATAATATACATGCAATGTACATGACTGTATACATTAATAATAATTATTTTAATGGCTTTGCAATGTAAGCAACATAACACAATACAGTAGTTCATGCATTAACATGATATATGCATCTTTTTATACATCAGTCTTGAAGTGCAACATTACATTTTATATAATGGGGGTGCCTACTCCATGCCAATCAAACCATAAAAAAGCCATAAAAAGCACACACAAATAAGTCTTGTTTCCCCAAAGTCTTCATTTGCATGTTCCCATCTCTCTCTCTCTCTCTCTCTCTCTCTCTCTCTCTCTCTCTCTCTCACTTGATGAGTTGAAGCCTTGTAATAACCCCCTTCAGAGTTCATTATTACAGAACTGATATTTGTTTGTTCACCAACGCACACAATTAGCACTAATTTTTTTCCGTTCATTGTTTCTATTAAAGGAGAAGCTGCCAATAAAATAAAAGTCTAGTTTCTATGGATAAGAGAGGTATATATATATATATATATATATATATATATATATATATATATATATATATATATGTATATATGTATATATGTATATATATATATATATATATATATATATATATATATATATATATATATATATATATATATATATATATATATATATATATATATACAGTATATGACCTACCTAAATCTTACATTTCCATACTGAAATCTGGGAAAACCATGAGATGAGAAGCCAGAATGCAATTTTACCAACAATTTTGAAGCAAACCAGGTGACAGACCTACAGTAGAATAACCATCTGAAAAGAAGCCTTGTACACCTTTTGGTAATTGAAAACAAAAAGACCAGAGCAGGACTTTGGGCAAAGTAAAAGTTGTGGAATGGTGGAGGACATTAAAGAATGTTTTATTCAGTCGATCAGATTAGATCAATGTGCATACACTGTTTATTTCCATTTTTGTTTGATTATTTGGTTGGTTAGTTGGTTATTAATGTCATAATTATTACTGTAATTATACAAATACTGTAACTGTAATATTGTAATTTCCAACAGAGGACCATCATCTCAAAATATCTCAGCAAAAATCATTTCTGAATTTAATATTTTGGGATTGGTACATTGTGCACTGAAAACTGGCCATTGGAGTTGTTTTGCTGGTTGTGTATATTCTAGTGTTGCTTGCTAATACTACAGATATATGCTTAATGCCATGGATAAGCATTTTCAACAGCCCATGTACATCTTCATTTGCAACCTGGCTTTGATGGACATTTGATGAACAGCAGCAGTGCCTGTCCAAGTATGATAGGTCAAGTCAAGTGTCAAGTGGCTTTTATTGTCATTTCAACCATATACAGCTAGTACAGTACACAGTGAAATGAAACCAGGTTCCACCAGGACCATGGTGCTACATAAAAACAACATTACATGAGACTACACAGAACTAAATAAGACCTACACATTTCTACATAAAGTGTATGTGCAAATGTGTGCAAACGGTACAAGACAGTATAATAACTGCTGAAACAGGACAATAGGCACAGTAAGAGACAGTGCAGCGCCGACCAGTACACAGTTCTAGTGTGAAAGTGTCAGAAAAACAGGTAGTGCAAAAATAAATTACAATATAATAGAAAATGCTATGAATGTAAACATAACATACTATGACATACAGCAGATAAGCTTACACTATTTATGGACATAATAGTTATTGAGGAAGCAGCCAGGTAGAAGTGACAAGAAATTAAGTACAATATTTTATGAATACAGTAGCAGCAAAAAAATTCCAGGTAGATAATACAGAAATGTGCAAAATTGCAAAGGGAGTCGGATGGTGTTCAGTTGAGTGTGTGTGTGTGTGTGTGTGTGTGTTGTCAGTCCAGTCTCTGAGTGTTGAGGAGTCTTGGGGGAAAAAACTGTTACACAGTCTGGCCGTGAGGGCCCGAATGCTTCGGTACCTTCTGCCAGATGGTAGGAGGGTGAAGAATTTGTGTGAGGTGTGCGTGGGTTCATCCACAATGCTAGTGGCTTTGCGGATGCAGCGTGTGGTGTAAATGTCTATGATGGAGGGAAGAGAGACCCCGATGATCATCTCAGCTGTCCTCACTATCCTCTGCAGGGTCTTGCGATCCGAAACAGTGCAATTTCCAAACCAGGCAGTGATGCAGCTGCTCAGGATGCTCTCAATAGTCCCTCTGTAGAATGTGGTGAGGATGGGAGATGAGCTTTTCTCAGCCTTCACAGAAAGTAGAGACGCTGCTTGGCTTTCTTGGTTATGGAGCTGGTGTTGAGGGACCAGGTGAGTTTCTCCACCAGGTGAACACCAAGGAATTTGGTGCTCTTGACAAACTCCACAGAGGAGCCGTCGATGTTCAGCGGAGAGTGGTCTCTCCATGCTCTCCTGAAGTCAGCACCATCTCTTTTTTTTTGTCCACGTTCAGAGACAGGTTGTTGGCTATGCACCAGTCCGTTAGCCACTGCACCTCCTCTCTGTATGCTGACTCGTCATTCTTCCTGATGAGACCCACCACGGTCGTGTCATCGGCGAACTTGATGATGTGATTCGTGAGTCAGCAGAGTGAACAGCAGTGGACTGAGCACACGGCCCTTGGGGGCCCCAGTGCTCAGTGTGGTGGTGGTGGTGGAGATACTGCTCCCGATCCAGACTGACTGAGGTCTCCCAGTCAGGAAGTCCAGGATCCAGTTGCAGAGGGAGGTGTTCAGGCCCAGCAGGTTCAGCTTTCCAATCAGGTGATGAGGAATGATTGTGTTGCATGCTGAACTGAAGTCTATGAATAGCATATGAACATACGTTTCATTTTTGTCCAGGTGGGTGAGGGCCAGATGGAGGGTGGTGGCGATGGCGTCGTCTGTTGAGTGGCTGGGACGATATGCAAACTGCAGGGGGTCCAGTGAGGAGGGTAGCTGGGTCTTGATGTGCCTCATGAGCCTCTCGAAGCACTTCATGATGATGGGTGTGAGTGCAATGGGACAGTAGTCATTGAGGCAGGACCCTGAAGACTTCTTCGGCATGGGGACGATGGTGGTGGCCTTGAAGCACGTTGGAACGACGGCGCTGCTCAGGGAGATGTTGAGATGTCAGTAAGAACATCCACCAGCTGGTCTGCACATCCTCTGAGCACTCTGCCAGGAATGTTGTCTGGTCCAGCAGCCATCCGTGGGTTGACTCTGCATAGAGTTTTCCTCACATCAGCCGTGGTAAGACATAGAAACTGGTCGTTGGGGGGAGGGGTGGTCTTCCTCGCTGCCACGTCATTCTGCGCCTCAAACCTAGTGTAGAAGTCATTCAGCGCATCTGGAAGGGAGGCATCACTGTCACAAGCAGCTGACGTTGTCCTGGAATTGGTGATGGCCCTGCCACATGCGCCGCGCTGTCCTGGAAGTGGCTATGGATTCTCTGGGCGTGTGCGTGCTTTGCCTTTCTGATGGCCTGGGACAGTTTGGCCCTCGCTGTTCTTAGGGCCGCCTTGTCATCTGCTCTGAAGGCGGAGTCTCGGGTCCTCAGCAGTCACGCACCTCCGCAGTCATCCACGGTTAGGTGTCCTTATAGTTGGTTATAAAGCCATACCCTATATCCCTTGTGTTCTTCAAATGTGTGCTTTCCATTTAGGTGGCATTATGGAGATGTTTGCAATTGTCATCTTGGCGTTAGATCGTTTGATTGCCAAAAACAATCCTTTACGTTACCATGCCATTTTAAACACCACTCGTACTGTTGTCATTTCTGTGTTGCTGTGGTTGGTCGCCTGTGCTATTTTGGCTGTCATCCCAGCTACTGTGCTTCCTTTGCCCTTCTGTTCGTCAAGTATCCAGTAAATTTTTTGTGAGTATGCATCTCTCATCAGGGCCACATTCCTGAATCCAAATCCATATTTTAATATGATATCCACTCTGACCTTTGTACTACTGTTTGGAACATTCGCTTTCATCTGCCTGTCCTGTAGGAATAATAATTGCTGTCATGAGAATGACCTCAAAGGGTGACAAGAGAAAACTGTTTCATATATGCTTTAGTCACTTGATAGTAATAGTTTGCTTTTATGCTCCGATGTTTGTACGAATAGTCTTGACCCAAATTGGTGTGGTTTTAAAAGTTAGAAGAACGCAATGGACTAATGATAGGGGCCATGCTTGGCCCTTCTTTAGTCAATACTTTCATATACTGTTTTAGAACAAAGGAAATCAGAAACAAAATATTTAGAATTATATCAAAAATTGCACCTGATTTGTTGAAGTATTATTAAAGCACATATATGATCAGTGGATTATTTGTTTCTCTTTCTCACTGTCTTTCTCCCTGCAAAACACACACATGTACAAAATGGAACAGATTTTTATATGTGTAAAAATCTTGCATAATAAATATAAGGTCAAAAGTTCAGTTACACAAATTCTTTTCTTTCTTTTTTTTATCTAACAATGGTTTTGTATGTTGGTTTGAAAAACCTATTCCAAGCTGTTTGAATTTGAATATTTTTTGTGAATTCTAACCTTCAAACTATAAAACATCCAATTTCATCATATTTAGCAGTATAATTTACAATAAAGTTCCATTTGTTAACATTAGTTAACAACATTAACATGAACTAACAATGAACTATACTTTTACAGCATTTACCAATCTTGGTTAATGTTAGTTACAACATATACAGATATATTTTAAAAATGAAAAGTTGTATTAGTTAACATTAGTTAATGCACTATGAACTAAAAATGAACAATTGTACTTTTATAAACTAACATTAACAAAGATTAATAAATGCTGTAAAAAAATATATTGTTCATTGTTTGTTCATGATACCTAATGCATTAACTAATGTAAACTAATTAAATCTTATTGTAAAATGTTACCTGTTTAGCTTTTGGATAAACAAGTAAAATCACACTATAGCATTTTCAAGTAGGGTCAATTATTTAATCAATTATATAACTTATAGAAAGTTAGTATTTTTCTGAAAGGTTGAACTGTGTTCTCAGAACAAGGGTATTTGTCATAAATGTCAGATCTAATCAAATTTAGCAGATATTGTTTCACCAAATTAGCTCACAGCATACCTACAGGAACAGTCCCTCTGAAATAATCTAGAGGTTACACATACCTTCCTCATGGACACAATGATAACACTTGAAACTGTGTGTTACAGTGCTTTTATCAGAGTTAAGTGTGTTTATGTCAGTCAGTTTTGTGTTGGTATTGTCTACTTTGTAGCCAAGAGGTCCAACCCGAGCCCCAAGAATTAAACCAATGGCTTTGGTAAGCTGTTTATTGAGAAACAACAATAGAAGTATATTTAATATGGCAGGGATGTAATTGGAACAATATTTTACAAGCTATAAAATTCTTAACCTTCTCTTGATCCTTTAGCTGCTCTTAAAAAAATAAAAAAATAAATAAATCTAAGAGCTCCTCTCATAGCATTATAATAGAGTTACCTGAGATTTATAAAACCATTACATGCTTTCCTGAATGTTTTCATTTGATTTGAATTTCCTTTGCCTAAGAAACCATTCAGCACTTAATTGCCAACTACTGAATTTTAATTTTGGCCATTTGGCAAGCTATTTTACTAACTTTCATTTTTCATTCACTTGTGTTTCTTTAGCATAGCATATATACACTTTGAAGTTTATATGTAAAAAGTGCATATGTGCTTTAATTCTGTAAATCTGCAATGCAGACATTGTTTTCCTGTCTTTTGCTTCCATCTAATGGGCATGTGAGAGTATGCATCTTTCTGATTACACACTGCAAGGTCTAATAAATTGCACTGCATTCTTTTTCAGGGTGTTTTATATTAGTTGTAGGGGCGTGTCCAGGATGAAGTCTTGAAGCCCATGATATTACAGATTGACTCCAAAATGTGTACTTTATGTTTATCTGCAGTTTTGTGTGGTTTCTTTATTCCAGATTGAATAGATACTTTGAGAGAAGAAATTTCATTGTAAATAAGCAAGATACAACAGTACTTGTACAGTAAATACAAAAGCATTTATTTGGGGGGGCGGGGGGGTATTTGTCTACTGTGGTGGAACGCTGTGTCCTCCCAGACTCGGGCAGAATGTTGTTATGAACCATGCGCGACACAGACAGTTAAGCCATTGTGCACCATCTCCAGGATGCGAGCGGGTCCGATTTGGGGTGACAAGTGGGGTGGCAAAGCTAATTTTTAGGGTGGCAGCTGCTACCCTGTGCCACCCTTCTGGCCCCGCCCCTGATTAGTTATTTTTATGATTCAATGTTCATATGAGCAGTCAATGTTCTCTAGTGTGGAATCTTATTCAATATCTACACTGAAGATGCTCACAATTGTTTCTGTGCACCAGGATCCAGGAAAGGACCATATATTACTATTTTAAAAATGTATTGTGGAAGAAAATGTATATCTGAATACTTCATGCACTGTAAAAGGTGAAACTTTTATTTCTACCTGTTCTGACCTTTAAAAATGGCCTCCTTTAGTGTAACCAACTGTGTATATTAGCTTGACTCAGTTACATTAAATAATAAACAAGTCAATTGTGTACCACATGAAGTAATGTACATTTTAGGCTAACTGACAAAAACATTTTTTTACAATGTGAGTACAGCTTTAATGTGTATGTTGCTGCAGGCTCCTCTCATTTTAAAAAGTCTGTCAAAGTTTCACTTAGACTGATTTTCTATGAACAATAGGTCTTACAGTGACATCTTAATTTAAAGTATGATGTAGTTATTATTTTGATTCACATTAAATGTTTGTGAATGTCTGAATTAAAAAAAAAAATCTAGATATGCAGATTCACAGTTAACTGCCAAAACCAACCCAACCAACTCAAAAGTCCGTTTTTTGAGTTGGAGAGTTACGTAACACTGATGTTAAAGGGCAAGAATTAAGTGAATATGAAAATAATGATGCATCTGGGCCTTGAGAGAAAATTAATTGTGCAAGCATTTAGTACAACTGGAGAGGATTTAATAAATGCATACATTCAAAATTAATTCAATGCAATATTCATACACAATGCATTTAAAAACATTAGATCTAACAGAAATTATTTACAAATGTATTCTGCTTAATGTGGCTTCTTAATGTGAAGTGATGCCTTTAACAATAAAAGTACCTTCTTCTTCAGAAAATTATTTTTAACCATTTGTCTAATTGTTAATTATCTGCTGTGCCACTTTTGACTTTCCCAGAAACTTAACTACCTTTTCATGCAGCTCATCAGTTTTTAAGCTGTAGATGATGGGGTTAAGCATTGGGGGGAGGGTGACAGATACAGTCAGAACAGCCGTGAACAGATCCAAATACTGAGCTATTCGCAGGTTCCCTAGTACATATGTGAGGATGACAGGGATGTAATAGAGCAGAACCAACAGCAAGTGAGTGAGACAAGTGTGAAAGGCCTTCCAGCGCTGTGATGGGGATGCTATCCGCAGCACAGTGACCACCACAATCACATAAGTTAAAATAATAAAAGTCAATGGGCCCAGCAAAGTAACCAGTGTCTTAGAAGTAGCCAGTTTCTTGTTGTAAGAAGTATCTGCACAAGCCAATCTATAGACTGCTCCATGCTCACAGCAGCAGCTTTGCACCTCTCTAGAGCCACAGTATGGGAGCCTGGCAGCAAGATAGACTGGGAAAATATCCAGCAGAAAAACCAGAGACCAAATCCCAGCTATTATGAGCCCCATCTTCAGGTTGGAGTTTATAGTTGGGTAACGCAGGGGCCAGCAGATCGCGATCAGGCGGTCATAGGCCAGAAGAGCAAGGGAAAAAGATTCCATGTCGCCAAAAAAATGCATGAAAAACATTTGAGAAAAGCATGCTTCAAATGAGAGATGGTTCTGGTTGAACACAAAGATGGGCACCATTTGAGGAATGATAACACTGTTAATTGAAATGTCAACAATGGCTAGATTACACACAGCAAGGTACTTGGGGTTCTGTAGGCTGGAATTCATGAGTACAACAGCAAGCAGGACAAAATTACCCAGTAAACTGATTATGTAGATAATTGACAAGCCCAAAATGAGGTAGTTTTTGTTGGCCAAAGTACGGAAGGCAGTTAGATAAAATCCCACATCAAAAGTATTGGTTCCATTGCTGAAGGCAGTTGAAAAATTCATTGGAACTCCTGCAAATCTGGATAAAAAAGAAAGATTGTTACACAATTACTTAGTTTTTATGTTTAAAATATTTAATACGAATGAAATTCTTTAAGAATTCTTTCATAATTTGCTCAACATCATGTCTTAAACCCTAGGACTTCCTTTTTTTTTATTTTTGGTGGAACATAAAAGATGTTAGACACAATGTTAGCCTTACTCACCCTTCAATTTCATTGTGTAGCAAAAAGATGCATAACATCTCCTTTTGTGTTCCACAGAAGAAGGAAACGCATTCGGGTTTGAAACAACATGAGAGTAAATAATAACATAATTTTTATTTTTGGGAGAACTATCTCTTTTAGGACATATTCAAAGTGGTAGGTTTGCCCATCATTAGCTATATCATCATACATTTTTCTCCCACACTGCATTTGTTAACACAAAATAAACAGAACTGTTGAGTAAATTAACACTGAAGTGCTAGATAAAATTTTTCCATTTCAGTGGTATAAAATCAACCTCACAATCATACATATGTTCATACAATCATAAAAAGATGTACCAGGACAACACATTACTGTAACAGACATCACAGAGACAATAAACATCAGGAGTAAAGTGACTCTTCAAAGAACAAACAAATAAATAAAATCCCCACCAATCTCTCGAAATCTTGCTTTGTGTTGAAATCCTGCAGTACTAAAGGAAAAGAGATTTATAAAGGGCTTTAAAACTGATGCACAGTCATCAGGGTCTAATTAAGCACTGTTGTACAAACAAAGAAAAAGTTTACTTTATTGAAGTTTCGCTAATTAACAAAAAAGTTTCTGGTGTGTACTTAATTAGTAGTGTTATTATGTTTAAATACAGCTTTTGTTTAACGTCTGTGGGTGTAATTAGGGATGACAAAATGTGGCCCATAGAGGCAAACATGGTCAAAACAATATATTTTGTGCTCAGTAATTTACGATGTCGTCATCCTCCAATCAAATTTCACATTTCAGCAGTTTAATGTCCATTGACTGCAGAAGCAGATAATGCTTTGCTATTTTTGTTTTGTGTTATGAATATGTTCTCTATCACTTTTAACATTATAACAAATAACATTTGTTTTGGAAAACATCCATATATTGTCACACTTCCATGCAAGGCCAGCCCTAGCATGTTTGGGGCCCTATGCAGATTTTTAAAATCCCCCCCACCCCCCCAACCCACCCCCCTTCCTACTGGTACACCTGACTAAACACACCTTACATCAGTAACTAAGCAAGCTTAAACTGTGCAAACAAGCAAATAAATGTATTTGTAAAAAGTACTCAGACTACATTTTGTTCACATTTTGTTATGTTGCAGCCTTATGCTAAATTGCTTTAAAAAAATAATAATTTCACATCAATCTACAATCCATACCCCATAAAGACAAAGCAAAAACCAGATTTTTGATAACATTGCAAATTTAAAAAAAATAAAAAACTGAAATGTCACGTTGACATACAGTAAGTATTCAGAACCTAAACTCATTACTTAGTTGAAGCACCTTTGGCAGCGATTACAGCCTCAAGTCTTTTTGGGTATGATGCAACAAGCTTTGCACACCTGGATTTGGGGATTTTCTGCCATTCTTCTCCGCAGATCCTCTCAAGCTCTGTCAGGTTGGATGGGGACCGTCGATGGACAGCCATTTTCAGGTCTCTCCAGAGATGTTTGATTGGGTTCAAGTCTGGGCTGTGGCTGGGCAACTCAAGGACATTCACAGAGTTGTCCCTAAGCCACTCTTGCGTTGTCTTGGCTGTGTGTTTAGGGTCATTTTCCTGTTGGAAAGTGAACCTTTGACCCAGTCTGAGGTCCTGAATGCTCTGGATCAGGTTTTAATTAGGGATATCTCTGTATTTTGCTGTGTTCAGCTTTCCTTCAACCCTGACCAGTTCCCCAGTCCCTGCCACCGAAAAAAAAAAAACCCACAGCATGATGCTACTACCACCATGTTTCACAGTGGTGACTGGTTTCCTCCAGACATGATGCTTGGAATTGAGGCCAAACAGTTCAATCTTCGTTTCATCAGACCAGAGAATTTTGTTTCTCACAGTCTGAGAGTCCTTTAGGCACTTATTTGTTTTCTTGCACTGAGGAGAGGCTTCCGTCTGGCCACTCTGCCATAAAGCCCAGATCAGTTGAGTGTTGCAGTGATGGTTGTCCTTCTTCAAGTTTCTCCCATCTCCACACATGATCTCTGGAGCTCAACCAGAGTGACCAGGTTCTTGGTCACCTCTCTTACAAAGGCCCTTCTCCCCCGATTGCTCAGTTTGGCCGGGCGGCCAGCTCTAGGTAGAGTCCTGATTGTTCCAAACTTCTTCCATTTAAGAATTATGGAGGTAACTGTGTTCTTGGGAATCTTAAATGCAGCCAAAAAAAATTGTAGCCTTCCCCAGATCTGTGCCTCGACAAAATCCTGTCTCTGAGATCTGCAGGCAGTTCCTTTGACCTCATGGCTTGGTTTTTGCTCTGATATGCATTTTCAGCTGTGAGACCTTATATAGACAGGTGTGTTCCTTTTTCAAATCATGTCCAATCAATTGAATTTGCCACCGGTGGACTGCAGTCAAAGTGTAGAAACATCTAAAAGATTATCCAGAGAAATGGGATGCAGCTGAGCTAAATTTCAAGTGTCATTGCAAAGGGTCTGAATACTTATGTAAAACCAGGTCATTCACAGTGGTAGCGACAACAGAACACAACACAACTGCACACAAAACAGAAAACAGGACTTACTAAATATGTCTGAAGAGTTTGTAGTTGAAGACTTGATGCACTTCTATGCCCAGCCTTATCTTTTTGAACGGAGTACTCGGAAATCAAACAGAAACATAGAGGAGGCTTCAGGCAGCCACAGTCACACCATGTCCTAAACTGATGGCAAACGACACACATTTTATTTAACGATAAAGTTTTTGTCCTAAACAGCAGTGACGAGCGACGGTAAATTCTATCAATCGCTTGTTTTCTATTTTCGGGATCTCGTGGGTAACTCTGTCCGCTGTGAACTGGTACCGGTCCAAAAATGTTCAAAAAAGTTAGGCTTGAAGCTTGAAGAGGTGGTCACCATAAACTGTCATTTTATGACACTGAGCATAAAATTTCACAATTTCTCCCTTTGTGTTAAGAAAAAAATGAAAGTCATATAACAACATTGGACGAGTAAACAATGACAGAATTCTTAATAATTACCTTCCAAGATTGTGCAAACAAATAAGAAATCATTTAAATTACCAAATTAATGTAAGGTAGATGCTATTTACACTTATTTAGAATAGTGGCATATACTTTTTGCCCCCTAGTGCAAATTGTGGCAGATACAATTTGCACAGCAGTGTATTGTAGTGTATTCTAAAACAGTATAGAATATTTTTTTTAAATCAGTGCATGTAGTATTGTTACGAACTTAAATACATCGCTGGCAGCGAGACAAAACGCACCTGATTTGTTGTATGGGTGAGATACCATTCTCTTCCCCATGCTCGCATCATGACCCACGCTCTTGGCCGGCCCATGAGATGCCGAACCACTGAAGAAAGCCGCCACCCACTCACCATACCTAAACAAAAACCTTCTATGCGTAGCCCAAATTTTAGTGAGCCCTGAGATCACTGCGAGGACATCGCGTTTACTTTCAGTTATATCACATTCTCCTTAGACATTTTACTTACACATTTTGTGGTCATTTTTATTTAAAATAGATAGGCGTACAGACACTGCCTGTTTTCACTTACATGGGATGAATATGGGGAAAAGAATACAATTGGAAAAAAGTGGATTTTAACCCCAGTCTCCCATACTAATTACCACAATACTTCTTATGGAAACAGAAGTCAAATGTACATACTTGTGCCTTTATGCTTTTTCTTTGATGATTACAGTATATAATATTGGTAACATTTTACATAAACATTCCCTTTGTAAAGGGTTTATAAATGGGTTCATTAATAATTAATAAATCATTTACAAATGCATAATTAATCATTTGTGTGCAGTTATAACAACATGATTAAAAAGGGAGACTTTCATGCAATACCTGCCAAATAGTGAGCCAATTTTAACTCACAATTTATAAATGCTTAATAAAGGTACTTGCTCATACTTATTTTAATCAAAATAATGAAATGTCATAATTCATCATTTATGTAATGATCCAGCAAAAATAGACCCGCATAGAGATTAAAAGTTGTTGTGTCTATATTCATTATTATAATGTCGATGACTGTGATAGTAATGTTAATGTAAAAATAATGGTGCTACTCCAAGTGGTGTCTTACACAGTTCTCTGCTGGTCTTCATGCTCACATACAGTATTGTTTGACAATTCTAATTTCTTTAGTTTATAAAACAATTGTTCATGAATATTTAATTTTATTGGCTATTTATAAACTAAATTTAATCATACCTTATGAAGGTTTAAGATAAAAATATCAAGCTTGTAACCTCAGAAAGAGTACCTTAATACAAAATGAACACCTATGTTGTTTATTCATGAGTTAACCATGAACCATTTATTACCAACATTATTAACCTATGAAAATATACTTTATATATTAATAAGGTACCAACATTAATAAGATGAAAGTGTACCTTAAGGTAAGGTGAACACCTGTGAACACTTTATTAATGAGTTACAAACATTAGTAAATGAAAATGTGTACTTTAATGTAAAGTGAACACCTGTGAACCATTTATTACTGAGTTACAAACTTTAGTAAATTAAAGTGTGTAGTTTAATGTAACGTGAACACCTGTGAGCCATTTATTAATGAGTTACAAACGTTAGTAAATGAAAATGCGCAGTTTAATGTAAAGTGAACACCTGTGAACCATTTATTATTGAGTTACAAACGTTAGTAAATTAAAATGTGTACCTTAGTGACATTTATTCATGTCTTTCCAACATAAGTAACCTCTGAGAGTAAAACTTATTGTAAAGTGCACAATAAAGAAACCTTTATTAAACAAGTCTCCAAATCATGCACTACATTGATTAATGAGTGACTTTTAATGCTTCAAGATTACATAATTTATCATACATATTATTCCATTCATAAATGAACATACATCATGTAATATAGTCTGATGAACATTAAGCCATTCTGAACTTTACATAAAGCAAATAAACAGCATAACAGAAATGTATTAACATTGACACTCAATATAGAAAAATAGACATAAAATATAATTAGAAAAAAAAATAAACGCATACATATGTATATACTGTATGCTAAGGCTTTATTATTACATTAGCCTAGCCTATATGTACTATAAATAATAGACTATTATAAGCAACAACAACAACAACAACAACAAAAAAAAAAAAAAAAAAAACATAAATAAATACATTTATAAAGAAAGTTCAGAACACATTTCAATCAGGTCATTGTTTATCTAAAACATTATTAACAAATACCATTTGACAACTTTTACAGGATGCATTAAGAGTAATTAAATAAATATACATCCCATTTTGTTTCCAATTACCTGCACTCCTCCAAAAGAGTGACAAGTTGCCCTTTCTATACTGTAGCATTAGCATTAGCATTAGCATTGCTCTTTCCAGTACAGCAGTTACATTTGCACACATCATTGCATTTTCATTCTCTTTCACAATCCGAGCACTTCCATATTAAAATAAACATCCAGCAAAGTATTATATTTCACTTAGTTTGTTCATGCATACCACATGTCTTTTCACAATTTTCCTTGCTTCTCAATGGCAGTTCCAAAGCCCCGCATTTCTATTACTTGTCCCTAGGAATGGGCGGATCTATCCTAAAGTATTGATACTTCTGATACTGATGTTGTATCAATCCTCACACAAAAATATCGAATCTAAAAAATAAAAAATTAGGGATATTATTATTTTGTGTAGGAATTTAGCGACTTTGGGCAGGGTATATTTACAACTGCCAGCATTCATCACAATATGTAAGAATTGTATAATGTAACTCTAAATATAATGGGCACATTTAAACATACCTGCATTTATCCACCAATAATATGTAGGATTTATATGTAAATTAGTTTAGGAATCTTGGCTGCGTTCAACCACTATTATATGAAGGATAAATTGCAAAAGATAAGATTAGAAATCTGAATAAAAATTACCACCATTAAATATGTAATACAACAGGCTCATTGTATCTGCTCACAATTTATATATGAGGAATTTTAGCTCAAGAAGGGAATTATGATTACGCTGAGTTGATATAATGCATCTGTTAACTCTTTAGAGTAATATTATTCTCATGGCCATCGAAAATAATATCACAAATACAACCCCAGTTCCAAAAAAGTAGGGAAAGTATGAAAAATGCTAATAAAAACAAAAAAGAGTGATTTGTAAATTATATTCACCCTTTGCTATATTGAAAGGATTACAACTACACATTATATGATCTTTTACCTTGTGAATTTCCTTGTTTTTTGAAAATGTATAGTAATTTCAAATCAGATGATTGCAACACGCTCCAAAAAAGTTGAGACTGGGGCAATTTAAGACTAATAACAATTTGACGTGTTGAAATAACAAGGCGATGTGAAACAGGAGATAAACATGCGAGGCAATCATGTCATAGTATATAAGGAGCCTCCAAAAACAGCCTAGTCCTTCAAGAGCAAGGATCATTCAAGACTTGTCAATTTGCCAACAGATGCTTCATCAAATAATCCAGCACTTTGAGAACAATGTTCCCCAAAGACAAATTGGAAGGATTTGGGGCATTTCACTCTCTACAATGCACAATATAGTTAAAAGATTCAAGGAATCTGGTCAAATCTCGGTGCGTAAAGGGCAAGACAAAAACCATTTCTGAATGCGCATGATCTCTGATCCCTCAGATGTCACTGTCTTAAAAAAAACTGCATTCATCTGTAATGCATATCATGAACATGGGCTTGGGATACCTTTAGTAAACCTTTGTTAGTCAACACCATTCGCCACTGCATCTACAGATGTAAGTTAAGATTTTACTATGCAAATCAGAAGCCCTACATCAACACTGTCCAGAAGCGCTGCTGAATTCTATGGGCTCAGTCTCATCTTAGATGGAAAGTAGAAAAGTGGAACTGTGTGTTTTGGTCTAAAGAGTCCACATTTCAAAAAGTCTTTGAAAAACAAAGCCATCGTGTTATCCGAGCCGAAGAGGAAAAGGACCATCCAAGCTGTTATTAGCATCAGGTCCAAAAACCAGTGTCTGTATGGGCCAGGGGTGTGTCAGTGCCCATGGCATGGGTAACTCATACATCTGTGAGAACACCATGAATGCAGACAGTTATGTACAAATTTTGGAGCAACATATACTGCCATCCAGCACTGTCTTTTCCAGGGACATCCCTGCAACACCAGTACAAGAGCAAGATTGAAGGACAGTTTAACACCACCAACTCTAGAAGCATGTGGCAGGGAATTAACATCATCATGGACTTTAAAGGGAATAACAACTCCACCATGAACACTGCTGCCTCACTCCCGGATGAGCTAAATACTTTTTATGCTCGTTTTGAGGGAAATAACACCGCCCTCACGGAGAGAGCTCTCGCAGCTGAAGCTACAGAGGTTAGTTCACTCTCCGTCTCTGTATAACCCGGTCCTTCCGACGGGTGAATATCCGCAAAGCCGCGGGCCCAGACGGCATTCCGGGCCGCGTCATCAGAGCATGCGCGAACCAGCTGGCTGGTGTTTTTACGGACATTTTCAACCTTTCCCTTTCTTTGTCTGTAGTCCCCACATGCTTTAAACATCCACCATTGTGCCTGTTCCAAAGCAACCAAAAATAACTTGCTTAAATGACTGGCGTCCTGTTGCTCTGACCCCCATCATCAGCAAATGCTTTGAGAGACTAATCAGAGATTACATCTGCTCTGTGCTGCCTCTCTCTCTTGACCCGTTGCAGTTTGTTTACCGCAACAACCGCTCCACTGATGATGCCATTGCATCTACAATACACACTGCTCTCTCCCACCTGGAAAAAAAGAAAACTTATGTGAGAATGCTGTTTGTAGACTACAGCTCAGCATTCAACACCATAGTGCCCTCCAAGCTAGATGAGAAACTCCGGGCTCTGGGCTTAAACAGCTCGCTGTGCAGCTGGATCCTGGACTTCCTGTCAAGCAGACGCCAGGTGGTTAGAATAGGCAGCAACATCTCCTCATCACTGACCCTCAACACTGGAGCCCTGCAGGGCTGTGTTCTCAGCCCACTACTGTATTCCTTGTACACACATGACTGTGTGGCAACACATAGCTCCAACGCCATCATTAAGTTTGCTGATGACACGACGGTGGTAGGTCCGATCACTGACAATGATGAAACAGCCTACAGAGAGGAGGTGCACACTCTGACACACTGGTGTCAGGAGCACAACCTCTCCCTCAACGTCAGTAAGACAAAGGAGCTTGTGGTGGACTTCAGAAGAAAAGACAGAGAACACAGTCCCATCACCATCAATGGAGCACCAGTGGAGAGAGTCAGTAGCTTCAAGTTCCTGGGTGTCCACATCACTGAGGAACTCACATGGTTCATCCACACTGAAGTCGTTGTGAAGAAGGCTCATCAGCGCCTCTTCTTCCTGAGACGGCTGAGGAAGTTTGGAATGAACCGCCACATCCTCACACGGTTCTACACCTGCACTGTAGAGAGCATCCTGACTGGCTGCATCTCCACCTGGTACGGCAATAGCACCGCCCACAACAGCAAAGCACTGCAAAGGGTGGTGCGAACTGCCAGACACATCATCGGAGGTGAGCTTCCCTCCCTCCAGGAAATATATACAAGGCGGTGTGTGAAAAAAGCTCGGAGGATCATCAGAGACTCCAGCCACCCGAGCCATGGGCTGTTCTCACTGCTACCATCAGGTAGGCGGTATCGCAGCATCAGGACCCGCACCAGCCGACTCCATGACAGCTTCTTCCCCCAAGCGATCAGACTTCTGAACTCTTGATCTCCCACGATCAAAATACATCAGCACTGCACTTTGTTACCCTTACTATTATATCTCACATCAGAGTTTCCTGAACTCTACAGTGTGTGGAACCTGGGCAGAGGGGTGCCGAAGCAAAGCCAGCCGAAGAAGGGCTAAGAGAAGAGCAAGAGCCAAGAGCCAACAGAGAGGAGAGAGTTAGTTCGTCATAGGCAGGGATTTTTTGTTGATTTGAGGTTGGCCGCACACCAAAGGTGTCTTGAGCCAATCAGAAGTGTATTTACGATTTCACATGATCCCCTCTTTCCCTCCTTTTTCAAAGTTGATTTTGATTTTGTGTAAAGGCCTCTTAAAATTCCAGCTCATAAAAGTATATTTTTAATTATACATTTTATATCTTAAATAAAACAAATTATAACAACAAAATTAATTCACTCATTGCTCTCCTCGTGTAAAGGAAACCTTTACATACCAGACACGATATATTTGCTCTGAAAATTAGTGAACTAACTATTTCAACATGGGTAATACAAATTTAATAATCACCAATTTATCAATTATAAAAGTGATTACAAGTCACTACACATATTTTAAAGGTTACATCAGGCTATAATCATTTAAGATACATTTTTACTATCAAAAATAGACTGTGCATTGTGCAGTGTAGAATGATGATACAATTGAGTCTTTTGATAGTGTTGTAGTTCATAATACATGTATATGCATTGTAAAACCCCAAGAAAAGTTAGTTTAGTGCCTTTGGAGATGATGAAAAGCACTAGTTTTGGTCCGGGTAAAGAGAGTTTTCAAAGGGATCCTTCCAAAGACAGTTTTCAAGCACTCTCTTGTCTTGTACAGAGTTTCTTAGGATGTGACAATCATGCTTCCAGAAAATATCTCATGTTCCCTTATTAGTCTATTTTCTAAGTGTAGAAAATTTGTTAAATCGAAGGACAAAGACTGGTTCTGAGTGGAGTTTTGGGGGAAGGTTGTTCCTTCAGCTGAGAGAGTTAAAATCGTTCTTTTGTTCTGGAAGACAGTTGACACACAACAGAGCAGTTTTCTGGATTCTTTTCAGGCCTCTAGCTCATTTACACCTGATTCTGGTAGACTGTTGGGCGTCAGAAGGGCAGAGTCTTTCATTTATGATGTTGAGGAATTTTGGGGGCCTCTCTGTGTCTTAGTTTTAATAACTAGGAAGGAAATACCAGTGTAAATCCTGGATTTACTGTAAGTCGTTCTGTGTAGAAATTGTTAATTCTTCTGCCCATAACATTCTACATTGGTTACCATGAACATGAACAATAATCATAAGCTTCAAAGTGAAATAAAAAGGATTAGCAAATACTTGTGCAGGATGGGAACTATTTCTTCTTCCACTCATCTTAACATGCATGCTGAATGACACAAGGAGACAAGCGCTTGCGCCGTCAAAAGGCTCGTTCAAAAAGATGGATCAGTGCCTTGTAGATGTGATGATAGAAAATCAGAGAAACAGCTTCTGGACAGTAGTGTAGTCTAGGGCATATGCAGGCATATGCCATATGCTCACCTATCTTTCTTAGGATTTTGCATATGCCCACCTGAAATAAGTGATGATACGTATGGTCACCAGAACAATGAGTAGGTTTTTGACCCGGAACTTTTTCAATCTACTTGTTCTGTTACAGTAATTCAGAAAGTTAATAGTAATTAAAAAGTAAATATTTGTTTGCTTAGTAGTGTATCTCCCCCTAGTGGTTGTTCTCAGAATATCCCTTTATATTGTTCAGAATATCATGTGACTAGTCAGGTGATCGATAAGGAAGTTAATGCTCTCCATGCTGTCCGCTCTGTACACATGTAGCAATGAATCAGCATCCATCTGCATTCATCTTTGGCCTTTGGTAGCTTCGTCAGTATTGTTTATACATCTTCAATAGTTTTTGATTATTTTAAGTATTCATAACTTATGCAGTTAGTTTTACATGTCGTCTGAATTTGCTCATTGGATTGCTTGGAAGCTATAGTGTGTTCATTGTTGCTTTATCATTATTCTTATTTGCTCGCATATTTAATTTCATATGTTATTTATAAGTAAAGCAGCGTCTTTAAGAGTTAAATTCATTATTTGATAGTTTACAAGACATTTGTGAAAGTATTTATTTCAAGTACATATTGTGAATGGAAATTCATATTGTTTATTGTATTTCTTTATTTTATAGTTTTACCTATCCTCATTAAACTTTGGAAAGAGACATTCCGTGTCTGTGAAGTCTTGATGAAGGTGGAGTTTAGCTTGCTGTCAAAATATACAATGAACGTAAATAGAGGACAGTACACTACTAATACAATGGCACAGCACCATTGAGTGAACTGTGTGTGTGTGTGTGTGTGTGTGTGTGTGTGTGTGTGTGTGTGTATGCAGTATATATTTTTTTAAAGTGTACAGAGATTCTCTCTAAACGTGCACAGAACTGCGGGAGTGCAACTGATGGCACGGGCAAGACAGACAGTCTAAGCTGATCCACCAATCAGAATGTTCATTTCAGACATGACTGGATATTTGCTAACCAATCATATTTTCTGTTTCAGTAAAGGGTGGGATATTTCCAGCATCTGATGCACAAGCGTCTCTGGAGTAACCATAATTTGCACTGTAAAATTATTTCCCTGCTAAACGTAAATATTTGTATATACATTTAAGACTTTGTGAATTGTGAATTGTGAATGAACTTTATACAGTTATTTTTTTTTTTTTTTTACTTCTGTCGGTGGTGCCTTTTTCTCATGATATCAAATCATTTCAGTTTATAGGAAAACAATTTCACTATACACAGAAAAGCACATAATAGTACACAAATAACCATTACTTTTTATGTAGGCTGTATATGGTAATACAAGAGGACGTGTTAACGTGAACATTACTACATATTAGCTACAGTGCTTAACAGTTTATTGTGTATTATGAATTGGTTTATTAGTTAGAGTAATAATAATGTGTTAACAATTTTCAATGTAGCATAATAAAAGGAACATTAATGACACCTATTATTTAAATACATATTTAACATCAAATTAACATACCATTGTTCTTAGTAGTGTACTCTACACCATGCAAGAAACTTACCCTGATATACATAGTTTATGTGGAACTATAATTACAACAGTCTTTTTTTTTATGGAAAAAATAAATTTCTTACACTTTTTACATATGTACTGTATATAAATGTAAATTAATTTTAGAGATCAGGTGCATGTGTTTTTTTGTCATGTGTCTTTCATAAATTCACAGTACGTCCACCTCTTCAGACACTACTACACAACTGCTTCTGGAGTAAATTCACGCTAAAATAACATATCTAAAGGTGAAGTTTCTTATTTCTTATAATTGTGTAATTGTTGTTAATAAGTAACTAAAAAATAGTTAACCATGGTTTTACTAAAGTAATATTGTAGTAGCCATGTTGTTGTTTTTTTTTTTTTTTTTTTTTTGGCTGAAACCATGGTTTTACTACAGTTATATTGTAACATTAACCATGGTTAATTGTGTGATAACTACACAGGAAAAATGGCAGAGTAGTTTTTCCAGAGTTAATTTTTTTCCCCTCAAAAATAGTTGTTTTTGCTCTATTTTGAGTGTACAGAGTAAAATGTGTCAGTAGAGTGGGAGCGAAATTAAAGAGTAACTGTGACTCCTCCCCAAAATTATCCTCCCAAAGTTTAGTTTATCCGCCATTACTGTTCGTCACGGCCATCGCGATCGCTGCCGTTTGTGGGTTTAGAAGAGAAGTTGCGCTTCTACTGGATGTTAAAGTAAGTAAAGTTTCAAAGTCTTATTCATTTTCATAATATTCGCCTCTGTTTTGAGATCAGTTTGCCACGTTTTTTGAATATTATAGAGATAGCTTTCTCATGTTAACTTGATGCGAAGTTTAACGTGAACGTTAGTGCTCGACACAATGCTAGCTAATGAGGAAAATTCACTAATCACTTGTTAGATGCTGTGGTGCACCAAAACTTTACTAAAACCTACTTTAGCTAATTTAATGTTAGCTTCACTGTGGAGGCAAACACATAGCCTAACCTTAATTTAAGCTGGCCTCAAGAACTAAGTTAAGCAAAGTTATATTGAAAGCAAAAAGCTAACATATAGATTACATGAACATTAATTGACAACAGTGAAACTAGCTAGCTGCCTATCAAATGTTTGTCCACTAAACTATTGTGACTAGCGGCTCGAGTTGTGCACCACATGTACTTGACTCTGTAAAGAGTTAAGTTAACGTTAGCCTTAATTGGATTGCTGGAGGCAATTTTTATGTGGGTGAGCATTGAGCACCATGCCTTAACAGAACTATTAGACAGTTATTACAAATTAAAAACACATTAGTGAACAAAGATAATTCATGTTGTGTAGTGCACTAATGCCTGTTCGGTAACACTTTAGAATACTGTTCCGTCATTAATGAATAATGGGAAACACAGGAACAAATAACCCACTAGTAATGACTCAAGTATTACCAAATCCTTCAGAAGGAATTACTAATTATTTTGATCAGTATTCTAAAGTGAAAAGCATGATAACTCCCTAATATTGACTGAAGTCACTGTAAACTTTTGAGTCTTTTGTAAGGTTTTGGATAGTAATGACTCAAGTGTTACCCTACTACATCCTTCAGAAGGAACTACTTATTATTTGGATCAGTATTATAAAGTGAAAAGCATGATAACCCCCTAGTAATGACTGAAGTTTTTGAGATTTTAGTAAGATTTTGAATAGTAATTCTTTCAGATGGATTTGGTAATACTTGAGTCATTACTAGTGGGTTACCATTACCTTATATTATACATTATTCACATTAATTATGAACTTGTATACAGTAGTTCTTAGTAGTCCTCTGGGAGGTATGAAAAAATAGTTATTGAGTAGCTAATAGTGAACTACCTCATTCAACTGAACGCTATTTCTTACTAATTCGTTAATCAGAATTTCTTGTTAGTTAATAGTAGTTACTAGAATGTTAATAGTGCATTACTCATTTGTTCCTGTGTAGTTATTCATTAATGACCGAACAGTATTCTAAAGGGTTAACGAATGTTCTTTTTTTCATCTGATTGTGAGTGTTATCGCCTTTTGTTTAACTTTGTCTTTTTGGTTCCTTCAGGATGCAAACCAACAATGTTGTCAGAGTGAAGTTCAAAGATAGCAAGAAATATATTTTTTCTCCAACACCTTTTACATTTCAGATGTTTTTGGAATGTGGTGAGAAATAACAAACTTTAACATTGTTAAAATCTTTAATAATTTTCCCTCTGAAAAAATAGTTTTTAATAGTAATAAAATAAGTGTATGATTGTATCTTATGGGGTATAAAAATAACTGTTTGTGTTTTTTGGCATTGCTGTCCTTTGTCAATTTGCCAGTGGTTTGTCTTCCTTCAGTTGCCAAGAAATTTGATCTTCCTACAATGGACGTTAAAGTCTTTGATGACTCGAAGACAGAAGTTGATGAGGAAGCATTTGAATATCTGCTGACACGACCAGACCTTGGTGTTCTAGAAATTTTCATCCCAGGCACAGCAAGTTTTGATGGTAAGTTGTTTGACATGCTTATTATGTTTTGTGTTTATTCTCAGCAATATTTACCAATTCACTGATTTGCACAGGCTAATATGTCTATTGGACTAATTCTTAATAGCTGTGTAGCATGCTATCAAAGTAGTATGAACAGATAATTAGACCATTGATATGGTTTATATTGAAGATTCTTTAAGCTCAAGCTCATTAGGAGATGCTGGGGGCACATCAGAGTCTGATGACACAGCAATGTTGATTAGAAGTCCTCCTGAAAAAAATCGAGCTGAGGAACGTCGTCTTGCCCAAGTAAGGATCACCAATCTTGCCTCTGAATTACATCTATATAGAATTACTTAAATAGTAAAGATATTTGGAACTATATACTCTTGTCAGTTGTTAATTTCTCATCTCTGCTCAATATTACATCATTTCCCTCTCCAGATGGTCGAAGATATCCTAAAGAGCAGCCCTGGAGGCGAGAAGGTCATAAATGAATACGCTCGCACTAAAAGTCTGTCAGATGGCAGAAGACGTGACGTGGTGGAAATCTTGGTAGCACATTTGACAAATGAACATGGGTAGGTTGTTCATACAGTAATTTGTAAATTGATGTTTATGATGTTATGGGTTGTAATTGGTTTATGTTTTTGTGTGTAGAACAAGCCCTTCCCGACGTTTGAAGGAAGAATATGCGAAGGGAATCATCTCCCTATTCCCATACTTGGCTGACCCCAGGAGCAAACTTGGTTATGTAAGTAGCTTTTGCCTCTCAATCTTTTTGATTTACAGGAGGAGGATATACTCTGTATATTTCAGAGTAAAGATTATCTACATTATAATTGATACGGCATTTATTTCCTTAGTCGTGTAATGTATAACAACTAGGTCTGTGTATTGTTCTGGTCATAGGAGCATTATTACAATGCAGAAGATGGAAGTGGATATTTGGCATGGAGAATTAAAACGCTGCAGAAAGAAGGATCAGAGGGACGGATGAAACGCCCACGGCAACCACAGACAGGTGCAATATTTGATGTTTAGTCAGTGCTTTTATTAGCTTGGCTGCAAGGCTAGAATAACTTTTTTTTTTTTTTCAAATGAACATACAACTTGATTATTTTACTCATCTTAACATTTGTGACTTGTCTTTGAAGTATTCTTTTGTTCCAAATTGGTCTGTCATTAAGTCATATTGTGAATGAGGTCAAGAGTTACATAGTATATAAGCGCTTTTCTTTTTAAATGCAAACATGCTTTGCATAATCATCAGCGTTGGGCAAATGTAAATGTCACTCTAGGATATATGCATGTTTTCCATGTTATTTCCTGTCATGTATCTAGTGTTGGTATGTTGTGCTTTGGAAAGAAAAGGGACTACAAATGTGGTTTTCATATTGTCTTAAACACTTTCAGGTGGGCCAACTGCTGACAGGGATCCCTACAAAGAAGACAGCTGGTTGAATGATGAACGTCAGTGTCAGGAAGCAATTGCCCTGATGAAGCATACAGGTGATGAGGCAGTGGTAAAGGAAAAGATGAGGTTAACACTGGCCTATCGCCAGAAGATGCTGCACGACCCTAAAGAGGCACCTGATATTCTATCCATTTTCCTGCGATTCATGGATATACCAGGCTTGGTATGTGAGACTTCAATTGTTTAAACAAACAAACAAATATGAAATCAAGTGCTATTGTTGTTCTGCAGTAACACAGACTCGTTAGGTAAACAAAGTGAGTTCCTACTGTGGTACCTACTTTAATTATCTTTGTTATTTTGTACAGATTGATCAAGATTTTGGACTTCTATTTGGTGATGCGACCTCTGCAAAGTTGTTGGAGAAGTGGTCTACCAACATAAAACCACAGGTTATTGCACAGAGCCGTGGCCTCACACAGACTAGTGAGCTCCAAGACCTCATCCAAAATGCTGAAGCCACTGAAGTTGAAGAAGGTAACTATTGTGCTATACCCTAAATTGTTTTAGAGGAAGTTATGCATTCATGAAAAGCATAGCTTTATTCAGATATATAGAGTTTCAATTTTGGTCACAACTTTACCCATTAGACATGCATGATTCATATGCAAGTTATGCAACACAGACTTGCAATGGGTAAACTGTTAGAATGATAATTACCTGTTTCTCTAACATTTCTACCCTGATCTTTTCTCAAAGGCCTAGTACAGGAGTTGCAGATTTACAGTTTGAAATTGTTTTCATTTGGGACGCATGGTTGACATGTTGTAGATAAAGTTTAACTGTATGACCGCATTTCAGTATCTGTAGAGGTTTCACCTTAATTCATCCACACATCTGTTGTCATCAAGACTTGGCCATGAATGTGCTGTTAATACTGAATCTGTGTGCAGTATAAACTAAGGTACTGGAGTGGTTAATGTATTTATACCAGCACATCATCCAAGTTGAAGTTAAGTTAAAATGAGTAGGAGGGTATGTTCAACCCCTTCTACCTAAAAACCAAACCTAAAAGCCTATTTTTTATTATTTTTTTGTTTATTTTGTTTTCCGTGTCTCCAGGTTGGGACAGCGATATGTCTTCCATTCTGATGCTGGTTCACCTTTTGCCACCCTCAAGTCAAGGCCGCAAAAGACCGGGAAAAATCTCAGCTAGACAAGCATGTGATTGTCTTGTGAAATTCATCAAGGTGAAGCTACTGATGAAGCTGATCAAATGACACTAGTTCATAATGTCGTGTTACTATGTGACCTTGAACATGCTTACTTCTCATACAGGTTCTTAAAGATCACCTGTCCTTTAAATTATTGTTCTTGTGCTATTATTTTCTACTTAACACATACTTAGTAACAATCTGTTGGAAGTATGTAATAGAGAAACTTTGGTGGAAGACATCACTGTATCTTTATTCATGCTGTATATTGACTTTATCTGTTAAGTCACATTGGCACTAATGTGTTTTCATTCTTTTACAGACCGGAACCAGTATCCAAGGGCACTTGGATAGCATTGGAGAGAGTCTCCAGCCATATCTACTTGTTGTTGGGCCGAAGAGAAGTAGGGTCCAGTCTTGTTTTATTGTAATTGACCAACATGCTCTACCCTGTAAGGCCTCTAATTCACTGGCCTGTGTTGATGAGCTTTTCAAAGCTCACTTTGTCTTTGGCACCTCATACTGTCAGGAATTGACCAATGTGTATAGCTTTCTGCAAACCACTGTCTATGACATAGATGTTGAAACCACCAAGGTGAATCCCAGAGTGGCTGAGTTGAGAGCTAGAATGCTCCAGTGAGCAGATGAATTGTTTCATTTGTAAAAGGGGGCATGCTAGTGCCAATGCCCTTATAAGGCACTTTAAGTTAGTTCATGGCCTTTGTCCAGGAAAAAGTCTGAAGTTAAAATGTGCTCTAAGAGGTTGTTCACATGTTTACCATAGTTTTTCTGGATTACGAAAGCATCTCAGCAAGTGTTGTGCAATTGACAGTTCACGCACCGATTATGGTGAAAGCTCATCCACCACCAACTCCATTTCATTAGGGGATGTAGGTGTTTTACCAAACCAAAATTCACCTTGTGAGTCTGTACTCTTAAAAACAAATATAGTAAACAGTTGTGCAACAGTGGTAGCTGAACTTAAAGTTGCTGGTGTCGCAGAGACAACTATTAACTATGTTGTTAGTGCTCTAGAAGAAGTGATTGGAGACATTCATAGTCAAACTCAAGAATCTGTGAAAAATCTTTAGAGGAGCCCATAAAGAGTGCTGTTGAGTCTCAAATTGATCAGTGTTTTGAAAAAATGCAAAATCCTTTTGTGGCATTAAACACTGAGAGCAAGAGAATGCAGTACTTTTCAGAGAAATGGGGAAAAAATATATCCTGTTGAATATGTTCTCGGAACAAGATTTGCTACACGGCGTAACAGAACAACTGGAACTTATGCCCAAACCATTGTTAAGGATAAATTTGTATATATACCAATTCTTGAGACATTACAGTCCATTTATAAGCACCCTAACATTAAAGATATGATGACGAGAGATTCACAACAAAGACCAAATTGTCTTTATGACATACACGATGGAGAATTCTTTAAGAATCATGCGCTCTTCTCAAAACAAAGACATGCAGTTCAGATCCAGCTTTTTTTTTGATGAATTTGAATGCTCAAACCCCCTTGGATCAAAACGAGGAATACTTAAGTTAGGAGCTATCTATTTTACCCTTAGAAATATTTCCCCTAAATACAACTCGAGTTTACTAAATATCCATTTAGTTGCTTTATTTCATGCACAAGATATCAAAACTTATGGGTTTGATAAAATACTAGGGCCGCTTGTCCAGGATATCTCAACACTGGAAACCAATGGAATTCAGATTCCTTTATTTGATCATACAGTTTATGGAACCATTGTCCAAGTTACTGGTGACAACCTTGGTGTTCATTCTTTATTTGGTTTTGTGGAATCGTTTAGTGCTAGGTACTGTTGCCGCTTTTGCCTACTAGAGAAAGAAGACTTTCAGACAGAGTTCAGTGAAGATAGTCCAAAGATGTCAGTGCGAACTAAAGAACTTCATGCTGAACACTGTCAGAATATGCAGAGCAATCCCAGTCTACCTTATGTAATGGGAGTAAAAAAGTCTTGCCTTTTAAATTCTTTGCAATATTTCCACACCACTGCAAATTTTTCGGTTGATATCATGCATGATATATTAGAGGGGGTTGCACAATATGAGATGAAATTACTTATTCAGCACCTGATTGACAATTACACCACATCAGCAGAAGTACACAGACGAATTCAGAGTTTTAATTATGGCTTCATGGAACAAAACAACAAACCTCCTGGTGTAGCATTAAGAGAGGGTTCCAATGACCTGGGCTTAAATGCCACTCAGAGCTGGTGTTTACTGCGTCATCTACCCATTATGTTTGGAGATCTTGTGCGTCCTAATGATCAGCACTGGTATTGTTCATTTTTATTGCTTCAGATAGTCAATATAGTGTTTTCTTCAGTTATATCCACTGGTATCACCATTTATTTGAAACACCTGATTGCAGAGCACCACAGTTTGTTTAAGCATTTGTTTCCTGATAAGAACTTGTTGCCAAAGCATCATTTTATGGTGCATTACCCCAGTTGTATGCAGAAAATTGGACCACTGCTACATTGTTGGTGCATGCGTTACGAAGCGAAGCATAACTTTTTTAAAAAGCAGTTGAAAAGCTTTAAAAACATAACGAAAACATTAGCAAAGAAACACCAGTGCCAAATGGCTTACATTTGGCAAACATTTGATCCAAATGACATGAAATTAGGTCCTGGGAAAATGGCCCCCTTGAATGAAATGGAAGTTGGTGCTGAGATGGCTGAGAAACTTAATGTACCTATGTGGACTAAGGTCCTAAATGTGAAATGGGTCAAGCGCTGTGGAAATACTTATCGGTTAGGGTTAGCGGTTTGTGTTCAAGTTCAGAATGACATGCCTGTATTTCATGTAATCCAGAATATTGTTATCAAAGATGAGCAGGTCCTTTTGATAACAACTGCACTGAAAACGTTTTGTTTAGCTGAACATATCCATGCTTACAAAGTTGCACATACCACAGAAGCACCTTCTGTTTTGGAGATTACGGATATTTTGCACAAGTTGTTTGACATTCTGATGTCTTATGGTTGTGATTCTGATTTGTATATTGTACCATATTGTTTCATGTAATTCTTCTTCGTCTTCTCCCTTACATTATCACTATCACAATTTATTTATTTATTTTTTTGTATTATTGTTTTCATTATTTATTTTTTTATGATCACAAGTGAATTAAGTGTAAGTGTAATATTGTTTAAACAGGTACTTGAAAAATAAAATTGTGAGACATGAGTATACAGTTTGTTGTTGATTTTATTTTCAGACTGAAAAGCAAGTTTTTCATTTATATTTTAGGGCTTTTTGAGGGTAAAACATGAATGTTGTAATTCAGAAGAATAACTCTGGATAGAGTTATTCTTTGTAGTTCACTCATAATTGATGATAAACAACTCTGGAGGGGAAGTAAATTGTGGCAGAGTAAATTTGAAGATCCTCTGAACAGAGTTAAAAAGTAGCAGAGTCAATTTCTTTTAGCTCTGAACTGAGTAAAATTGTACGAGAGTTGATTAAAAAAAACACTAAATAGAGTCAAATATCACAGGAAAGAGTCAAATATTATCACTAAATTGAGCATAATTAACTCTGGAAAAACAGCTCTATCAAAAGAGAAACTTTTACTCTTTTCAGAGAGGGACCAAATGTTATCTGGCATAGAGTAAAATTTTCTTCAATTTGAGTAAATTTTACTCTGACAAATTTACTGTGTATGCTTTAACTAAATCCCATGGTTAAACTATAGTTACTGTAGTGAAACCATGGTTTTGTAAGAGTAAACAAAACAGAAGTCTAATAATTTTCTGTTTAGACTCACAAATTAAAAATAATAATAATAATAATAATAATAATAATAATAATGACTTGAATTATGACTAAAAATTAAATTTAAATATACCCATTTTATTCCAAGAAATCGAAGGAAAAAAAATCAGTTTAATAGAAGTATCGGTATTGGTATTGGTATCGGTATCGACGTTATTGGACTTGAAATGATTGGTTTCAGATCGAAAAGAAAATAAGTGGTATCGCCCATCCCTACCTGTTCCACCTCCTAACCACAGCTTTGAAGTCAAATGATGCTCCATTTACCAATCAAGTTTCCCGTACAATATATTTTTGCTCTCCCAGCAGTATGATTTAAAGAATAGACCTTTTTCACAGACTGTGATGACGCGTTTACAACATATTTATAAGCGTAAATCTCTAATTATTTTTCAAATTTTTAAATATTGAGTGTAAATTTATAACATTATACTTTGTGTTTGTAATGATGCTGGCAATGATAGGCAGACGATGAAGACGATGATGTGTGATGAACCCAAGTAACTCCCAATGTGAACAAAAATACAAAAACATGAACTTGACTTAAACTTGACTTGACTTGGCTAAACTTGACTTGACATGACATGACATGACATGAACAATCCAACAAAGTTACATTCACAATACCTGACAATGGACTATGGCAAACATGAGGCTTAAATACATGGACAAGGGAGAAACTTAGAAAGACAATAAACCAATGGAAACAAGACACATGAACATGGAGGGAAACATGAAATCACATGACCAAGGAAACAGGAACACACATGGCATGGAAACACTTTTCAAAATAAAAGACATGAACAAAAACACATATAGACGTGACATATCCCCCCCTCTAGGGGCATGGTGACTTGACGTGGCTACATGGCATGACGTGGTAACATGGTACGGCAGTATCCTGACTTGGCCATGGTAGGCATGGATGCTGACTCATTGGCCATGGCAGGTGTGAGCGCTGGCTCGTAGAGCAGAGGCCAGCCTGGACCGGAGTCAAATTTACATACATACCATGATATTTACACCATAAAATTATTTTGTAGGATTTCTATTTAGGCAGTGGATACAGTACTCCTTAAAAGTTCTCTGAGCCAATGGAATCGCTATGATGTCAGATTGGTACTCAATTTCACAGGCAGACTCATTTGATCACGACACCGGCACTGCTTGCTTTAAAAAAATATGCATGGGTAACCACATGCTAAAGTTTGACATTTAATTTCATGGTCATAACATAATAACGTAATATTGAATTAATATATATTTAATCGTATATAGGCTATTAAAGGCTTTTAATACATACCTTGACCTTTTAAACATTTAAAATTTAAAGCAGATTGTAGGTAACAGCCTACAGAGAGGAGGTGCACACTCTGACACACTGGTGTCAGGAGCACAACCTCTCCCTCAACGTCAGTAAGACAAAGGAGCTTGTGGTGGACTTCAGAAGAAAAGACAGAGAACACAGTCCCATCACCATCAATGGGGCACCAGTGGAGAGAGTCAGCAGCTTCAAGTTCCTGGGTGTCCACATCACTGAGGAACTCACATGGTCCGTCCACACTGAAGTCGTTGTGAAGAAGGCTCATCAGCGCCTTTTCTTCCTGAGACGGCTGAGGAAGTTTGGAATGAACCGCCACATCCTCACACGGTTCTACACCTGCACTGTGGAGAGCATCCTGACTGGCTGCATCTCCGCCTGGTACGGCAATAGCACTGCCCACAACCGCAAAGCACTGCAAAGGGTGGTGCGAACTGCCAAACACATCATCGGAGGTGAGCTTCCCTCCCTCCAGGAAATATATACAAGGCGGTGTGTGAAAAAAGCTCGGAGGATCATCAGAGACTCCAGCCACCCGAGCCATGGGCTGTTCTCACTGCTACCATCAGGTAGGCGGTATCGCAGCATCAGGACACGCACCAGCCGACTCCATGATAGCTTCTTCCCCCAAGCAATCAGACTTCTGAACTCTTGATCTCCCACGATCAAAATACATCATCCCTGCACTTTATTACTCTTTTATCTCACACCGGACTGTCATAAATTATATTACTGTCATTATATTATGTCTCTCTTAACAACTGACTATCAACCGACAGCCTGAATGTCAATACAGTACAATACTGTACATTCTATATATATACTTTTTTCATATATATTTTAATTTTTATTGAATAATGTGTATCTATATAGTATCTATATAGTAAAAAACAAAACAAAAAAAAAAAAAAAAAAACAAAAACAGCATATTGTATACTGTGCAATGTATGTTATTATTGTATATTGTTGAGTGTAATTGTGTATAACAGATGTTTAAATTGTGTTGTGTTAATTTGATGTTTTAAGTTGTGTAATTATGTATAACAGATGTTTAAATTGTGCTGTGTTAATTTGATGTTTTAAGTCGAGTTTAATTATGTATAACAGATGTTTAAATTGTGCTGTGTTAATTTGATGTTTTAAGTCGAGTTTAATTATGTATAACAGATGTTTAAATTGTGTTGTGTTAATTTGATGTTTTAAGTCGAGTTTAATTATGTATAACAGATGTTTAAATTGTGTTGTGTTAATTTGATGTTTATTGTAGATTGGCGTATGTCTCATCACTGTCACGACTGCTATGTTGATCGGAACTGCACCCAAGAATTTCACACACCATTGCACTTGTGTATATGGCTGTGTGACAATAAAGTGATTTGATTTGATTTGATTTGATTTGTAACTAAAGGCTTTAACCTATTAAACACAGTACATTCCCCTTACGGTAATATGGTTCCTATTTGTTTATTTTTTGGGAACCTATTTCTAACATTCTAGGAGCATTCTTAGTAGGTTTTATTTTTTAAAACCATAGACTAATATTCTTTATTATCACATATTTGATTAGTTGTTATAAATATTGCATAGACAATAGATGGCAATAACTGACAATACAAAAGAAACTTGGGCCACATCTGGCTTATAAATTTCAAAAGACATGTTCTACCCCAGTTAAAGTTATACTATGAGAGGTCTTCAGTCAAACAAACACCAGAAAAACAACTGAAATTGTTTAATGCTTAAAAAGTCTCTATGATCTTGAATATGGCAGCATTGGGTCTATATGGCTTACTACCCATAATGCACTTTTAAAGGCCAAATGACTGCTTTCACAATAGACATTACAAACCATTCACATTACCATCTCAGATACAACAAAAACATTTTGGTAATATGAAAATACCCCATGCTCCTAATGTAACTCATGAAACCTAATGAAACTCTTCATGCATATTCCTAAAAGACTCATTATCTTGTTTTCCCAAGAGAGAAGTCAGAAACAAACAATAACTAATGTAAATGTCTTACATTCATTAAACTAATGAACAACAAGTGGTGCCAATATATCACAGTTGCTACATCATACAAATGGTTGACATGCAAGACTAACATCTAACAGGTCTCCAGGCAATACAGTAAGGTGAGCTATATTGATGACACAATATTTTGACAACCATTAAGAGCAAAGTCTGCTGTGACATGTCACTGCCTAACAGGATAATTGTGCAGGTGGTCTTGGTTAGTACAGTATGTTGTGACATCATGTTACACAGCACACTATTGTTCAAGATAATCCAATGTTCTTTAGTGTACACACCTTTGGAATAATAATTAAATGCAAGAAGTAAATATATATAGCCTCACACCAACCTCATAAAACACTGCATGGCAAATATTGCCCAATATTATCTGTACAAATTACATTTATATCTGTTTGATCCATGTGTATTCTAAGCCTTTACTCTTGGTTGTAAAACTTATTTAATGATTATAAAAATTAAAAATAGATAATTATAGTAAAGAAATAATGTTAAGATAGCAAGAAAAGGGATAACAAAACAAAACAAAACAAAAAAAACATCTATTTACAGCCCTGCTATTTTAAGTACTGCTTGTGCAGTAAGGTTGCATGAAATTACTTAAATTTTAAAAGAATAAAACATACCTTTCTTGTTCTACTTTTTACATTTTTATTTTACATACAACTTAGAATCATGCTTGAAAGCAAAATAGATCAAATTAAACACTAGATTTGCCAATATGTAAAACAAAGCCAGTGAAGTTTGTTTCACACTAAGCATTTTTCCTTTGTTAGGGACACAGTATGGTCACTAAATGGTTTGAGAGGAATTCATATATAAACAAAGAATTCATATTTAAACCTCATGCTACAATCATGCAGTCACCAGATCTCAACTCAATAATATTGGAGCAGATCCTAAAATATAATTTTTATAGTCAAAGTTAATAAAGGACAGAGAATGACACATCAACATCATGAATAATAACAACCATTAATAAATAATCCTATAGATATTATTGTATTTATTATTCTAAAAAACATTTTAAATGGGGTTATTGAGAAACTAATTCTGTGTCCAAAAACAGATTCTGTGATTTTAATTATCCTTTTATTTTATTTTTTCTGTAATTACAATTTCTATTATTTTAACTGTTTCTTTACTTTACAGAAAGATGCTTGTTATAAAAATTATCACAGAGGTTTTAAGAAAAACTGTAAAAATACACAATGCCTGTGTGTACTGCATTTTATTGAGATAAAAATGTGATGTTTATTAAAGGAGAAAAGTATCATATTTTATGTGTTTGTGTTGAATTAGACATGCTGAGGTGTCCTATGAAATATCTAAATCAACTAACTTTGGAAACACACTTTGAAATCACCCTTTATGAAGCCACTGGTTAACTAGTTACATAAAATGTCATTCATATATAAACATGTGTTCTCTAACGTGGAACCATTGAAAAATTGGTTTAGGTTTTCATATTGTGGTCAGGAACCACAATTGCAGTGTTTTAATTTAGAAAAACCATCTACAGGTTTTTGTACAGTTACAGATACATTCTCAGTGGATGAGCCTAATCCTCTATCTGTGGGGGTCAGAGTTCAAATAAAAATGCTAGGCAAACCTTCCTTTTCAAACATGAATTGATTTTTTATTTTGATTAATTAAATCAGGGTTCTTGAGGTGAATCAGAAGTAAGAAAAATGATATTTTTATATTAGAATCTTAGTGGAACTATCACTTAAAAAAAAATTTCAGTCTATTTTTAAGATGTCACATTTCATAAATATATATATATATATATATATATATATATATATATATATATATATATATATATATATAATTCCATCAAACTGATTTGAGTAATCTTTGAATAATGGACATATTATGAATTCAAAATAAATGTAAAGAATTTAATTAAACTTGACGAGGAGTATGAGTGTAGTAAACAAAATTCAAAACAATACAGTCTTTTAAAAAGCAAAACAACTGTTTGCTTTGACATTAATTTAACTAATTTTATACTTAGCAAAGTTATGCATATTTAAATAAATCTAATTTTAAACATTTTATTTAAATCCTACTATTGCCAGGAATCATTTTTTGAAAAAAGCTCACAACAAAAAGAGCCCCTGGGCCTTTTAAACATAATACAAATTGATCATATATAAACTGTACATAAAATACATTATGTCAGATTTACAGAAGAAAGGGTTGGACATGAAATTGAGATATACAATTACATCTTAATTGATTCATATGAATGCATTCAGTTAAATCATATAAGAAAATCTGCAGAAAAGTCTTTCCATCCATGAACAGGGAGACTTTTCTATAGATTTTCTTACCTGTCTTTATGATTTAAAACATATATCAACATAAAAGCAAGCTTTTCAATCGAGTATTTTTTAAGGAAACAATATATAAATTATCCCCTTTCTGAAGCATAAACATATATCAATCAGTACAGGAGAAAGCTAGCATTTATTAATTACAGTACTGTATTCCCTAAAGTGTTATTCATTGCTCTTTATGATGTGAAAACCTTTTGCTTGAAAAATGTTAACCCTTTGACCCTGATTTCTTTCGTTTTCAGCCCATATATAATAGGATTCAGTGTTGGTGGCAATATTATTGCAGCTACCCCACTGAATTTCCTTAAGTGTGGAGAAATATGATTTATTCTGTATGAGATTACTGTGAAGTGACCCAAACACTCAAACAAGAGAAAGACAATTAGATGTGTGTCACACATCTGTAGAGCTTTATTTCTTGTCTCAGGGCATTTGTTTCATAAACAAGGTAACAGGATCCAGAGGTATGTGTACAAAATCAGTCCCACTGTCAACAACTGACAGATAGCTGTGATTAGTAGTCCATAAATGTTATTAATGGTTGTGTCTGCATACACCAGCTGCAGCAGGGAGGGGTTGTCACAGTATGTGTAAGTAAGGTAAGATCTACATCGAGGCAAACGTAGTAGGAGAATGTAAAGCACTTCCATCAGAGCCCAATTAGAAAGCCAAACTAATGATATGATCTTCATGACATGACCATTGCTCATAATAGTGGTGAATCTCATTGGCTGGCAGATGGCGACATATCTGTCATATGCCATAGCAGTTAGGATGAATACAGCAGCTACAGTGTATACATGTATAAAGAAAGCCTGAGTAACGGGAAGAGAACGGTATGGTCCTGGTGTCAAACAGGAGCTCCTGCATGATATGTGGGAACAGAGCTGTGGTGGTCATTAATGGGCAAATTTAACAGCAGAATGTGCATAGGTTGACGAAGACCCTTATTGCTTATAATAGTGAACAGGAGGAAGGAGTTGCAGAATAATATGATCATATAATTCAGAGCGGCAAAGACAAGTGCTGCGATGGCCCTCTCCGGGGGTAGATCGAAGCCCTGAAGTGACAGTATAAATGAGACATTGTAGACGTTGCCAGCTGAAGACATGTTAAACTCTTGCTCAGAACTGTAAAAAAAAAGCAAACATAATAATCATACTATCACTCAGGTATATTGTGATAAAATTGGTAAATGTGTCATATTTAAAATGCTTACAACAAATTTTGTACATTTAGAAATCCTTTACACTCCTACATGTATCACAGTGACAGTTTTTGTGAACTGCAGATAACTTGACAATTAATATACATTTATATTTTAGCAGCCATGCAGTAACCTGACCTGTTTTAACTGGTGTGTAAGTTTAAATTTTTGGCCTTAAATAATGTCAATAAGGTATTCTGCCCTCATGAGGGGAAAAACACACTATGATTATGTCAGTGTCAACAAGTCCTTTTTTAATCAGGTGGGTCAATGGAAAAGCAACAGTGATTATGATAACCTTACAATTAGACTGTGTTATCAAGTGACAATATCAGTAACTCTTTACATCAATGTTCACTGTGTAAAGGGTTTATAAAGGGGTTCATTAATGACTAATAAGCCATTTACAAATGCATTATATGTCATTGATATGCGGTTATAACAACATGAATAAAAAGGGCAACTTTCATTTTATGTTAAATGTTATAAATGCTTAATAAATACACTTATTCATACTTACATTTATTTAAAAACATAAATTGCCCTTCTTCATAATTTATGTCACAATGGAGAAAAGAAATACTATTATAGTGAGATTAAAAGGAGGGTTTATGTCTTTTTTGCCTTGTGTTTATATTAAATTGATTCAATTACATTGTCATTTTCCTTGTCAAGTTGATGTCAAAAGAATGTTTTTTTACTTATATTGTAGTCCTAGTTACCTAAAGTCTTCTGCAAAAAACACTTTTCAGGTCTTTTCATAGATTACTAGTTTTGAATAAGTGTTACCACGCATTTATAACATGTGAGGTAAAATGGCTCACTATTTGGAAAAGTACTGTATGAAAGTCTCAATTGTTATTCATTTTGTTATAACTGTGTATTAATGATTTATAATGCATTTTTAAATGGTTTATTAGCCATTAATAAACCCCTTTATACACCCTTAACCAAGATAACATTAACATTAAGTGTTACCAGAATATCCATTGCTATAAAAGATAGCAAAAATAGCTGGAGAACTTTGTTGTTGCCTTTATTGAATGATCAGTTTGTTAATTGGCAATTTTGTTGCCTTGTTAAATTTGAAACCCTTTAAATAATAAAAAATAAAAATAATCCTCCTAAACTTTGCCTTCTTTTGTAATTCAGACATGCTCCCTGATAGCACGTATGTCATAGAGACATCTATGTATTCTTTAGTTTATTGCTGAGACATTCTCCATCAGTTGTTAGAATTACATTCAGCCAATGTTTTTGCAACATTTCATTATCAGAATGTGTTGGGCGCTTCATTCAGGAGCAGGTTTGGTTATTAGCAATAATTAATAATTATCAAACATAATTATTAATTATTAAAATCATTAGGACATTGATTAGAATCAACATTAGCTTTTTAATCCTTTAAATCAACAATCATCAAAGATAACCATCAATTATCAAATTCAATATAATATTAATTATTATAAAAGATAATTATTAATGATTAAAATCAATAGAACATTGATTAGAATTAACATCAGCTTATTTGTCCTTCAAATCAACAATCATCAAAGATAATTATCAATTATCAAAATCATTAGAATATTAATATGGATTAATATCACTGGGGCACCACCATGGAATCAGGGACTAACAACCAGACAGTATAGCAGTCTCACTATAGGATTGTTCTCTTAGGAAAGTCAATGTCCAGAGAACATCGACATTCAAAAGGAAAACAATGAAGGCTTGAATCTGAGCACTGACATCCCTTACCAGCCCTGGACACAGGTGCATGCAGAACAATACCAAAACACTTCTCTTTAAAGTATAACAAAATTTATTAATGCAGTAATATCAATTAATAATCAATACAATGCAGTCAATTAACTTCTGACTTCCAACTACAAACTAAACAGTAGCATGATATGGTAACAAATAAACCTATAATACATGAGAGGAGATTATGTGTGTGTGTGTGTGTGTGTAAGGAGAGAAGGAGGGCACAAATGGCGGTCATGGCTCTCGTGGAAATGTAGGCAGAGAGACTGGTTAATGGTTCTGCACATTTAACGCATGTCTCCGCTGGTACGATAACTTAGGGACAAAGATGGACTCTATCGCCAAGTTATCTGCTCGCCAAATGTGTGTGCGGGTATGTTTGTGAGGGGTTGTGTGTGTGTGTGCGGTTAGTATGAGAGAAAGAGAAAAGAGTGACGGCACTGAAGCCGGTTTTAGCAATCGTGGGAGAGCAGGCAACCTTTATTTTATCACTCAGAGACGTGGTGAACAGCTCATAATCCGTCCGTCGTGGTCGTTGGTTCTTTAATGGATAAACTCAGTGTGCCGGTCTCACCCGCGATGGTGGAAATTCACAAACAGTCCAACGTGGTTGGACAACAACACAGCAAATCTCATTCGTGGTAAGAGTAAGTTACAATAATCCCTTGACTATTATTAGAAGCAATGAGCGGACTCGGCGGTCCATAAACTGTACAAGCAATAACATTGATACACAAGAATAACACACTATAATAATCTATGTCTGCCCAGACGTAAACCTCTTACTTGAGTGTGTTCGTCCATCGTTTGACTCCGACTCGGTTCCTCAAGTCTCAGGTGATGATGGGAGGCTGTTTCCTCACTCTGTTGGCGGAAGGTACGGCGGCTGATTCTCGGCGGGTCAGCGGAGAAAACAGTGAAGTCGACTCGGTTGAAGAAGGAAGAGAAATCATCTTCACTTCTGCAGGCAAATGGGTGAGACGCAGATTGCACGGAGGTCTCCTTCGGATCAGTTAGCGTGCTCGGTGGAACTAGGAGAAAGCTCAACTCGTCCAGCGAGATGGTGATCGTATGGCCAAAGATCAGGTATGTACGTTACTTCCTTGGGCAACGAGGCTACACCTGGGAGCAGCAGGGCTACATCTAGACGAGGCACATACTGTCGCTGGAAGCGAAGCCTAGAAGGAATTTCCGGTGACGTCATAGTTGGGGGTGTGTTCTGTCGTACGTTTCATCCAATAGGAGTTGAGAGTTCGATCCTTCAGAATTTCACACATAGGTGTAAAGTGAACAAGGCTTGATGGGATCTGTAGTCTGTTTTGGACTCACTTTGTTTGATTTTGGCGTGGTTGTTGTTATCAGGCTTTGAGTGTTTGTATTGGCCGCAGTCAGGCTTTATGACTGTATATAGGCCTGCCTTTGTTTCCTATTTGTGTATATGAGGCCAAACATAATGTATATGCTCTTTCTAACATGTTTACATTCACACTTATGTATTTGGCAGACACTTTTATCCAAAGCAACTTACAGTGCATTCAAGGTATACATTTTTATCAGTTTGTATGTTCTGAACATAATTGAATCCATGATCTTAGCATTGCTAGCCCAATGCTCTACCAGTTGAGTGACAGGAACCCTATATAAATATATATATATATATATATATATATATATATATATATATATATATATATATAGTCTGGGGAAACGTGAAAGCCGAGTGCCCAATACATCACATATAAGACTCTGAACTTTCAACCAGAACTCCTGGATCTCAACACACCCCCAAAAGACATGAGTTATGTCTACCTCTGATTGACATTGCCAGCAGGTGGGTGTGTCTTTAAGACCAAGCCTATACAATCTGGAGGGGGTCCAATAAAATCGCTGTAAAATCTTAAATTGCATAAGGCGAACCCTTGCATCTCTAGATGCAGACTTGACATTTTTTAGGATCCTAGCCCACACCCCCTCCTCCAATGTCAAGTTTAGATCTTTCTCCCATAATGTTTTGAGAGAATTCAAAGTTCCATTCCCCAGACTCTGAATTAGCAGGGAGTAATACACTGATGCCTCATGACCCTTCCCAAAAGCAGCAATCACCACTCCCAGAGTATCTGCCGAACTGGGGGGGGTGCGTGCAACTCCCAAAAACAGTGCAGAGTAGGTGGCGCAGCTGTAAATCCTTATAAAACTGAGATCTGGGAATGCCAAAATGTTGAACCAAATTTTCAAAAGGTCTCAATACTTCACTCTCATATAGGTCACCAAATGTATTAACCCTGAATTAGGGTTCAGCCATATGCTCGAGGCTACATTTAAATAAAGATCAGAATTAAACACTCTGGACACTTTTGTCCATATCAAGTGCAAATGCAAAATAACGGGGTGCGACTTAACCTCTCCGGCTAGTTTAATCGAAACGCTTTGCAGTGGTGAGATAGGGGCAAGAACTTCCTTTTCAAGCAACCAATGAGCCAAATGTCTGAGACCGAATGCATAATAATAAAACAAAATCTCGGGTAGGCCTAATCCACCTTTGTCAATCGGCCTATGTAACTTTTTGAAATTTAACCTGGGACTATTACCATTCCAAATGAAGGACTTCGCTATGCTATCAAATTGCTTGAAATAAGAGAGGGGGACATCTACAGGGAGAGACTGTAGCAGGTAGTTGAATTTTGGAATACAATTCATTTTAATAACATTAACCTTCCCAATCATCGATAAATGTAATGAAGCCCACCTGTCCACATCATTCGAAAAAAAAAATTATTAAGGGATCAAAATTAACTCTGACTAAATCAGACAAATTTGCTGGGAATAAAATTCCCAAATACTTAATTCCCTGTTTGGGCCACTGGAAGGCACCTGGCTGGAAGGCCGTTACTGGACAGTACGCTGTCAAAGCCAAAGCTTCAGATATAGACCAATTGACTTTGTATCCTGAGAACTTGGAAAAGGAGTTAATAATTCTGTGGAGGCAAGGCATAGATCTAGTAGGGTTGGAGACGAATAATAAAATATAATATGCGTAAAGCAGAAGCTTATGCACCACACCTCCCGCCATCACCCCTGGAAAATCATCCTCCTTTCTTATCGTGGCTGCTAATGGTTCCAGGGCAAGACAGAACAATAATGGGGAAAGAGGGCAACCCTGTCGGGTGCCCCTATCCAGAGTAAAATAATCTGAAATTAATCCATTTGTTTGTACCACTGCTACAGGGTGTCTATAAAGTAACTTAATCCAACCAATAAATGTACTCCCGAACCCATACATTTCCAAAATCTTAAAAAGATAATCCCTTTCTACCATATAAAACACCTTTTCGGCATCAAGTGAGATGGCAGCGACCAGAGATTGATCATTCGCTACTGACGACATGATATTGATGAGACGCCTAATATTATCAGAAGAGCTACGGCCTCGAATAAACCCCACCTGATCTATATGTATAAGTGATGTCATAATTTTACTTAATCGATTAGCCAGAATTTTTGACAACATTTTTACATCTAACTGGATCAGGGAAATTGGCCGGTAACTTATACACTCGCTTGGATCTTTGTCCTTTTTAAGAATCAGACTGATCCGGGCTGGCGTCATGGTTGGAGGAAGCTTTCCATTCTTTAATGATTCCATATAAATTTCTAACAAAAGTGGAGCCAATTCTGTAGCACAAGATTTGAAAAACTCAGAGGAAAAGCCATCAGGCCCTGGAGCCTAGCCTGTAGGCATGGCCTTAATTACCTCATCAAGCTCCTCCAAGGTTATCTCAGAATCAAGATAATTTTTTTGCTCAGTCGTCAGTTAAGAAGATCTAATGGTTCCACAAAGTCCCTAATATCTTCATCAGTAGGCGAAGACGTGGAACTATAGAGATCAAAGTAGAATTCTTTAAAAGCATTATTAATATCAATGGCCGAGGTAAATATTTCACCATCCGCAGATTTCACAGAGGCAATGGTAGAAAAAGACTCTCTCTGCTTTATATATCTAGCCAAAAGTTTTCCTGCTTTGTCACCCGACTCAAAGTATGACTGTCTTGCCCTGAATAACCAAAACTCCACTTTCCGTGACAAAATAGTATTATATCTGTATTTCAATCGGGTCAATTCTCTGAGGTCATCAGATGACATACGGCGCTTCAGCTCTGCCTCGGCACTTTTAATATTTCCTTCCAACTCCACAAGTTCTTGTGCAGTGGATTTTTTGGTGAATGAGGCATACTGTATGATTCGACCCCTAAGAACCGCCTTAAGTGCCTCCCAAGCCACGCTCACAGAGGATACTGAGGACCAGTTTGTCTCCATTTAAACATTGATTTCAGTCTTTAACATTTGTTGGAAATCAGGATTTTGCAAAAGGGACACATTAAGGCGCCAACTATATGATTTCTTTTTCTCTGTATATGGCAACACCTCTAAACTCACCAGGGCATGATCTAAGACTAAGATATTTCCAATTGAGCAATCAACAACAGATGAAATGAGGGATATAGATATTTAAACAAATCTATTCTAGAATAAATCTGATGAACTGATGAAAAAAATGTATAGTCCCAACCAGGTGGTTCAAAAGTCTCCAAATATCTGTAAGACCAAGATTTTTACATATCCTGTGAAGCGTCAATGTTGCTCTAGGGGGTTTACACACTTTTGCTTCACTATGATCAAGGACTGAGTCCATCAAAAGATTAAAGTCTCCTCCCAATATTATATCATGAGAGGTGCCAGCGGTTTGCAGCATCCCTTCAAGATCTATAAAAAAGCCCTGATCATCAGCGTTAGGTGTGTAAATATTAGCCAAAATCAACCTTTGCCCTTGAATTTCAGCTAAAACATTAATGACTCCCTAATTTATCTTTAGTCTGTTTGAGACATTTGAATTGTAGATGTTTATTGATCAATATAATTACTCCCTTGCTCTTACTTGAGCCAGCACTAAAGAAAACATGTCCACCCCATATCTTCCCAAATTTTTCAGCTTCCTGCGGGGAGAGATGTGTTTCTTGAAGGAACACTATATCATATTTCTTACGTTTAAGAAAAGTAATAACATTCCTTCTTTTTCTGGGGTGCCCCAACCCATTCACATTCCATGTGGAGAGAGATAGTACACTCAAATTAACATTTGACATTTTGATTTAGTAGAAAAAATAAATTGTGTGTGAAAAACAAAATTATACAGACCACATTCCCCATTAGTGAAACTATCAAACCCCGAACTTCCCCCCGAACAAAATAAACAGAAAAAAGAAAAATGTGCACATTAACCCCGCGCAAGAAAGCACCAACCGGCGACAATCCCTCTAAACTCAAAAGGTCCATGAACGCCCACGAGCCCCCACAACAACTTTGCCATCGGATTGCTCAATTTTGCCTCACAAATTTGTAAGGCAAAATTACATAACAGAAAATACTTTGTAAAATAAACCCCAGCCAATAGGAAGAATGAACACAAAGAATGTGTAGATTCATCGTCTCAAAGGTGTGATCTTCCACAAAACAAATAAAAGACATTGCCTGATTGGGACATGTAAATACTTTGCAACCGTCCTTCGTTTCTATTCTTAGTTTGGCTGGAAACATCAGAGCAAAAGTGATCTTTCGCTGATGTAAGAGTTTCTTAAACTGATCGCTTTTCTCTCTTGTCAAACTCACAAAGTCTGGGAACAAGAAAATATTATGGTTCTTCCAAGAAAGCTTCCCTTTGCTCCTCGCCTGGCACAACACAAGATCTTTATCGGATGATCTCAGAAATTTGGCCAGGATTGATCGGGGCCTATCTCCCTCAGCAAATCTGTGAGCTGGGACTCTGTGAGCTCGCTCGATTTCCAGTTTATGGCCTGTTATGTCGAGCAGACTCGGGAAAAGCTCATCTAGGAATTTCACCATATCTCTGCCCTCCTCATGCTCAGGAATTCCAACAATTCGAATGTTATTCCTGCGGCTTTTATTCTCAAGATCTTCAAGCTTTTCAAGGAGATGTTCCAAATCGACTTTGGTTTGCGGGCAGATTAACGGTTAATTCCCTCTCCGAAGACTCCAGACAATCGATTCGTCTCTCAACATCAGTCACTCTTGTAACTAACTCAGAGAATTTTATTTCCATCACTATAATCGATCAACATATTACAGCAAGATCCTCCAAGTCAGCAAGAACCTTCGTCAACATCACCGACATGTTGGACAACTGACGCTGGATCACCTCTTCCACCGTGCCATCCAAATCGATTCCCCGGTCTGTAGGCCTGTCAGGGCTTTCATCCTGAACACGTAAGTGTGTTTTAATGTCTCCAGAGCCCGAGGAGTTTGACTTCTTTGCCATGTTTTGCCTCAAAGAGCAAATGTGTAACTGGGTGCATCGAATTTCACCAGACTATAACATGAAAATAATGAAAAATTTAGCAAAGTGCACAGAGCTCGTCGCTCACACGTCTGCTTCTTGCATGGCATCACGTGACCTCCATCGAAGCTGATGTGTTTAAGTGACTACATGTCTGTGAAGCTGATGAGTTTGTGAAGTTGTAAACACTAAAGTGGCCGATTAAAAGTGAAGTTCGTTACATTGGTGCCGAAACCCGGGAATTGGAGTTGGAGGAAGTACGCCCCATGGAGTCCTCCCAGTTGGCAGAGATCCTCAAATCCCTCACTGGCCTACACCAGTCCCACCAACAATCCCTGCTTGAGCTCCGGCAAGATCAAGATCGCCAGTTCTTCGAGATCCTTCGGGCTCAAGCAGAGGACCGGCATGCGATCCGGAGCCTTCTCAGCCAGAGAGAGCCCCGGCCGTGTCCCCGGACAACCACAGCCCCATGCCCCCGCCCGCGCTCTCAAAGATGGGGGCAGAAGACAACCCAGAAGCATTCCTCGATCTCTTTGAGCGTGCCGCTGAGATCTGGGGCTGGCCATGTGATCAGTGGGTGGCCAGACTCCTCCCATTGTTGTCCGGGGAAGCCCAGCTTTCAGCACAACAACTGCCGGCGGCAAACTTCCTGGCTTATGAAGACCTGAAGAAGACCATCCTGCAGCGGGTTGGCCGCAGTCCGGAGCAGCATCGCCAGCTCTTCCAGTTGATGAAGTTGGAGACGACCGGCTGCCCATTTGCCTTCACCCAACGGCTCCGAGATGCCTATCGGAGATGGCTGCTGGTGGGGGATCACGACGTCGAGGGAGTGATCGATCAGGTAGTACTGGAGCAGCTCGTCCAACGGCTACCACGAGGAATGGCAGAATGGGTCCAGTGCCATCGCCCGGCATAGCTGGTGGAAGCTGTTCGATTGGTGGAGGACTATGTGGCGGCGTACCCAAGGGCGGAAGAGCCCTCCCACTCTCTTTCCCCTTCCCCTATGTTTTCCCCGTTCTCTTCCCCCTCCCCTCTTCTCTCTCACTCTGCTCTCTCCCCAGAGCCCGTTCCTGCCCCGCGGAGGCGAGGAGTCCCACCACCGAAGCCAGTTCCCTGCGTGCAGGGTTTTGCATCGCCCAAAGCATCGACAGTGCCCCACTGCTCTCCCCTCAGGTGGAAGTGTCCACCGACGCAGGTGCGGGCGTGGTGCCTGGGCCGGTCTGCTGGAGTTGCGGGGATCCGGGACGCTTCCGGGATCAATGCCCTGTGATGGAGTTGGGAACGGTGGTCCGGATCCACGACACTCCGCAGGCTGCCCCGATCGGGCTGGAGCATACCAGATACAAGTAAGAGTCAAGGAGGGTACTCACCAAGCATTGGTGGACACGGGTTGTAATCAAACCAATATCCACCAACGCTTGGTTCAACACAAACAAAAACATATAGTGGAGGCCGCAGTTAGTTCCCGCCTCACCCATCCACTGATTTTGGGGACTAATTGACCTGAATTTAGAAATGTATTAAAGGGAATATGCACATATGGGTCCTGCACAAAAGCGATGAGATTTGAAATGTGCGATGCTCTGGCAGGGGAGGTGGAGCCGGGGCCGTCTTCGTCAGCTCCGCGTCAGGATGATGTGAGTGGGGGAGAGGCTGCAGCCCCACCCATCCTCAGGGGATTTCCCGAAGGGGATTTTTTTGACCAAGTGAGAGTGATCGATGGTCAACAACTCCAGCCGAATGTCACACTTTCATATCCTTATTTCGCAATTATAAACGAGCGGTTGTACAGAGTGACACAGGATGCTCAAACAAAGGAAGATACAACCCAGCTCTTAAAACCGCGGAGCCGTCTGGAAATTGTGTTCCAGGTAGATCATTATAATCCCATGGCGGTTCATCTAGGGGAAAGAAAAACACTGAACCGCCTAATAGCCCATTTTAATTGGCCAGGCATTGGCGGCGATGTCCGCAGGTGGTGCGCAGCATGCCACGAATGTCAGCTGGTGAATCCACCGGCCACCCCAAAAGTGCCATTGCACCCCCTTCTGCTGATTGAGGTCCCCATCGAGAGAATTGGAATGGACCTCGTCAGGCCATTAGAGCGGTCAGCACGTGGACATCGGTTTGTATTGGTCCTAGTGGACTATGCAACGCGATATCTGGAAGCAGTGCATCTACGCAGCATCTCAGCACGAAGTGTTGCAGAGGCATTCTTCAAAATAATCTCCCGGGTGGGGATTCCGAAAGAAATCCTCACCAATCAGGGTACAACCTTTATGTCACAGACACTACACGAGCTTACGAATTATTGGCCATTAAATCAACCAGTGTTTACCATTCACAAACAAATGGCCTGGTGGAGCGATTTAATAAAACCCTTAAAAATATGATTCGTAAATTCATGCACGAGGATGCTAGAAATTGGGACAAATGGCTCAATCCCCTGTTATTCGCAGTACGAGAGGTCCCGCAAGCCTCCACTGGGTTTTCCCCATTCGAGCTGCCGTATGGGTGGCGCCCGCGTGGCGTACTTGATGTAATATGCGAAGCTTGGGAGGAGGGACCTTCAATCAGTAAAAACGAAATTCAATACATTCTTGATCTTAGAGCAAAACTCCACACTTTGGGGCAACTAACAGGAGAATTTGCTCCAAGCTCAAGAACGACAGAGCCCACTGTATGATAGGGGAACTCGGCTGCGGGTATTTGCACCGGGAGATAAGGTACTCGTATTACTCCCCACATCAAGCTCCAAATTACTCGCCAAGTGGCAAGGACCCTTTGAGGTCACACAACGAGTGGGGGATCTCGATTATGAGGTAAAGCGAACCGATAGAGGGGGCACACGTCAAATATATCACCACAACCTCCTGAAATTGTTGTACCGGGTCGTACAAACCTCATCCAGGGGTGGTGATACGTAGCCGTCCCTATCGATTGCCCAAGCACAAAAAAAATTGTCCAGGAAGAATTGGATGCAATGTTCGATATGGGGGTAATAGAGGAATCCCACAGCGATTGGTCCAGCCCAGTTGTTCTAGCTCCTAAGTGTGACGGGTCTGTATGGTTCTGTGTGGATTATAGAAAAGTCAACTTGGTGTCTAAATTTGATGCCTACCCAATGCCTCGCATTGATGAGTTGCTCGATCAGTTGGGCACTGCTCAATTTTATTCGACACTGGATTTGACAAAGGGTTATTAGCAGGTCCCCTTGACACCAATTTCCCGTGAAAAAATGGTCTTCTCCACACTGTTTTGATCACACCAATTTGTGATGCTTCCGTTCGGTTTGTTTGGGGCCCCGGCTACGTTCCAGCGTCTCATGGACCGAATCCTCAGACCGCATTCGGCGTACGCCGCTGGCATGGCATGCCCTAGCAGCGGCACATGCAGCATCTGAGGGTGGTTCTGAGATCACTGCAACAAGTGGGACTCACAGCAAATCCCAAGAAGTGCACGATTGGGCGGATGGAGGTACGGTATCTAGGTTTCCATTTGGGCCACGGGCAGGTGCGTCCCCAAATTGACAAGACTGCGGCGATTGTGACCTGCCCAAGGCCCAAGACCAAAAAGGGGGTGAGACAGTTCCTGGGGATGGCTGGCTATTATAGGAGATTCGTGCCTAATTATTCGGATGTCACCAACCCGCTGACTGATCTCACTAAAAAGGGAGCTCCAGACCCGGTCCAGTGGATGGAGCAGTGTCAACAGGCATTCACGCAGGTTAAAGCCACACTTTGCGGGGGCAGCTTTTACATTGATTCGATTTCTCTCTCCCTTTTGTCTTGCAGACGGACACTTCAGACAGAGGGCTGGGGGTCGTGCTTTCGCAGGTGGTGGAGGGGGAGGAGCACCCAGTGCTGTACATTAGCCGCAAGCTCTCGCTGAGGGAGACTAAGTACAGCACCGTAGAAAAGGAGTATCTTGCCATCAAGTGGGCGGTCCTCACTCTCCGATACTACCTGTTGGGGCGGGCCTTCAGCCTCTGCTCGGATCACGCCCCACTCCAATGGCTCCACCGCATGAAAGATTCCAATGGGTGATGGCTCTTCAGCCATTTAATTCAAGGTGGTCCCCGGCCTGAGTCGGGCGGTGGGGATATGTGGCAGCGGGGGCGTGGTCAAGCATCTGTCCGGAGAGAGAGAAAGCAGTAAGGGCACTTGCACCTGAGCTAGATTATATTTAACACCTGTTTCTAATTCCAGTGAGCATGGGGAGAGCAGCATATAAGCAGCCACGCCACCAGCAGAGGAGAGAGTGTCTGGCACAAGGAACGCCACGGTGTTCCTGAAGCTGTTGCGTTTAATCTGTTGTATGTGTGAAGCTGATGTGTTTAAGTGACTATGTGCCTGTGAAGCTGATGTGTTTAAGTGACTACGTGCCTGTGAAGCCGATGAGTTTGTGAAGTTGTAAACACTGAAGTGGCCGATTAAAAGTCTTACCTGAGCCTGGAAAAACCCGCTTCCCTCTGTTCTCCTTCCCTTCTGCTGTGAAGTTCATTACAAGTATACACAAAAAAAGAAAAAAACAACAATGCCGTAAAATAACGGTAAATGCCAAATGTTTACCATTAACTGAAATAACAGTTTTAGACCATGAAGTGAATTCAGATGTTCAGACTGCAAGATGAAATAGGTGTTTCAACCATAAACTAAAATAATATGTTTAAATAGTCATTTAAAATAACATGTTTCAACCATAAAATTAAATTATTTGTTTTGACTGTTCATTTAGAAAGATAAAAATGTGTAGACCATTAATTAAAAAATATATTTTGACAGTAAATAGAAATAACATTGATAGACCATTCATTATAAAACAACACGTTTTCACTGTAATTATTGTGCCTAGCCAACAAACAAATGTAAGTTTTTTTAACCCTAAAAGTTCAAGTAGGTTTACTCCACCATGCATTTTGAACTCATTTAGACTTAGACTTAGACATTTTTCATTTCAGGACCTTTTAAGCTTAAGCTCGACTCTTCACCGCAGTGGTAACCCCCAAAACTCCAACATTACAGAAACTCTCATTCTGTATCTCAACATAACAGAATATTAAATACTTACAAATCTCCCCCCTTTATTCATCTTGTACAAAAACACATAAAATTGCTCTTAATTTTAACATTTACTCTCCCCATCAAGTCTCATGCAAAGCATGCTGGGGAAAAAATCCATGGTAAAATAGCGTAAATTTACAGTTCAATACCGTTTATGATTAAATGTTAAAAACTTCAAATATGTGGCTTCTGGAGCTACAAATATCTGTTTTTCACTTTATCTGCTTTTATTAATTTATATGTTTATTAGGGCCCAAGCACTGATGGTGTGAGAACCCTATTGTTCTTCTAGGCATTTATTATTTTTATCCCAAATGAATTGCATTTTTAAGGGTCTAAACATACTCGAAAACTCATGAAACTTTGCACACACATCAGAAGTGGCGAAAATGTACATCTGATATGGGTTTCAGAATGAGGTGTGGCAAAATGGGTCGATAGTGCCACCTAAAAAATTTCAACATTGTGCATCTCACGCTACGTTTCACCTACATATACGAAACTCGGTACACTTGTGTAACATGCCAAGCCCTACAAATAAGTCTCCTGGACCCATGCCCTAAACTCAACAGGAAGTCAGCCATTTTGATTTTTCTCTCCAGTTTTTGCTCAGTTTTTGCCATTTCCAGGCCTCGTACTTTAACGAACTCCTCGTAGAGTTTTCATCGGATCGACATCATATTTGGTCAGTATAATCTAAAGGCCTTGGCAATGCTAAATTGCGAAGCTTTTGAGTTTTCACTGCACAGCACAGCCATGACAGTCTGACAATGTTCAATGTTTCACCATGAAAATGGAAGTTGTTATAACTCATACATACAATGTCCGATCTGCACCAAACATCACATGTTTGATAATAGTCCCGGCCTGAACACATCTACGTGCCAATATTTAGTTATATTCATAGCGCCACCTACTGACAACAGCCAATTCCAGGTCTTGTACTTTAACAAACTCCTCTCAGAGATTTAATCAGATCAACATCATATTCGGTCAGTCTAATCCAATGGCCTTGGTGATGTTAAATTGCGAATCTTTTGAGTTTTCTTTTAAGGGTGTGTCCGTTGCGGACTGAGAAATTTCGATGTGAAACAAATATTTTTGAGGCCTTAACATGCTCGAAAGATCATGAAACTTTGCACACACCTCAAAAGTGGCGAAAATTTACATCTGATACAGGTTTAAGAATTAAGTGTTGCAAAATGGCTCGATAGCGCCACCTACAAAATTTCAACAAAGCAGCCATGTTTCACCTACACGTAAGAAAATTGGTACAGAGCACCCCTTTGGTATAGCACAGAACACCCCTGTTGTATATAACTGATATAAAAAATAAGAAGAAACATATCTGTTTCCATAAAATATAATGAAATGTGATGGCTCACGCAGGGAATTCTGGGAATGCCCAATTATTGTTTTTCACCATGATTTTAACTAAAGTTTACCATAAAAGTATATGAAATAATATACATTTTTACCATTAATTATTTGGTACTTTTACATCTAAAAACATTTTTTGTACAATATTTTAATTTTACTTCACTATTTTATATTTTATTTTGTAAAATTACATGTATTACATGTAAATATACATGTATTGTATATTATAATTTTTTACTATATGTTAAGGTTACCACCTGTTAACCAATTAACTTAACTTAGCATTTTTACATTCTTTTTCTGTTAACTTTCAGACATTTTTTACAGTTATAGAAATCCCAACATAAATGGATTAAGTAAACTTTTATACTAAATTTATACAGTAAGTGAAATTTTGATTGCTTTCATTTTAATGAAGTTAACTGAATGAGCAGCAAAAATTAATTTTGACAATTAAAATTATTTGTTGAGTTTCTTCATTATTATGAATACTGCATAAACTTAATATCTTGTGTTGCAAATGTAGTGACAAATAAAGTACAAAACATAACTTTATAAGTAAAAAAAAAATTATTCAGCAATATTTGCTGAAAATGTAAATTTGGTGTGAAAAAATTATTTTTTATGGGAATTTAACACTTATTAAAAAAATTTAATTAATGTTCAGTTATACTGTATTGTCTCTGTAAAAATATTTTTTTTACACTGGAAGAAATCTTTTTTATGGCCATATTTTTACAGACATCTCAGGTTAAAATTTGATTTTCACATGTGTAAAACATGACATTTACCTTCATTTAAAGGAGAATGCCTGTTTTTGTCAGTAACACATATTATCAGTAACAGGGAAAATGTTAATTTGGGGTGAATAAATGTATTTTAGGGGAATTTCACACTTTTGATGAAAAGTAGGGAATGAATGTTAAATTCAACTGTATTTCCTCAGTAAAAATACATTTATTTTTACAGTGTATATACACTGGTGGCCAAAAGTTAGGAATAATGGACAGATTTTGCTGTTTCAGAAGGAAATTGTTACTGTAATTCACCAAAGTGCCATTCAACTGATCACAAAGTATAGTCAGGACATTGATGATGTAAAAAAACAGCACCATCACTATTTGAAAAAGTCATTTTTGATCAAATCTTGACAAGCCCCATTTCCAGCAGCCATCACCTTATCCTTGAGTAATCGTGCTAAATTGCTAATTTGGTACTAGAAAATCACTTGCTATTATATCAAACACAGTTGAAAGCTATTTAGTTTGTTAAATTAAGCTTAGCATTGTCTTTGTGTTTGTTTTTGAGTTGCCACAGCATGCAATAGACTGGCATGTATTTAGACCAATATTAGGTCAAAAATGGCAAAAAAGAAACCACTTTCTCTAGAAACTCATCAGTCAGTCATTGTTTTGAGGAATGATAAGTACATCAGAGTCTCTAGTTTGAGAAATAGATGCCTCACATGTCCTCAGCTGACAGCTTCATTGAATTCTACCCACTCAACACCAGTTTCATGTACAACAGTAAAGAGAAGACTCAGGGGTGCAGGCCTTATGGGAAGAATTGCAAAGAAAAAGCCACTTTTGAAACAGAAAAACAAAAAGAAAGGGTTAGAGTGGGCAAAGAAACACAGACATTATGGATCTTAAGCCCATTGAGCTTTTGTGCTAGACTGTAAGGTGCGTGAGAAGTGCATGACAAGACAGCCACAGTTTCAAATCAGATATTTGTGCACATATAAAATGTTTAAAATTAAACACAGTGCCTTACAGATGATGCACTCTAATAGAAACGGACTAGAAACTGCAATTTACATGCAAAATCAACACTTGGGAGCCCGAGACACCTCTGGTCTTTGATAAAAGGTCAATGAAAATTGGCGAGTGGTATTTGCATGCCACTCCTCCGGACATACGGGTATAAAAGGAGCTGGTATGCAACCACTCATTCAGGTTTTATGCTGAGGAGCCAAGACAAGGTCCGGACATTTCAGCGGGTAGTTCAGCATTGTGGCAGGAGGGACACAACGTCTCGTTCCCTCCAACAGGGAATGGAGGTTACACAAGTAACCATGACGTTCCCTATCTGTCACTCACTCGACGTTGTGTCGATGTAGTGACACTAGGGGTCCCTATACAAAACACCACAATTGGCTGAACTGTGTTACATGAACTGGCGGTGTGTGGTGGGCAGACCACTGTGTGCCTCATAGCCAGCACACCAGGTCGACGCGTAACCTCCCCCAACATAGTTATGATTGTCGAACGACCCTTTGGGGACAAGTCAACTACCCAAAAGATAGAGACAGGCTAACCCAGTCGTGGCCTCTTTTCCCTTTCTCTTTTTCCACTCCCTAAAAAAGAAGGGGGATTATCTGACTGGGCCGCCAGGTCTAGTCGGGGGGTGTCACTCCAAGGGGAAGACACCACGGAGACCACACCTCGCCCAAAGAGAGAGGGATATTTAAGTGTAAAAATATGTCACATGGTCTTTCCGACCATGTGGAGATTCTTCAAGGTAGATCCTACCCAATGGGGGAGGAGTTACTACAAACATGGTGACTGGGGCAGAGGGGCTCTGCCCAAGGAAAGGGGGATGAGACCCGTGGAGACTGTCACATCAGGGGCGGATTTGTGCCACAGCTGGGCGTTCAGGGGCGGGAGACCACCGCTGGAGCGCCAAACCTGCCAAATAGAGTGGTGGACGGTGGTCGTGATGATGGCCATGCACACTGGATACGTGACCCAGGGAACAAGGAAACCACTCTTGCTGAACTCTTGAGTACTGCAGCCACTTGGGCATGCAGTGCAATTAAATGCAAAGATAACAAAATGATTCTTCTCCCGGCCTTCGACCGGGGATGGAGAGGTCTGCTTACCAGCTCCAGAGCAGCGGGTTTTGTCGTCCCTGGGTCACCCATATCAAGGGCGCTTTGAAGCCTTTCATGGGTTCTTGGTGGCCGCGAGACGGGTGGCATCTGCTTCCTGCTGTGGGCTCCATGCCGGGGCCGGGCCGAAGGGGCGGGCTGCGGTGGAGCCGGTGCAGTCACCACAGGGGGATGCCCTTGGCGACGAGCAGATGGGGCGCGGGATCTTGAGCCGCACCGGGGCAGGATATGTCGGATAGCCTCCGTCTACTGCTCCACAGTCGAGAACTGCTGGGCAAAGTCCTTGATGGTGTAGATGAATAGGCCAGCCTGGGAGATGGGGGCAGCAAGGAACCGTGTTCTGTCGGCCTCACCCATCTCGACCAAGTTGAGCCAAAGTTTGCGCTCCTGGACCACTAATGTGGATATCGTCTGCCGGAGAGACTGCGGTGTGACCTCTGTCGCTCAGAGAGGCAGTTTCTTTAGCGCGTTGGCGGACTTGCAGGAGAGCCATGGCATGCAGGGCGGAGGCGGCATGTCCAGCGGCACCGTAGGCCTTGGCCGTCAGAGATGACATAAACCTACAGGCCTTGGACAGGGGCTTTGGGCACCCACGTCAGGTGGCGGCGCTCTGCAGGCATAGGTGCACCGCGAGCGCCTTTATCCACTGGGGGATTGCCGAATAGCCCTTGGCCACCCCACCATCAAGGGTAGTGAGGGCGGGGAAGCTGAAAAGATCGGGACCAGGCAGTAAAAAAGTGCCTCCCACGACCTTGTCAGCTCTTCATGCACTTCCGGGAAGAAAGGAACGGGGGCGGAGCGTGGCTTTGAGCGGCGCCGCGAGCCCAGGAACCAATCATCAAGCCACGAGGGTTCAGGGAAGAGCGGAGGGTTCCACTCAAGCCAACACCCGCGGCTGTCCGGGAAAGCATGTCGTCATCTCCGCGTCAGCCTGTGACTGGGCAGTCGTCCCTGAAGGGAGGAGCCCAGCTGAGGCTTCCATGTCCGACTGGACAAGCCTGCACTCAAGAGCTCATCACTTTCGCGGGCTCCGAATAAGAGGTCGAACTCGCCGTGAGATGAGCCGTCGGACACATCCGGAAGCACGATCGGGGCAGACGAGCATGCTGGGGAATGGGAGGTCTGCGGGGGGATACCCAGCGGAGGCGGTCCCATTGGGGTCCCCAAATCGCCCCCAGTGCTAGCCGTGCTGGCCTCATACCCATGGGTAAAAGGACCGAGGCGGGGAGCCTCTTGGGTGGCTTGCTTTCTTAGGAAGGCAAGCCGCGACCGCATCGTTGCCATGGACATGTCCTCGCAATGAGTACATGACCATCCACGAACGCTGTCTCCGCGTGAGCAGTGCCCAGACACGAAAGACAGTGATCGTGACCATCAGAAGGCGAGAGATAACGAGCGCAACCAGGAATAACACACAATCGGAAAGGCATCTTTAAAAAGACACGTCTTTAAAAAGACGTTCCGTGTGTGCCGCTCTTTTAGAGAAATATACTCTTTTAGAGAAATATACTCTTATTTCTGCCGAAGCGACCAGGGGCATTCTCTGCAGTGCACCAGTGCAGAGGAGGGAGAAGCCACTGAAATGAGCCGTCAGATCCAGCAGAGGTAAATGAACAGTCGTGGGAATTCAGCTCAGTGAGCACGACCGTTCGGCTCCGAAGAGAAAATCTGAATGAGTGGTTGCATACCAGCTCCTTTTATGCCCGTATGTCCGGGGGAGTGGCATGCAAATACCACTCACCAAATTTCATTGGCCTTTTATCAAAGACCAGAGGTGTCTCGGGCTCCCAAGAGTGACCCCTAGTCTCACTACATCGACACAACGTCGAGTGAGTGACAGATAGGGAATGAAAGCGACACAGTTTCAGTGAAATACACTTTAGTTTGTAAAATGTAAGTTTACTTAATCCATTTGTGTTGGAAAAACATAAATATTTTTTCGTATTTTACATTACTAAAACTGGATGGGGGATTTCCTAAACTGTAAAAAAATTCCGTAATTTTAACAAAAAAAGAATTTAAAAATGCTCCTGTAAAATCACTTTAATTGGTGAAAGGTGCAGTATGTAACAATTTTCATATAATATTCATCTTTTTTTTTTGCCAATGTGTGAATGGCTTGTAGCGCAACTTAAAAAATTAGCCCTTCCCGGACTTCGTAGGTTGCCTATTAAAGCCTGTAGGCTGATTTTCATGTGAAGGGAGGGGGTCGGTTTTGCTGGGAAAATCGCATAAAGTGATGTTTATGCGTGCTCCCAAGAGCCTTCTACTGAATCCCATCTGGTTAAGCGGGAACGTGATTGTAGTGGAGTGAAAACTAGAGTGAACATCGGCAGGGCATTTGATTCCTGGAGGGACCTTCGTTCGGTTTTGAGGATCAAAACCGACCCTGAATTGGCGTTCTTCTTATTGGTCAGGTAAGCTTACATAACTGCAGCTTGATCTTGCCTGCTAACGCTGACGAACTGCAAGCTACCTTGCTTCGTAACTTTCAAATAATTTCAACGATCTTCTCTTTATACTAAAAGATCTATACATATACAGGATCAATTTAAGCAAATACGCTGGTTTTTTGAACGTAGTACAACATATGATATACAAAACATACAATAGTGCAACATAACAGTGCAGTGAAAAAGTGAACTGTCTGGTATAGTTCGGTAGCATGTAGCTGTATGTGTGTACCAGTATGCTATGTTAGCTGGTAAGTAGTTTTAGTTTAGTCTCAAAGTTTGTAGTAAAACAATCATATCTGTGTAATTTTAATTATGCTACCTCATCTGTCAACATGATGCCGGCGAATCACATTCAGTCTCTTTGCACGTTTCGTCATTGTTTTGGCCGATGCTTGCTCGCACGCATCTCTATCGAGTGTGTGCACAAGCGTGAGCACGAGCAACAGGTAGCAGGCTGCAGTTCACTTAACGGCCACAGGTGTCATTAATAACAAGGCTTTCTGAATCTTACATACTGCACCTTTAATAAGACAAAAATTACTATGAAAAACTATAATTGGGGTTCCCAGAAGTCCCTGTGTGACCAGTTACATTTTATTATCTTTTATGGAAATAGATATGTCTTATTTTTTTATATCAGTTATGTACATTGGGGTGTTCTATGTTTTATAAAGTTTATGGAGTTGTTTATTGCATTATTTTAGTGTCATGTGTCGAAGTGTGTTACCCTAATGGTGTTTTGTGTTTGTGTGGGTAACACTATGCACTGTCTCTACATGTGTATTAATTATTGCTCCTGGAAGGAACACTCTTGATGAAGTTTAAATCATAAATTTAACACCAATGACTGCATCGCCAAGGATCCGTCTGTCAAGCTCCTGAAGTTTGCAGACAACACCACTGTCATCGGCCTCATCCGAGATGATGATGAGTCTGCATACAGAAGGTAGGTTGAACAGCTGGCTGTCTGATGCAGTCAAAACAACCTTGAGCTGAACATGCTCAAAACAGTGGAGATGATTGTGGACTTTAGGAGGAACACCCCAACACTGACCCCCCTCACCATTCTAAACAGCACTGTGGCAGCAGTGGAGTCATTCAGGTTCCTGGGTACTACGATTCCACAGGACCTGAAGTGGGAGACACACATTGACTCCATTGTGAAAAAGGCCCAGCAGAGGTTGTATTTCCTTCGCCAGTTGAGGAAGTTCAACCTGCCACAGGTGCTGCTGATACAGTTCTACTCAGCAGTCATTGAGTCTGTCCTCTGCACTTCAATAACTGTCTGGTTTGGTTCAGCTACGTAATCAAACATCAGAAGACTACAAAGGACAGTTCGGACTGCTGAGAGGATTATTGGTTGCCCCCTGCCCCCCCTTCAAGAACTATACACTTCCAGAGTGAGGAAAAAGGCTGGAAAAATCACTCTGGACCCCACTCACCCTGACCATTACCTTTTTGAACTGTTGCCTTCTGACCGAAGCTTCAGAGCTCTGGAAGAGTTTTTTTCCCTCAGGCTATCCATCTCATGAACAGTTAATTGCCCCATTGAGCAATAACTATGTGCAATACACAGCTTAGTCTTTTTTATATTTATCCAACACATCCAACCTCTTCTGCCGTTTCATTCCTCTTGGAAAAAAACTAAAAACAAAAACATTTGCACTGTACATAACAGATAACAGATTTGTATTAGATTACACTACGTATGTGTGTATGTATGTATGTATGTGTGTGTCTGTGTGTGTGTATACTATTTTTTATTTTTTATTATTATCTATGTCTTGCTGTTGTTTTTGTACTGTTTTTGTATTGTTGTACACTGGAAGCTCCTGTCACCAAGACAAATTCCTTGTATGCGTAAACATACTTGGCAATAAAGCTGATTCTGATTCTGATTCTGATAATGTGGCCATCTGTTGTTACTATGGTGTTTAATAATGCAGATGAAAAAAGCACATGAAAAACAGACTTTTGTAGTTCCAGAAGGCTGATATATCAAGTTTATTAGGTTTAATAATATAAATGGTAGTGAACTGTAAATTTACAGTATTTTACAGTAGATATTTTCCCTCAGCATGCTTTACATAAGACTCGATTGGGAGGGTAGATGTTGAAATTAAGAGCTATTTTTTGTACAAAATGAAGAAAGGGGAGATTTGTAAATATTTAATGTTCTGTTCCCTATCTGTCACTCACTCAATGTTGTGTCGATGTAGTGACACTAGGGGTCACCCTTGGGAGCCCCAAACACCTCTGATGTTTGAGAAAAGGCCAATGAAAATTGGCAAGTGGAATTTGCATGCCACTCCCCCAGACATACAGGTATAAAAGGAGCTGGTGTGCAACCACTCATTCAGATTTTTTCTTCGGAGCTGAGTGGTGTTGATGTATTCCACTGCCAATCCATACGCCTCTGTAGAAAGCAAGCAATCTCCGTGGCTGTTGGATTTCATGGTGCATCACAGCGGTTTCTCCCCCTCTCGCACAGATAAGTGCGGAGAACGCCCCTGGGCGCTTCAACAGCGCGCGTTGAGTGCTAAAAGAGTATATTTCTCCCTAAAAGAGTATATATACCCTAAAAGAGTGGGCACTGATGGTCTTTTTCAGTTATGTGCAGTTCCTGGTTGCGGTCATTATCTCTCCGCTTCTAACGGTCACGATCGCTGCCTTACATGTCTGGGCTTGCCCGCACTGTGAGAGCATAACCATGGCCACGTTGCGATCGTGGCTTTCCTTCCTCAGAGGGAAAGCCACTCCAGCCGCTCCCCGCCCCGGCACAAGACCGCGACGGTTAGTGCTGGGGGCGATTTGGGGACTTCAGTCGAAGTAACTCCGCCGGGTGAATCCCCATGGACCTCCCCTTCCCCAGCACACTCGTGCACCCTGGTTGTGTTCAGGGATGAGTCAGGCGGCCCGCCTCAGAGCGGGTTCGACCTCTCATTCGCCGCTCAGGAGGAGGATGAGATCTCGATAGCAGCATCGGAGAGCAGGCTGCTTCAGTTTGATGCGGAACACTCAGCTGGGCTTCCGCCTTCGTGTGTGGTCGCCCAGCCTGAGGCTGACGCAGAGCTGACGGCCAAGTTCTGCTGCTCTCACCACCCTCGATGGTGGGGCGGCCAGGGGCTACACGGACGTTCCCCAGGTAGAGCAGGCGATTGCGGTGCACTTGTGCCTGCAGAGCACCGCCACCTGGCGGAACCATCCTAGGCTCCCATCCAAGGCCTGTAAGACTACGTCGTCTCTGATCTGCATGCCATGGCCCTCCTGCAGGTCCACCAGGCCAAGGCATTGAAAGAGCTGCACGAGGGTGGACCTGGCCCGGGAGTAATGCAGGAGTTGTGCTCGGCGACTGCTTCGTGCAGCAGTTTTCGACGGTAAAGCAGCAGATCAAGGCCATTCAGCACATCTTGGACAGCACCTCTTGGTTCAAGATCGCGCACCCCATCTGCCCATTGCCGCGGTGATTAACCAGTCTTAACATGTTAATTAACTTCACGGTCTAAAACTGTTACTTTAGTTTATGGTAAACGTTTGGCACCTTGTGCTGCCTTGCATTTACCTGGTCAACGGGTGGCAATATACTTGTTATGGGTGTCCAAGATGTGAAATATTGTCTGAATCTGAATGTGTGCATGCCACATTACATCAGCCATTCCCATGGTTAACCCAAAACAAAAACAGCTGAGTTTTCCTGCCCAACAAATATAAATCGGATGATTACAGATGACATAAACCAAGAGCTTTTCAACAGCACTGAAGGATAATCACAAAGTTGACTAAATACTACATTAACTACTTTCGAAATGCAAGCCAACTAAATTACTGAGTAATCTGAATACAGAGTATTGTGAATAAACTTGATGTGAATACTTGACAATTATGAGATTGTAAAAGTCATTATTTTAATTCTCAACAACTGCTTATTTGTTTTGTTTTTCATGAGAACTATTGATTATAATTTAATTATAATAGAGTAATGTGTTTGATTAATTTTTAGATTTGCCATGCGATTGTCACAGCAAATTCTGCATTGCATACTCTGTTATACAGTTGTTACATTTTATTGAATATGTTGGGAGGATTGAACTTGCTTGAAGGTCAACTGCTCTTTCTTTCCAGGTTGTATGTAAAGAAGGAATAAGGCAATACAGCAAAATGAAAAAAATGACAGCTCAACTTTGGAAAGCAACATAAATTCAAAATTCTGATGAGATTTAGATTTCCCCCTATATTGTTAATTACTGTTTATTTACTGTATTGATATTGTAAGCATGTATAGATTCAGTTTGTTCACACTGGCTTTGATGTTTAAGCAGGACATAAATAGGGGAAATGTCCACCATTTATCCTAATGGATCTCTCCTCTCATTTGTGCTGACTTTGCACTGTTTGGATCTACCTGATATGAGCATTTACCCAGCATTCATTGTTGGACTAGTGGCATACTTGTTTATTTTACTCTGAAATGTAACAACTGTTGTCACCATTTGCTTGAACAGGAATCTTCATAAGCCAATGTACATCCTTTTGCTTAACATGTTGATCAATGAAACTATCGGTGCAACAGCTTCTATATCAGCTTCTATATAGTATATGGTCTCAGGACAGATCAATTTCCTATCCTGCATGTTTCCTTCAAGGCTTTTTTATACACTTTTATGGTAACAGGTCTTAAATAATCCTTACTGCTATGGCCTATGACAGGTATATTACAATCTGCAGGCCATTGAGATATGGTGCCATCATGACTACAGATAACCTAGTGAGAGTCATAACTGGAATGTGGCTCTTTAATTTTACAATGATATTTGTACTTTTCTGTTTTCTAATGCCTTACACGATTTGCCAGACGTACATGGCAGTGCTTATCTGATATAATCCATCTATAGTGAAACTCATGGGTGAAGACACACAAGTTGACAACATCTATGGTTTGTTTACCATGGTTTTACAGCACAGCCTTTCTCTTGCTACTGTGGCATTTACATACATTCACATATTAATCACTCATGTTAAAAATAAGCAGTCTGATGCAAAGATCGAGGCAGTTCAAACATGTGGTACACATTTGGTGGTCTTTCTGTTCGAGTTCAACACTCTTTTTCCTCTTATTGCACATCGGTTTGAAAGTGTTCCAGCTCACCTATGCAGAGTGTTTTCTGTATCTATTCTAGTGTTTCCTCCCATTGTGAATCCAATCATTTATGGCTTTAAAACTAAATAAATTGGACAGAAATTGTCACGTTTTAAGAGAAAGATAAGCAGTTTCTGATGTAACCTGATGTACATTTTAACACATTAAACTTGTGTAAAGATGAATGCCTCAGATGCAAGTTGTTGACAATCATTTTTATACATTTATATGTTTATTCATATACAGTTGTAATCTATAAGGAGACAATTCGTTTGACAGCAAAAGTGCAGTATACTGTGCATTTCTTAAAAGCTTTAATGCTTTTTTAACCTCGAAATGTTCTTAACAAAGGCTTTCATTGCCATGGGTGACTAAAGTAAGACAAATATATATATATATAAAAACTACATAAGTAAAAATCACAAAACTCATACAAGATTTAGAAATGTTCACCAGTTTTGCATGTATAATTCAAATGAAGTGAATACTATCCATGTGTATTTGTCATCATATTTTAATTTAATATGTGTTTTACTATGGCTTATAACCTTATTACATTAACCTTACTGTAAATTGTAAATATATAGATAGGGATGTCCCGATACAATTTTTTTGAGACCGAGTACGAGTACTGATCTTTTATATATATATATATATATATATATATATATATATATATATATATATATATATATATATAATAAAATTACTATTTATTTATTATTATTAGTTGTAGTAGTAGTAGTTTTACAGTGAATATTAAATTTCGGTCATACTTTTTTAATTAACATTGAGCTTTATTTTGGGGGATCTTTTATTTTGAGTGTTTCTGTGTTGTTATGACCAAATTGCTCTGAGTTATGTGGAGCTTGCCACTCTGGAAAATCCAGTCCCTACATGACTTAAAGTGATATTAAACTACAAAGGCTGCTATTTAATTAAATAATTAGGAGGCGGAACAGGTAATAGAAATGCGGGACTTTGGAGCTGCCAGTGAGAAGCAAGAAAAAAATGTGAAAAGACATGAGGTATGCATGAATGAACTAAGTGAAATATAATACTTTGCTGAATGTTTATTTTAATATGGAAGTGCAAATGAAAATATGACAAATAAAAAATATATGTTTGTATTGTTTTAAATGCTGTTATTCTTATGTTGGTCTTGCAGTATATTATAAGTCAATAGTAAATGTAAATAGAAAAAAAATCAGCTCTTAACCTCATGCTTAAATGTAATGTAGCTTGATCTCTGTTAGGTTCAATGCTAGCTAGTCTCTAAACAAACATGGCGTTGTTGCAAAATGAAATGCATGATGGTAAATTAATTTTAAAGAACTTTGAAAAAAGAGAAAAATCCAAGGCACTCACGTGGTATGAATTAAAAAGCCTTTATTTAACCGGGCTACAACATCTAAAATGGCCAACACGTTTCGGCTAAGAAAGTCATCATCTGAAGGGTGTTACAAAGGATGTAACACCCTTCAGAACCAAATCTACATTTCTTCCAAATAATTTAAACCCTACACTCAATACCTTCATCAAAAAAGTAACATATGAAGTGGATCATCTTTTTGCTAAACAACAAAGATCTAAACATCACAATCTGACGAAAGACAAGTCCCAGGCATTAAAATGGCTTGCAGAGAACAAGGAGATAGTTGTGAAACCGGCTGATAATGGAGGAGCTGTTGTAGTGTGGGGAAAAGATCAGTATATTCAGGAGGAACAATGACAGCTGACCAACCCTGAGTATTATCAACCTTTGACTTCAAATCCCTTGGAAAAGATGAAAAAAAGAACTCACAGACCTTCTATCTACAGCAAAGGATGAAAAATTAATCTCTCATAAGGAACATGATTTTTTACTCTGTAAAGACCCTCATATTCCATCCTTTTACATATTGCCCAAGATTCGCAAGAATCAAGTAACTCCACCAGGTAGGCCTATATTCAGTGGCAACGATTCTTTGACTGAACCGGCATCTCAGTATGTTTTTTCATGCAACCGTTTGTGCCTGGTCTTCAATCGTTCATTCAAGAAAGCACTTATGTGCTAAACAGAATTAATGACATTAAGAATATAGGAACTTCTTTCTTAGTCACAATGGATGTAGAATCTTTGTATACTAATATTGACCATGCAGACGGGCTTGATGCCATTGAACACTTCTTGAGCAGTAGACCTCCTGAAAATATGCCACATACTGCTTTTATTCTACAATTAACTGAATGGACTATTAAGAACAATGTTTTTATTTCAAGACCAGTTTTACAAAGAAGTAAAGGGTTCGGCTATGGTTGCTTGTTTTGTGCCAAATTATGTAAACTTATTCTTAGGATTGTGGAAAAGAGGTTTATTTATTCCTCAACCAACCCGTTCCTTTATAAAACTGCACGGAGGGGCAGATATATTGATGATGTCTTTTTGATTTGGTCAGGTTCAGAAAATAACTTCATACTTTTCATGAATTTGTTAATGGTATCAACAATAATTTGAAGCTTGGAATATTCATTGATTTTGAAATTCAGTTGAATGAAATGTTTTATAGATTCAAACAGAGGGGATGTGACTCACAGACTCTCACATGCGCTACTGAAAGGGTCATATCTATTACAGAGAGCAACTTCTGAAGAAAATAAACTTAACAATGGCATTCGAATAATCAGGTGCATTTAGTGACAGCCTATAGTCGTGAAGCAGCACAAATAAAACAAATCATTAAATCTAATTGGAATATTGTCATCAGTGATAATGTTCTTCATGCTGTCTTTCAGGAAATGCCATTTGTTAATTACAGACATGCACCTACTATTAGGGCTAAGGTTGAATAAGGTTCAAGAAGAGGTGGTAATAGATTAAAAAGTCTACTTCAACGAGAACGTTTTTGGGTATATGCACTCCGTGCCACTACGTTATCTGGTGTTAATGAAGAAATAGACTTTACACCTTTTTTGTATCTTATAAATATTGATATGAATTAACATATGTGTGTGTGTGTGTGTGTGTGTGTGTGTGTAATTTTTGTTGTTGTTGCTGTTGTTTTAAGTGTACTATCTGTTAATTTTTACTTCATCTGTATATTTGGCAACCTTACAGCTAGTTTGTGAGCCACTCCCACTTGTTGATTAGCTGTTGATGTTTTCACTGATGGCCAAGACTATATATTGTGCCTCTTCGTACAGGGGAATTGTACCCTAATGAAGGCTTTCTTAGCCGAAACGTGTTGGCCGTTTTAGATGTTGTAGCCCGGTTAAATAAAGGCTTTTTAATTCATACCATGTGAGTGCCTTGGATTTTTCTCTTTTTTCAAGGATTTTTGTTACCCCTTTTTCCAATGAGCTCCAGTGGCTATGCTTTTTTGATCCCTTTGTAGCACACCTAGTTTTTCTCTATTTTTTATTTTATTTTTTCTCTATTTTTTTTCTTCTTTTTTTTTCTTTCTCTTTTTTACTTAATTTTTAAGAAATAAGAATAACTTCTATATTCCTCTCTATTCTCATATATTCAGTGTGGGTTTGTGTAAATCAAGGGAGTGCACATTGTTTTGCACTTAGATGTCTATCAGATGTAATAAATGTAATGTTTAAAATAAAACATGATTCTTTGTAGAAATAAGTAGATATAAGTACTTCAAATATAGTTTAGTGGCTTGTAAGAAATATTTATGGCAATAATTTTTTCTAATTTCTCCCACCTCTGGCAGTGCTTTTCTCGGCTGGTTTCATACATATTATATCATGGTATGTTCGAATACTTGATTCTTATTGGCTGGAGTGTGTGCATTTAAACCGCTTAATGCAGAGGTAGTTCTAGTCAGTTTTAATCACCGCTCTGTATTAATGCGGCTACTCTACTGTCCTTTGTAAAGATACACTGCAAGAGTTTTATGCCTTTATTCAAACAACCTCCTGACTGTCAGGACCTGACGTGAATATAATCTCAGAGCTGGGATTAACCGTCACATCACAAAACAAAATCAAGTGGCATCTTTAAATCAACTGTGAAGTGCTACAGGAAACCCGGAAAAGGTTTTCATCAGCACCCTATTACTCACAAAATGCTCTTGTAAGGAATGTATGGTTTGACATTCAGCTGTTTGGCACGGAGGTGGAGAGAAGCTTACCTGGACCTAAATGTGTCTTTTGCTGTCCGGCAAAATGAGGCAAGATGATTTATATTGTGTGATAAACATCATCTAATATTGCTGCCCTGCTCAACATGTGCACCTATAGCTGCTAAAGGGTGCTTGACAAGTAAATTACAAAGAATACGTAGCTTACAGCTAGCTGTTAGTTAGCAGTCTAACAGAATATGAGTGAGTGGCAAAACATAAATAAATAAAAAAAAGTTGACTGGCAACAAATTTACATTTATGTTTGAAATACATGTAATTTAGCACATCTCCAGGAAAAGCAGGTACAAATAAACAGCTATTGTTACCAGAAAGCACCTAGTAAGAACTGTAGTGAATATTCATAAGAAAAAAAGGAATATATATTAAAATGAATTAATGAATGAACGTTACATTTATGTAGCACTTTTCTGACACTACACTCAAAGCACTTTACACAGTGAACAGGGGACTTTCCTCAACCACCACCAGTGTACAGCATCCACCTGGATGGTACGATGGCAGCCATAGTACACCAGTATGCTCACCACACACCAGCTATTGGTGGAGAAGAGAGTGTAGAGTTACAGAGCCAATTAATGGCTCTATAACTCTACACCAACTCTGGCCATGATTGAGAAGGGCCAATGAGGGGAATTTGGCCAGGACACCGGGGTTACACCCCTACTCTTTACGAGAAGTGCCCTGGGATTTTTTTTTTTTTCTCCCCTTTTCTCCCCAATTTGACATGCCAATTTCACAATGCGCTCAAAATCCTCGTGGTGGCGTAGAGACTTGCCTCAATCCAGGTGGCGGAGGAAGAATCTCAGTTGCCTCCGTGTCTGAGACAGTCAATCCACACATCTTATCACGTGGCTTTTTGAGCGCGTTACGGCGGAGACCTAGCATGTGTGGAGGCTCACGCTATTCTCCACGCCATCCACACACAACTCACCACGCGTCCCACCGAAAGCGAGAGCGAGAACCACATTATAGCGACCACGAGGAGGTTAACCCAATGTGACTCTACCCACCCTAGCAACCGCGCCAATTGGTTGCTTAGGAAACCTGACTGGAGTCACTCAGCACGCCATGGATTCGAATTTGCTGAGCTACCCAGGCCCCTGTGCCCTAGGATTTTTAATGACCACAGAGAGTCAGAACCTCGGTTTAACATCTCATCTGAAGGACGGTGCCTTTTTACAGTATAGTTTACTGGTCTTTTCACACAGTCCATGAGTATACAGTAAATCAGATGGCAACAGACATCAGCAAAGACTTTTTAACAGCACTAAAGGATGATCACTTAAGGTGGCTAAATACTACATGTCCTGCTTTTGATATGTTAGCCATATGAGATGCAGCTCTACTAGTTAACTTGTTGATTAATTTAATGTGAATACTTGTGAAACATTACAAATGGATTACAAACAATATTTCAAATCTAAATAACCACTTAATGGTTTAAGAACTCTCTTCCATGAGGACTGATGATTATAATTTAAGTGTTGTAAAGTAATGTACTTCATTAATCTTATGTCATGACACCTGGATGTTTCAAAGTCTGTTTTGCATATTCTTTAATGCAGTTGTTTAATTTAGTTTAAAATTTTGTGGATGATATAAACTTCTGTAATTAAAAGTTTATTGCTTCTTTTTTCCAGGTTGTTAGTAAGATTTTACTGGATTATACTGGATATGATTATACTGGATACGGACAGCAACATAACTTTTTTTAAGAGATTTTACTTAGATTAAAAATGACTGTTTATGTATATTCGCTTGAACAGGAATATTTATAAGCCAATGTACATACTTTTACTTAACATGCTAATTAATGACAGTCGGTGCCACAAAGTTTTCCCCTCAACTGCTATATAGTATATGGTCGCAGGACAGATCAATTTCCTACCCTGCATGTTTCCTGCAAGGCTTGTTTGTGCACATGTATGGTGGTGTCTCTCATGTAATTCTTACAGCTATGGCCTATGACAGGTATATTGCTATCTGCAGCCCACTGAGATACAGTGCCATCATGACCACTAATAAGTTGGTGAAAACCATAACTGGAATGTGGCTTGTTCATTTTATTATTATATTTGTGCTTTTCTGTCTTTTAATCCCTTAAAAGATTTGCTAGACATACATGGCAGAGCGTATCTGCTATAACCCATCTTTAATAAAAATCATGTGTGAGAACACACAAGTGAACAATAGCTACGGCTTGTTTATCTTAGTTTTATACCACTGCTTTTCCCTTTTTGTTGTGGCATTTACAAACACTCATACTAGTCACTTGTGTTACGAATAAACAGTCAGATGCAAAAATGAAGGCAGTTCAAACATGTGGTACTCATTTGGTGGTCTTTCTGTTCTTGGATTTCAACACTTTTTTCCTCTTTTTGCACATCGGTCTGAAAGTGTTCCAGCTCACCTACACAGAGTGTTTTCTGTATCTATTCTAGTGTTTCCTCCCATTGTAAATCCACTCATTTATGGTTTTAAAACTAAAGACATTAGACAGAAAAATTGTCACATGTTTTACGAGAAAGATAAGCAGTTTCTGAAATAAACTAAATCTATGTAAAAATGATATCATTAAATATAATTTGATATTCTGTTATATGCATGATTTCATTTCACAAGTGCCTCAGATGAAAGTTGTTGTTGTTTAAATAATTGATTAAACAATTTTCATGCTTTAATCTGTTTATTCATACAGTAATCTACAAGGAGCTGTGTTGTTTGACAGCAAAAGTTCAGTACTTAAGAAACCATTACTTTGTTTTTAACCCTTGAAATGTATTTAACAAAGACTTGAAAATGAAATGAATATTGTCTATGTGAACTTTGACAGTTTTACAATTAACTATGTTAAATATGTCTTAGATTTGGATTAGTGTGCAAACAAGCAACAGGGAGCACAAATACATATCAAACGAAACAAACCAGACAAAAGCATGCATTGAGACATTTTCCTAACCAAAGTTAAATTCAGATTGCAGCATTGGTCAGATACATCAATCAAAACCAAATCCAAAAATGTATTAACGCAGCATATCGTCTAGTAAAATGCAGTTAACTCCGTTACTTTAGTTTAAATTAAAGATTTTTCTCATACTATTTTAATTTGGATAGGACAGTGAATGTACTGTATCTAGTAGAGAAGGCTGTTTGAAACACATCCATTTAAAAAATGTATGACACCCAGTGTTGTTGGTTCACTATCATGCAGCATGATACACTTTGATGATACAGTGTTTATGGCATGGCATGAAGCAGGGTTTCATTTATCAAGTGAGTATTTTTCTTAGTGATAAACAAACATCCTGTTGATAATATTCTCTAGGCCCCAGTATGAAACTGTAACAATTGTCTCAGAGAGCAGATCAAGGATCTATGTAAATGCAGCACTATTATGAGTAAAACAACTGCATGAAATAATTATTCAAAGCAAAATACAAGAAACAGGAATCTGAAACAAGATAGCATATGATACAAGGCAATACAGACTCAAAAAGGACAATATCTGTCAAAGACAAAGGCAAACAAGAGGTCTGTATACTATATACACACATGAAGTGATGAACAATCAAGAAACCTTGATAAAATTAAGACCAGTTGGCCTCCCAGCTATAAATGACAAACAAAAGGCGACATCAAAACGACTAAGTATCTGAGTATGTTAGTGGCAGACCACAGTGGGCCTGGGCTGTTCTGTGATACTGAGGTGGCACTGGGCTGTGACTGTGATCTGAAGGTAATGTACTACAACAACACCCACGGTTAACCCAAGTAAACAGAGGAGTTTTCTGCCCAACACAGTCCATGAGCACAAATCAGATGATTAGCCTACAGATGTCAATAAGGATTGAGGATCAATATGGATTATTTTGTAAATGTAAGGAGCAGGTACTTTTTCATGAACAGAAGAATCTCTGCATGTTAACATATACAGCCCTATGAAATCTGTTTAATTTTTTTCCAAATTCCGTTTTACTTATCCACAAATTCCATGTTTTCTGAGTTTCATTTTCAACAGTTTAAATAAAATAAATTTTATCATTAAAATAGTGATCAAGTGATGCTCCATTTTCCCAAATGAATACTGTAAACACAAAATCAAAACTGTATTGGGGATATCAGGGCTAGTTGTCACATAAGGTATATCTTAGTAACTAATATGTTAAGACATTATAAGTGGTTTTGGATGTTGGTTTCAAACAGTTGAAACTTTTCTTAAATAATTTTTACGAATTCGATCCACCAAACTAAAATTTAACTAATGAAGGTAGATTTTAACAGTCTGAACTGTGTTTTGAGGAAAATAATATTTTTAATTTTCATAAATGTCAAGTTGTCACGTATTTTAAATGTTCTGGTAAAACTTTACAATAAGGTTCAATTTGTTAACATTAGTTAACAACATTAGTGAACAATGGACAATGCTTATGAAGCATTTATTAATCTTAGTTGATGTTAATTTAAACATATAGTAATAAATTTTTTTCATCAAAAGTTGTATTTGTTAACATTAGTTAATGCACTATGAACTAACATGAACTAACAATGAACAATAGTATTTTTATTAATTAACATTAACAAAGATAAATAAATGCTGTAAAAAATATATTGTTAATTGTTTGTTCATGATACTTAATGCATTAACTAATGTTAATGAATGGAACCTTATTGTTGTCACGGTTTGTACAGAGAAGAGATGAGAGAGTGAGGATCCAAATGCAGAACTTTAATTTGAACAAAAGAAAAGGACACAATGAACAAGGTAAACATACAAAGAAGAAGGTAACAAAAAAACTCAACAGCAGTATGCTGGAAACTAACACTCTACATACAAACAAGAACCGACCATGGGCATATATACACACAAGGGTCAACAAAATGATGAGGAACACCTGTGATACAATTAGGGCAGTGGAACAGACTGGTTTTAGAAAAAATGAGTCATCACAGTAGTAATTAGCACTCGCTGAGAAGTTACATCTCACGACTTGAATGCAAATGCTACATCCGAAAACACTGGTAAAGCCCACTGCTTATATTAGGCTGACTGTAGGCTTGATATGACTGTTAATTTACGGAAAACGTGGGGCAGTTCTACGCATTGCTTGTGCACCTAAAACCCTGATGCGTCCATGTGTTATCATTTAAAAAAAACAAAGCGGTATCATAAAAATTTATTTAGTACTACCTTGAAGGAGCTATTTGACAACAGATACTCTCATTTATTCCACAAGACAAAAATAGTAACTGAATTTAAACAAATGATCCTGTTCTTAAGTTTGCATTCCATTGGTTCTAAAAGGATTACTCACCCCTGTGTTGTTAATATTTTCTTTCTTATTCTTAACACAAAGGGAGAAATTGAAGGGGAAAAAAATTTGCTCAGTGATGTCACACATTGGCAGTTTATGGTGACCACTTCTTCAAGCTTCAAAAGGATGCAAAAGTATAATTCAGAAGTCTAACAAATTATTGTATGCGACTCATATCTTGTTCTAAAGGAATACGATAAGCTTTGGTGAGAAACAAACCGAAATCTGATGTATTATTAAGTGAAACTCTTCACCGAC